>NC_089237.1:25696458-26011092 GCF_963924675.1 Phocoena phocoena | reverse complement strand
AAACTCCTGTGTCTCCTAGGGGCCTAGCCCTGTTTTGCCCTCAAGGAGAGCACAAGTCCTTCTCTTCAGAAGTGATCTGAGTTGCTACCCTGACTAGAGATGGTTTAGGAAGAGAGGCGATCCCCGGGGTGAAAGAAAGATAAGCGATGTACTGCCCTTAGACCTTTCCCGAGACTTCTCAGGGATGCTTCCCTGGGTCACAAGGAAGACTTGGCCTGAGCTGTTACCGTAAGGCTGAAATATGCTGAATACCCATCAACATTATTACTCTGCGAGAGACATCCACTGGCACAGCCGTGTCAGCCTTCCTGTGCCCTGAAATGGCCCATCTGTGATGGACGGGGACGGACTCTCTGTGGGATGCGAGCTGCTGGGGCTGGAAGGACCTGACCCCTCTCCCTGTCTTCAGTCCGGGACATACACAACCTATTTCTCCTTAAATCTGTCAAGGCTCAGAGATGCTGTGACAGTTTCCTGCAGAGTCCCTTCTCAGTATGTTTTCACCGTGGGCCAAGGAGGTCTCGTTCGACCACAAAAAATTCCCCTTTAAGAAGGAAGCCCCTCATGTCTTGCTCCATCTTGGCCAACACAAAGAAACATCAACACAACCCAACCTCCTGGAAAATCCACCACATACTTAGGGATAGGAATGAACACCAGACAAAAGTATAAGCTACAATATTATACATACTCATGCTTTATCGATTTACAGGCATGTCTACACACATGGTCATTGGATTGCCAACCCATTTTACAGATGAGGAGACTGACCCTCATAAAGCTTCAATGATTTGACCCACAATGCACAGCTAGTGAGCTGTGACCAAGATTCAACTCCGTTCCATAATTTTCTCTTATTTTAGGCTAAACAATCCAAATCTTGTTGAGGAGAGAAATAAGGAATGAAACGAGTTGAATCAAACCTACAAGTGTTGGGTGAGTTTTACAGGGATCTTCTTTAGTTCTTCTGTTTTTTTTAAAATCAGGTTGACTCATTTCCCATGCTGCTTCTCCCTGCCCCCAAGTTTTCTGACCAAGAACAGAGCTTACTTTGTGCAATGGCCATGACTCCAGAGAGGGGGGTCATGATGAGGTTTTGAGATTGCTGGGGATTGTGGTGGGACAGGCTGTGGATATTCGTCAAGGTGCTGACCGGGGGCAAACCTCCTCCTGAGACTGAGATCTGCTGGAGAGAAAAAAACAAGAGCAGCGTGAGTAGAATCAGGGTTGCAAAGAGCAGTGTCCAAAATGACGTGGCTCAGCAATTCCTTGGCACGGCTAATTCACTGGTCCATTCATTCATTCATCCATTCAGGAACAATTATTAAGCACCAAGTGAGGGATAGGCACCATTCTAGGTACAGAGGATGGAGTGGTAAGTAATATTGACCATAATCCCTTCCCTCATGCGCCTCTGTTTGTTGACTACCTTTGAATTACTAGCTTGCCTTAGAGATTCCTCAGCCCATGTGTATTATATGATTGTCTCTGGCTCATGTTGAAAGTATCCTCTGTTCTGCTCTATGCCCTCTATATTATTGGTGCTAAAGACATGTGATTGCTAAAAATAGTAGCTGAAGAGATGCCCTGGGATTCCCTAGCGTAGCAGATTAGGGCCCAGGCAGGAGCACAGGGAAGCTTTCACTGAGTACAGGTTCTAGGAAGCACTGCTCATGCATTAACTCACAAACCTCACTAGAGCCACGAGGCAGATACTTTCTGCCATTTCCATTTCACAGATAACAAAACTGAGGCTCAGAGTAGTGGTGCATATTGCCTGAGATCCGACAACTAGTAAATGGTAACTCTTGTATTCAAACCCAAGTCTGTCTGACTCTAAAATTCAAGTTCTTACTTTTTACAGAGGACTTTTACCCGATAATTATTACTAAGGTTTTTCTGGGGGAGATCAGCCATTATTGGGCTTCTCTACTTTTCCCAAATCTCTACTATACATTAAAAAAAAATTTTTGGGGGGGGGGCAGGAAGCCACTATTGTAATGACAAAGCTACTAAATGAGGCTTGGCTCCAGGTACCCCTACTCTGTTTCACCATTATATTTTAATGACAGATTAGTAAGAGAAACCTACTGAGTTTTGTGTATTTTTGTCCAAGGCCACTCTGAGTCCTTCTATTTATTCCTAATAGTGTCTTTTCCTTATTGATTTTCTTCATTTTCCCAAGTGTATATATAACGGCATCACAGGCCTATATTGCTAATTGGGTCTCTTCCTTGCTGGTGCTAATACGTCTACATGTCATATTGCATTGGTTAGAATTTTCCCAGTAGTATTAACCAGTAACAGAGGTAATAGATGTACTTACTTTGATTCTGTATTATCAGAAATGCTTCCAATGTTTCCCCATTAATTATAAGGAGTTCTCAGTTTTACACACACATACACACACACACACAAAACACACATACACAACAAATTTTTATTCGTGATAAAGTAGCTTACTATTTATAGTTTTAAAATAATTTTTAAAAGTATTACTAAGAAAGGACTGTCCCCCTCACTCTGAAATAACTCAGACATTCTTGATGGCATCAGGAATGCTGACAGGTGGGTTAGGGTTGGGATATATACATCAGATGTTTGAGTTGCCCTCTCCTTCTTCCTTCCCTTGTGACCCAGAGCTCCTTAGACTATAGGTCTCACACCAGCACCCAGGGGGGAAGACACTCTCTCTTGCCTGCCCTTCTGATCAACCCCATAGCTTCCAAGGTGAATTTGAAAAAGAAAGAAAGAAAAAACCAAACAGGTTTGTTTGTGTTTTTAAAATGAGCATCAAGACATGAGTTAGGGGTCACATGACCAAGAAGGAATTCTGACCACATCAAACAAGAGAGAACCAGCTTGTTTGCTAGACTTGTTTTTCAAAATGTCAGAGTCATTAAAAAAAAAAAAAAAAAAAAAATCAGTGACCTGCCTTCAGACTTGCCCTGAGTAATGCAGTCCTTTGGAGAAAGTCAATGGAGTGACAGTAATCTGCCATTTCAACGTCTGGTTTTAACGGTGAAAGAGAAACGTGGGTGCTAGTGATAAAAACAATTTAAATGTGTATGGCTTTCGCGCTTGTAAAGTGCTTTCACTGCTTGTTCTCAATAGTTAATGGCACACATAGGGAAGGCGTTATGATTATTGCTCTATAGTACAGATTAAGAAACTGAGCCTTTCTCAATGTCTTGTAATAACCTACAATGGAAGAGAATGTGAAAAAATATATATATATATTTATATATGTATGACTGAATCACTTTGCTGTACATCTGAAACTAACACAAAATTGTAAATCAACTGTATTTCAGTAAAAATTTTTTTAAAAAGAGAAGGAAAGTGAGCCTCAGAAGAGTTGAGACAGCAGCTCGGTGTCACCTGACTAGTAAGCGAGGAAGCCAGAATTCGAACCCAGTGCTGCTGGGCTTTAAATCCCATCCACTTACTATTTTGGGGGGCACCTTGGTCAAGCTCCTTCCCACTCTAAAATGCAACCATCATCTTCTCTTTGCCTTCAGGACTGATGGAAGCCAGGGAGCTGCCAAGAATATCTGTCATGATCCTCACAGGATAATCCAGAGAGTTTGAATGGTATCAACGCTGCCTTTTACAGTCCTCTGCTTTGTGCTTCACACACCTACCATCTACAAGGTTGGTACTATTAACTCTCCTTTGCAGACAAGACGACGGAAGTTTGGAGAAGTTAAGAAATGTGCCCAAGTGGTATAGTGGCCATGAAGAGCAGGCGATCTGCCTCCAGCCCTGAGCTTTTCACTATTAAGCTCTGCTGCTTTGATACTGTGGAAGTATCCAGCATGTGCTTTTCTAAAACACAAGGTTCAACAGACACAGACTGCAATCTGAAACCCGGCCAGCTCTTTGTGGACGCATGCCATTTGGGCATGGGGTGGGGGCCAAATAGAACAAAAGAAAGCTCAAATGGATCACCATTATTTCCAAAACCAATCCCTGTGGGAAGATTTCAAACGCACATCCTACCACAGGTCAGCACACGGAGACAGTCATTCCCTGGATGGGTCTTATCCCCAAAACAGCAGAGCTACAGGCAAGCCTTACACCACCCCGGTGATGCAGGCATTGTTATCCCCCATTTTCCAGATGAGGAAACTGAAGTTAAGCAACGTCCATCCTGTGGCTGATAAACAACAGAACCCAAGACGTGGACACACTAGTTCCCTTGCTGCGTTATTTTAAACCATACTCCACTCCTGTCTTTGGTGGACCAGGATCTGTGATGGGCTTGTTATATATTAACCGAAAACAGACTCTTGAATTTGGGCATCCAGTGATAGTGACATAACATATGAGCCAGGGTGTTGGAAACTAGAGAAAAGCTGGTCCCTGCAAACAAGCTTCCAGGTGTTTGCTAACGTTGAGGTGTGCTGTCTTGGTCAATCATCAATCCAATAACATACTGCTCATTAGGGCGCTGCCGAGCAGAAGAGGAAGAAAAAAGCGTCCCCTGCGGCTGCCTTTGGAGCGCCCCGGCCTGGGTGAGGCAGTTTGCTTGTTTGGAGGAAGGGCGGGAGGGCTCACAGGGAAACCCCAAGGACCTTCAAGCGATAGGAGAGGAGACCTGTTTCCTCTGCTGGGAAGCCAAGATCTCTCCCGCAAGCCCCGCCCCCCTCCTCCAGGGAAGTCTGGGCAATCCTTTAACTTATTTGGGTCTCACAAGGCAGCCAAAGAAGAAGCTTAAGGGATGAGAGGTGGGCAAGGGGGCTGCAAAAGGGCTCCCCTAGGAGCATCTTTCGTTTCCTTTTGCAGAGACCACTACCAGGGAGCGATCAGCTCAAGTCCCCAAACTAGAGTTGGCCAGGCCTGGCGCTCCCCTCGGATATTACACTTTGTTTTTTCCTCCAGGGAGCTGGGGACTCAGTCACCTGTGACTCACCATTCCTGTGTTGCCTACACGGCACACACGTCAAGGTCTAGAATGGCATCGGCTCCCTGCCCGCCACCCCCCCCACCCCCCACCCCCACCCCCCGCCTCTAGGTCAGACACCTTGAAGGAAGGCATACGGCTCCACCTTGAGCTTGGCAGCCAGGAACCCACGGCTCCTCCCTCCTGTGAAACACAGAGCATGACCCAAAGAATCAAGTTTTCCACGTTCTACCCTTCCTAGTGTCGTCATGCTGTGTTCTCTTGGAAGCCGCCCTCCCCTGCTGCACTTGTGTTGCTTGAGGATTAGAACGTCGAAAATTCAACATCAACTAGTCTATTCCTCACCGGACGGGGCTGCTCAGCTGACATCTGGGGCTGGGCTGTGGTTATGGGTATAGACAACTTCATTTAGGGAGAATAATACTGACATTCACCTAACAACAACCGTGTTGTCGTTCATTGAATATTTACCGTCCCCAACACCGTGCCTCTCGTGTTATCACCTTTGTTCCGCCAACAACCTAGTGTTATTACTTTTTATAGATGAGAAAGAAAGAGCTAGAACCTGCCCAAGGCTACACAGCTATTAAGTGCCGAGCTGGGATTTGAACCCGGGTCACTGTAACTTGAAAGTTGGTGTTTCCCACTCACCCTGTAAGCACCGCCCCACCCCACCTGCCATTTTGTGCTGCGATCTTCACTGCCGTCCAGTGTCCTTCAAAACCCCCGTGCCAGAAGCTTCCCCACCTCTCGCCATCCACTCAATCCTGACTTAACTACCCTCCTTGCCTGGACCAGGGGGCTGTGAAGAGGAAGACGGGGCTCGCTGGGGCTCTCTGGGTTAAAAAACTGAATGAGCATTTTATCAACTCAAATGTCACTGGCAGCCCCAAAACAAACAGTGTCCCACCCGCTTTGCTCCTTTATGAGGCATTCAATCAATAAAACGAGAGCAGGGCTCTGTCAGATTTATTGGCTGGGTTCAAACCGAACACCTCTTCCACCCGCCAAAGGCTGGGTCACCGGTTCTACCTTTCCGTTCCAACTCTGGACGGCCCCCATTTTCCCCTGTGAGGCTACAATGGTTCATTGTTTGAGGCAGGCCTTGTGAGAAGTTGTGTTTGTTTTGCCTCTTATCTTATCAGCTCCAGAGCTACAATGGCCCAGGTGTACTCACCATTTTACCATCAGGTGAGAGGAGATTGTGGCCCGGGTCCAGGCTGGCTGGAGAGACTTGCTGTAAAACAGACTGGCTAGTCACCATGGCGCTGTTGCCATGGTGACTGATTGTTGAGGAGGAAGTGACCTCATTGTTTCCCTGCTGGCTGTAGCGCACTCCTGCAAAACAAGGCAGACCCAACAGCGAATATTAGTGCCACCTGACCCGAGAACGCTTGCTTTCTAGGGTGGATGACAGGGAAGAAAAGCTGCCTTCTATCCGCTGTCTTTCTCTAGGGTAGAGGTTCAACGGCCTCTGCTTGAATTCTAGAATGTAATCTCCATGAGGGCAGGATGTTTTTATCTGTTTTGTTTTGTTCATTGCTGTATTCCCTCGGTAGCCACTCAATAAATATCTGTCAAATGAATGAACGAACGAATGAACAAATGAATGGATTCTGATTCTTGTTGCTTCGGCATAGTTCGTTTGGGATTTAGGGGCTTCTCTTTCTGGCTGGCGTATTTCTTTTGTTCTTCAAAATGCCTTCTAGAAATGTTTCCCTGGCATCGCTTGGCCAAGTAAGGCTTCAAAGCATGAGTTGATGGATCTTACAGAGAGGGACTGGCCCAGCGACCCTTATAAGGGCCACAGCAAAATGCACCAGACTCTGTGCACCACCATTTTGGCCAAGCCCAAGAGGCCAGGGGGACACAGGTGGAGCAGGGTCAGGATGGGGCTGAAGCTAGGAGTCTTTGGTTCTGGAACTCACATTCCTTTGGTGGGGTCCCATTTGGCTGACTTCCAGGGCCCAGGGGAAGGCGTGTCTGCTGGGAGGTGGGGCAGGCAGCATGCACAGGCAGGAGGTGGATGCCTAGTAAACCACTGCAGTTTGGTCTGCAAGGGAGGGGAGAACCAAGCATGTGTACAACGTCACTGCTCTGACCCTCCCTCTCGCTCGGGAACCAAAGCGCAGGTCTGTGCTCAGGAAAGGGACAGTGCTGGGCAGAGACCAGGCGGCTGAAGGGAGCTGAAGGGGGAAGAGAACCTGGGCCCAGTGTGCAGAGTCCAAGTCCTGCTTGATGTGCCCGTGAAACAGCCAAAGACGAAGCCAGGGGTAGCTGGGGTATCTCACCCTCAGCTCAAAGCTGAGAAAGACAGTGTTCTGGTTTATGCTTTGGATTGGACAGAAAGGTTCGGGGGACCCTGTTCCTACCTGCAAGGGATGGAGACCAAATGCCTTAGGCACGGAATTATTTGGAGAGGAGGGCCAGCTTCTCCTTCGTTTTCCCTTTTGCCCAGGTCCCCAGGATCAAACACCACTGTATCAAGTACCCGAGTTCTGTTGGTCCGCTTGGCCCCTGCCCCGCCCCCTGCCCCGCCCCCTGCCCCACCTGGAGCCCCACCTGCTCGAGGAGCCTACAGAAGTCCCCCTCCGCACCCCCGGGAGCCAGGCAAGCTGCCCTAACCAGCAGCCTCTTAATCACGAAGACAAAGCTTGCCAAGAGGAGATCCAAGCTGGTTTTCCTTGAATTGTGCAAAGGACGTTCCCCAAGGCTGATATGACCTAGAGCTTAAGAGGGCTGGGGAGAAAACAAACAAATGCTAGGGCAGGGTTCTAACCTTCAGGAGCAACTTGTTTGACTACGAAGTGGCTTGATGCATGCTCTGTGGGCTTCTTCTATTGGTTGTTTCCCCATCCTTTGATTCAAGGGGCTGCTGGGGGTGGGGGCGTTGGCAGAGGGCCAGCACTGGAGTTTGGTAGTTATAGGTCTGGAGCACTATATTTTGGTGGTGGTGGTGAACAGGAACTATGAGGCTAAGAGGAAGAAAGACTTCCACGTCTCCAAGCCCACACCGCCTGCCCAGCCCTGTCTGTCTTCCTCTGCACCTACCTGTAGCCCCTAGGTCCCCTCTTTACCACCCTCTACTCCATCCCGTTGAGTTAAATTAGGTCCTTTTCCTCCACTCATATTTGCCACCGGGTTCCCAGCAAGACGCTTATTTAGGAGAAGAGAGATCTGGAACTTGTGAGCTCAGAAGGCAGCTGGGTCCAGTAGAAAAGGAGACAGATTTCAGATCAATTAAACGAAGGACTTTCTAACAAGGAGGGCTAACGGGAAGATCGTGTGCTCTGGAGCTGGACAAACAAGGGTTCCAATCCTGACTTTGCTCTTAACAGATGCGTGATCTTGGGAAAAATCACTCTCTCCCTCTGTGGCTGTTTCCTCTCATAAAGTGGAGAGGACGCTTCCTTAATAGGGCTAGTTTGGATTAGAGATAACATCTATAAAGCTCTCAGCAGAATGCCAAATAAATGGCAAACACGGCTAGGGATGCTGCAGGAAGGGAGCTGGTGCAGGGATGGAGCCCAAGATATTTGCCCTAAGACTCTAGAACTCTGGACAATGAACAGTAGGCTCCAAGTACTGGATGGAATTACCTTTCCACGGAGAATCATTTCCAAAGAATCCAGCTCTGCTGCGACTACTGATGCTTTGTCCTGGAAGCAACTTGGGAGGGAGGCCTGGCCCCTGGCCCTCTTGTTCTCTCCTTTTGGAGAAACTGGACTTCACCCTGTTTTTCTCCTGCTTCCTCTGACTCCCTGACCAGCTATTTACCTCCCCAAGATGCTCTGCTCCTGAGAGAGCAGTGATAACGCTGGGAGTCAGGTGTGTTTTCACCTCCCAGCTTGTCCCCATCATTGATTCAGTCTCAAGTCAAACAGACGCTCGTTTTCGCCTATTTAATTTGGCTGAAGGAAGAGGGCCAGTCCTCTGGTGATCGAATATGGGTCGTGGGTAGACTTCTCCCCTACCCCAGGCTACGTAATTATTTATTTAAAAATAATTAACCAAAGATATCTGCAGGAAACAAAAGCCTTCTTCACAAGGGAGCCTAGCAGGAGGGAGGCAGGAGCCATTTGTTAGAATCTCGGCAGCATAGCCCAAGGCTGCTGTACTTTGTAAACCTAGTTTTCTCCCCCCGCGGAACTTCATTATATGAGAAATATAATGATGGAGCTGCTCTCTTCAAAGACAGATGGGCCTAGACCTCTGCACCTCCCTTTAAGGACCTCTGGTTGAGAGATAGTGTCTGGGATCCCTGTTTTGAACTCAGCTCGGCCATCAGTGTATTGGGTGAGCTCTAGCTCCCTCAGCTCTCAGTCAGAGGAGTGCCTACTGTGGGGAGGGGGCTATCATCACCACACTGTTCTCACCAGAGTGTGGTGAGAGCTGGGCACGAGGCTGCTTATCCGCTGCAGGTGCACCTGTAGCTTTTCCCACTGACACTCCTCTCACCAGGAATTTGGCAATCACTCAGGCTCCTGAGAGGGTGGCTGTAATCAGCCAGCCGCCTTAAAAGGGGGTGCGGAGGTGGAGGGTGTATCACAAGATCTCTGCCAGCAAGACCAGAAATCGGTGTTCTCGTTAGAGGAAGGAGAGGCCAGGTCCTTGTGTATTTCACAAACTCAGAAGAGCACTTGAAAGGAGAACCAAAGTAGAATAAGCTCTGGTGCCAGGTGACATGGGTTTAAATCCTGGCTCTACCACATAATAGCTGTGTGACCTTGGGGGAATTACTTAACCTCCCTGAGCTTCAGTTTCTTTATTGTTAATGATTTCCATCCCTTTGGTCATTGGATGAGTTATGGGCGTGAAATTACTCAGGCCACGCTTGGCACACAGCAGTTACTCGAGACACATCTGTTCCTCCTATTTGGGGATTGTCTCCTCCTATTTGGGGACATTTTTAGGAAGGCTGAGTTCACAAAACTTCATTGAGCACCTATCCTGTGCTAGGCATTGTGGCAGGGAGCCTGTAAGAAGTGGAATGGCACCTTCCCTTCTCCCTTCACCATTGCAGGCTCTGAAAACGAACATACGACGACGGCTCTGGTTTAATAGTGACTGACTGAAGATGCCAGGCTAATAGCCACAGAGGTCCCGCAGGAGAAATGACAAGGCCAGAAGGTGGTCGTGTACTTTCCACTCACTTCCTGGCTCAAGTCACTAACTGGCCACATCCTATCAGCAGCCCTAAGAACCACAGCAAGTACGTCCAGCAGCAAAGGCATCTTAGCTGGAATCTAGAGACACCCCTGAGGCCTTGGAGAGGAGGTGTCTACTCTCACCTGTTCCCAGGTCTCGGCATCATGGGTGATGATGCCATTTCTGAACTCCTGACAGCATGTGGGACAGAGACAAATCATTTGGTTTCCATCCAACATGACTGGTCAGAAGTGACAAAACATGAAGGAAGCTTACGGTTCCAGAAGCCAGCCTCTCCATACGCTGCCTTCCTGTACCAGCACCCAATCCAGGGCACTCTTCACACTACTGCAGGCTGGGATTTCTTTCTAGGACAAAATTGCACCACGTCACTGCACTCTTTGGAAACCTAACGCTGCTCCTCACCGCCTTCTGGAAAAGCCCCAACACCTCAACGGCAGAATGGGGCCGTTGTGACTCCAGTCTGCCTTATTGGTATCATCTGTCACCACATCCCATACAGCCAGGTCAGAGCCCTGCCACTCTTCAGCCAGACCCTGCCATCTCCTGCCTTTGTGCTTTTGCTTATGCTGTTCCCTGTGCCTGGAGAGCTCTTCCCCTCTTCTCCGTGTCCCATCGTTTAAAAGGGCTAAACGTCACCTCTTCTGTGAAGCTCTCCTTGACTCATCCAGGTAGTTATCTGTTCCATTCTTTGTATTTAACATACAGTAGAGACTCTTACAGCAGGAGCTGGTCGCCCTGCACTAAAATGCTCTGAGGATATGTTTCCTTCTCTCTCCCTCTCAAAGAGATGGCTTTTTACTCACTAGTGCATCCTCAGAGCCTAGCAGAGGGGCTGATGTGTGAATATTCACTGAATGAGGGAATAAGCCCTCAGGTGCTTTGAGGATCCTTGCCCCAGAGAACAAGGGAGCATCCCTTCTGGCAGAAGGAGAAAATACAGTCAGTTCTGCGGTCAGATTGGTATTAACAGTGCGGATTGGTTCCAATTCTATTGATATATTAGGGAATAACTTGAGCACAACATGAATTTCATATGTGAGGGATTCAGAAATCTGCACCCAGCTGAATGGAGCCACATAGGAATATACTACAATTGCTTTTTTTTTTTTTTTTAGTTTTTTAAAAAATCGAAGTATAGTTGATTTACATACAGCATTGTGTTAGTTTCTGCTGTACAGCAAAGTGGTTCATTTATACACATATATACATTCTTCTTTATATTCTTTTCCATTATGGTTTATCCCAGGATATTGAATATAGTTCCCTGTGCTATACAGTAGGAACTTGTTTATCCATTCACATAGGAATACACTAAATGCACACACACACACACACACACACACACACACACACTCACGCTCTTCAAACATCTACCAGCTACCATTAGTTCACTGCATGTACTGTAAGCCACATCCGTCCCCCGCCTCACAATAACTCACCAGCTGCAGCCCTTCCGATGCTCACTTCAATGGGCAAACTTTAGGCCTTTTTCAAGGTAAAGTGCCATATTTATTGTTGTACAGTGTTTATGTATTTCTTAGGCATTTAACAGGTGTAAAACTCTGCTAATGTTTTAATTAGATTCTTATCTTTTTTAAAAGGTGTCAACGACAAAGCTTTTGAGTATTGTGCCCTTAACCCCATTTTTTTCCCATAAGTCCTGTGGTTTTTATTGTGTGACCTTGCAAAGCACAGTGGTTTTTATGATGGGTATGTTGGGTTCTATAGGACTGACTGTGCCCCTGTGTTCAAAGGTGGAAGCAACTGCCTCCCAGGAGGATCCCAGGGTGTAATTAACTACAGAAACTTTTCATAAACCTGTGCTTCAGGGGCTTGGACTACCCCATAGAGCCCTGGGTATCTAATCCGGCTCTCTACGAGCTTCAAAAATCAGTTTAGGAATTTGGGATTAACATATACACACTATTATGGGACTTCCCTGGTGGTCCAGTGGCTAAGACTCCACATTTCCAATGCAGGGGGCCCGGGTTGGATCCCTGGTCAGGGAACTAGATCCCACATGCCGCAACTAAGAGTTCGGCATGCCACAACTAAAGATCCCGCACGAGGCAATGAAGATCCCATGTGCCGCATCTGAGACCCAGTGCAGCCAAATAAATAAATAAATAATTTTTAAAAATACACACTACTATATATAAAAGAGATAAACAACAAGGACCTATTGTATAGCGCAGGGAACTATACTCAATATTTTGTAATAACCTATAAGGGAAAAGAATCCGAAAAAGAATATATATGTATAACCGAATCACTTTGCTGTACACCTGAAACTAACACAACATTGTAAATTAACTACACTTCAATTTTAAAAAATGGTTTAAAAAAAACAGCTGAGGGGGTTCCCTGGCTGTCCAGTGGTTAGGACTCGGCGCTTTCACTGCCGTGGCCCGGGTTCAATCCCTGGTTGGTGAGCTAAGATCCCGCAAGCCATGTGGTGCGGCTAAAAAAAAAAAAAAAAAAAAAAAAACCAGCTGAGAGCCCAGTTCCACAACTCCAGAAATCAACTGGGCACCAGTGTCCAGCCGCTTTAAATTCATACTCTCTCATCTCTCTGATGATTCTGGGCCAGTCAACTTCTGGGCCTTGGCATTTTTATCTGTAAAATGGGCATACAGATCTCCCTTCCTCGGAAGCCAGAATAATGAATGAATAAAATGAGGTTAGAGAAGCACTGGGTTCCCCTGAGAAAGAAAATGCTGGGCAAACAGAACAGCAGCGTCAGCCCAGAAAGCATGACCAGAATTGCTTTTTTAGAAAGAAGCAAAGAGGGAGGTAGCGGTCTCCTGGGCAGTGGGAGGCTCAGCTTGACCCCACGTGGCCTTTAAGCCTGAAGCCTGGGGGTCCCTTTCACTGGGGTCTGTGAGCTGTGCCCAGAATCTGGTGGGCTGCCTTTCACTCTTGACATTTCAAAGCCAATCTCCCATCCCTGATAGTGCAGGAATGTTCCTCTGGCTGGTGGACCGCTGCCAGCTCGAGTGAGTGTCCCAGCCACCAACAGAGTAAACATTACTCAACCGGCCGGGGCTCTGTCACACACACTCTTCCCCTGTGTTCCTGACCTCACGCAGAGTGCAGCCTGGCACTGTTGGGTCTGGAAACTGGGAATTTAAAACCAGGCAGGAGGGAGAGTGCAGAGGAGAAAGCTCTCCGCAAAAGGAAACAACCGTGTCCATCAATTATAAGTAGACAGAGCTGTCTTTCTTATGAAGCCAAAACAGAGGTTTGGGGGTAGGGGCACCAGGAGGAATTAGGCCAGTCTTGATGGGTCCAGTAGAGCATCCTTATAAACCCACTCCCCCTTTTCCCCAAAACGAGTCACTTTCTTGAGTGAACTTCTTAAGATACTCATTTAGGATAAAAGAATGTGAAAAGTTGCCCCAGCTTGAAACTGGGAACTCCAAAAATGAAAGCTTTCAAATAAGCTGGCACCGCTGCCTCGGTTTCCTCATTGGTCACGCAGGACTATTGCCGGTTCTTATTAATATTTCCTTCTCTCTGAGGATAAAGATGAATGTTTGCCAAGAGTTGAGGAGATTAAAAATCTGAAAGTCTGGGAGGAAAAATCTGAAGCAAGATGAAAGCAGTTTAAACATGGGGCTGGTTTCAATTCCAGATCTCTTTCTATCCGAGGTGGCTTAGTTAGGAGCCCAATTCATAAGAGGAGAAACACAGACAGGCCTGTGGGGACGGTAAACACTCTTGAACTCAAGGAGTAAAAGTTGAGTGATACTTGAGGGAAGCCCACAAACTGGTTTTCTTATAAAAATCAAAGCAAATGTAACCAAGAAAAGACAAAGGCTTCCATCAAAAGCATCTTGGCTGAGAACAGAAATGAATGTGCACCTGAAAAAATGGCACACGTGAGGAGGTAGAAAGGGCTGCCTGTCCTTCCCACTAAGCCCATCTCGGCTACCACGCCTGCTCCTTAGCAGAGAGCTGGTTTCTGCAGGCAAACAAGAGAGGGTTTGCAATGAACACGTCATCCGGGAGATGCTGCTACAGGTGAAAGAAACCCAGGCAACCCTCGAGTGCTTGAGAGGGCCTCACCTCTGTAAGTGTTTTACACAGTCTGCTTCTCAATGTGTCCCAGATGCCCACTTGACAGAGTGGAACACTGAGGTTCAGAGAGGAAGAAGTCATTTCCACCACCTCTTGCTAAGGGTCTCCCAGCGAAGCAGTAGTATCCCGAAGCTGGCCCCTCTCGCTCTTCCCCGATAGCCCCACATTGACTCCACATATCCTGAGCCTCCCATCGTGATGCACTAATTTCTTGGCGGCATCTCTCACTGGAATGTAAGCCCAGTGAGGGCAGGACCTCATCTGTCTTCTCCATGATCTCCTTCCTCAGCGCCCTGTACAGACTATGCTCTGCCCCCTCGATAAGAGCGTGTGATGAATGAATGGCCTGCACTTCAACTCGAAGTGACAATGGTATAATTTATTCGCTGATCTCCCGGGTTTTCTGAGGTTGACGGGAGGCATGTATTTCTAAGGAGGAGTAGCAGAGAAGGAGAGAGGAGAAAGAGAGATTAACATCTAATCAAAATGAAGAGATAGCATGGATGCATTTCAGCAACTTCATGTTGGAAGGTACGAGGTGGAGGTGCTGAGGAGTAAGTATGACGTCGCAGCTCTTCCTTTCCGCACCAGACACCTTGGACAGTGCTTTATCCAGGGTGCAAAGGGCCAGTGGGATGCCTGCAAGGACCTACCCATTCCCTACTTCTTGAGGCCTAAGAACGTACCCGTTACCTAGGGTCCTGGTGGGCTGACCATTTCTAAAGGGTTTGGGCTGCTGGTGGGAGCCCCAAATTTCGACTTGCCGTGTTAGAACCCAGTTTTAGGCCCCTTGGGTTTATTTGGGGGTCAGTAGGATCAATTACTGGGGATTTACTGTGGCAACCTGAGTAACTCAAACGTCTTTCTCCAAAGGAATCTAGGGTAAAACTAAGAAGGGTTAATGACGGACATCGTTAGGCCGAAAGTCTGTGCAGGCAGACACAGCCCTGCCACCGTCTGGCTCCTGGGGTGTCTTTTCTGAGAGGCTGCCTTTGCAGGCAGGGGTAATGCGGCTGCAACAAAGGCCCCTAGGCTTGGCTGACGAGGAGAATGATGATGCTTCTAGTGGGTCTGGGGAACGGGGAAGGCTATAAAGTCATCAGCAGACTGAGCCACTGGGTGTCCACATAAAAGTGAGGTCCCATAAACAGACATCTGTATTGTGACTGAAGGGCTAATAAAATTGCCTTAGAAGAGAGAGGTTTTCCACTGCGACCTATTCATCAGCAGGACCCTACTGGGAAGTGGTACCCGGGGAGAAGATCCTTGGAGGCCTGGCAAGTGTCAGAGCTCATTACGGGCGCTTGCCCGGCCACACCTCAGCCTCTTCATCACCGTCGCGGAGGGCAGCTCCAGCACCATTATCATCATCATCATCACCATCATCATGACAGACAGCCACTGATCACCCGGCAGGCTCATGGATGCTGGTCGCAGGGAGCAGCAGGTGTCGGGCACTGATACCTTGGAAGGTGGATGATCACTGGCTTCCATTGACCAGGAGCACCAGTAACGTGCTTAGGGGTCACCCCAGAGACCCGGTGGCAGCCCAGAGCTGGGGAGTTTCCTTCCCGTTTCTCCAAATGACTGATTTGCAATAAGTCCAATCCCTTTTCTAGTCCTCAGTTGCTCAATAGAAACTCAGGAAGAGTAATTCTTGCTCTTTGCTTGCCCAAGGGATGCTGGTAAGAGATTATAAAAGGAAGTAATCTAGAGTGAAGTAAGTCAGACAGAGAAGGACAAATATATGATATCACTTAGGTGTGGAATCTACAAAAAGGGTACAAATGAACGTATCTACAAAACAGATAAGAAACAGAACTTATGTAGAAAATAAACTTATGGTCACCAGGGGGTAAGGGAGGGAGAGGAGGGATAAACTGGGAGATTGGAATTGACATATACACAGTACTATATATAGAATAGATAACTAATAAGGACCTACTGTATAGCACAGGGAACTCTACTCAATACTCCATAATGGCCTATATAGGAAAAGAATCTAAAAAGAGTGGATATATGTGTATATATAACTGATTCACTTTGCTGTACACCTGAAACTAACACATCATTGTAAATCAACCATACTCCAATAAAAACTTTTTCTAAAAAAGGAAGTAATCTAGTAGAACTAAACTGAACGAGTAATCTAAACTCAGCTAATACACTAAACAAGGAGAAGCTAAATTAGTAGAACACAAGGGAGAAAAAATAATAACATGTTCCTTGAAAACTTCCTGGTAGAATTTAACGTTGAGGGATTTTTTGGTGAGCTGTATACTTTAGTTAAGCAGTATTCATGGAGGTGGAACTGAATGACTTGTTTCTAGAAAGGGGAGAATATGCTTTACATAATAATATGTACATACGTTATATAGAATGAAACTAATTCCATGCTCAGCTTGAAAGTGAATAACACACTTATAAAGGAGGGGATTTATGCATGAAGCTTTTGGACAGGAAGCCCTCTGCAAGAGAGGTTGTCATTCCACACATATATGAAAGGTCTACCATGTGACAGGCACGGGGCTTTGGGCTAGAGACTCAGTGGTGAAAAAAGCCAAAAAAAAAAAAAGTCATAGGGAGCTGGATTTGTAGAGACTTCAGGGACTACCTTTTTCATGGTGAGAATAAGACTTTCTTGGTTTTTTTTCTCTGTCTTTGACAGGTAGGGATGCAAACCCTACACTCTACCTGGCAGTGGGATTCTCAAGACGACGGAGGAGAAGGCTCATTTCTGTTTCCATCCGTAAGACATCTTGAGATAAATTAAGCACCTATTTTGTGCTCACCATGCAAACTGATGTTCTCCAAATGGGAGATGCTGTTCAGAGGTTTCCCATCCTTGCTGAGCAAGGACTCACTGGACTTCATTGCCAGGCTGATCCAACAGGTGCCGACTGGAGAGAGGCACCCTGTGGTGGGCAGGCCTGGGCAGTCAGGCTGCCACTCAAAGGCCCTGAAAGTGTTAACCTCCAGCAGTTATAGGTGCCTCGTTTATACCCATTTTAAATCTGTTTATTGTGACTGGCCCCACCCAATCTGCTGGTGCTGTAAAGCTCTAATGGTCCCTAATAAAGGTGGAAGGCACACAGTTCCTGAAATGGGGAAGAAGTGAGGGAGTGAAGGAGACCAGGAGGGAGAGAGACAGATGATGAGCTTAACAATAAAGTATCACAATGGCAAAGCTCCCTCTGCTACTTCAAACAGCAGAGCCCTGGGCCCCAGTGTCCAGATAATAACCTGTCAGAGCTGAAAGGCCAGAGCTGAAAGGTCTCATTTGCCAGACTCCCGGAGAAATTAAGTGATTTGCCCAAGGTCACCCCTGCCCCTCAGTGCCTCAGGGCTCCTGGATCCGAGTCTGGGGCCCTCAGCCCAGCTGCCTCATCTCTTTTACTTCAGCAGGGCAGGGGACCATCACGACTGTCGCCAACCCCTTGAGACTCTAGCCTTCTCTCATCTAGCCTATGATGTCCAGCCTTGATTGTATATCCACATCTCTTAGGGAGTTTGTTGAAACTTCCCATGCCTGACCCCTTGTTCCAAATCCTGATTCTAAAAGGTGTGGATGGGGGAGACATGGGTACTTTTAATAAACTCCCCAGATGCCTTACATGTGGCCTGGGAAGGAGATCTGAGAACCACAGATCTTGTCAATACTTGGGTTTCACTGTTCCTGATGTCTCAAATGAAAAGCAGGGTTCATAAAAAAGGGAACTCTTCCAGGGTGAAACTGCAAACCACAGCCCTGTCAAGAACCCAGGGAGAACCAAAGCTCTTCCTCTCTCTTGATGCCCTGAGGGTTCCTGAGTCAACCTAATAACCCCTTCTGGGTCAGGCACTGTGTGGGGCACTCACTGGGTGCACTTTATCACCTTTAAGCCCCTCAGTAGTCTGAAGGAGATAGGTATTACGATCCCTATTTTATGGATGAAGAAACTGAGGCTCAAAGAGGCTAAGTAACTTGTTTGAGGCCACACTGCCAGACAGGGACAGAACCACAATTCAAGCCCAAGCCTGTTTGGGGTGCTACGCCTTGCTACCCAGACACACCCATCTGAGTGTGGTCCTGGCAATGGACTGCCTGTGACCAGCTCGCCTGGGGGATGTGGATTTCCCTTGGGAAAGTCATTAAATGCTAAAGATCATCTGCATGCATGGTGTGTCTCCAACTTGGGAGGGACATGCAGTGTACACGTCCTGAGAAATGTCTTGACTTCCTGAGAGCACTAGAGAGACTGAGCCTCGCTGGTCAGCTCCTCTGTGGCTGAACTCACACAGGTGTGCTTTGGACGGGGCTGCTGAAGCCAGAACAGAGGGTACTGGCGAGGTATCTTAAGCAGATGCCTGCTCTCAGGTACAGGAATGTCGCTTCCAGAAAATCAGCCCTCAGGAGCATCTGAGGTTTCCTGCGTTCACTGCAGGAACCGTGTCTACCCCACCCCTTCTTACTGTTCTTTTGCGTGAAGTTTGGGGGAGCTTCCTTCCTAAGAACAAAGGTCATGAAGCTTCTCAGATTTGGCCTCCACCAGGAAAGTACCACACCCTCTCTAAGTGGCAGGTTCTCAGGGCTAACTACCGACGAGCAGGGGTACTCACACCTCCTTTCATTAAAGGAGAGAAATGCCTTATTAGGTACAGGAAATTCAGGGTCATCTTACGTAGCTGACCTTGCTACACGGTCATGACCTGCCATCCCCTCCACCATCCACGGTTCCTCCCAGCTTTCTCTCACTGTTTAGTGTCTTTGCACTGAAAGCCTAAGGCACTGGACATGGCACTTGCAAATGCCTTATGGATGTCACAGAGCAGTCCTTCCTGGAAGCATGAGAGCCTGCCTGAGACTCAGTTACTACAAGAAGCCAGCCTGAGTCTACTGCAAACACCAAGACGAGTATCTAGTAGACCTACTCAAATTGTCTCAAAATTGAGGTTGAAATAAACCTATAAGAGGAACAGAGGGAAAGAGGAAAAAGAAACCCAAACCACTGGGCTCCACAAGGTATGGTAATAGGTACCATTTATGAGAGCCTGCTACATCTGGGGTGCTTTGCATATGTTATCTCATTTAATCTTTCCCACATCTGCATGAGCGGGTGTCTCCATTTTATGCACTGAGAAACTGAGGCTCAGAGTCCAGAGTCACACAGCTGATCAGTGGCCAATTTGAGGTTGGGATTCATGTCGACCTCCATACCCATGACTTTGTCGCTACGCCCACTTGGATTTATAACAGCATTTCTCCAGAGTATCTTTAGCGTATATTAAATGTCGGTATTGTTGACGGTCAGGCATCTATGGTACAGCCCAGGCACTGGGATTTTTGGAAGTCTCCCAGTTGATTCTAAGATGTGGCGAGATTTAGGAACCGTTGTCCTAGAGCACGGGCCAGCAAACTGTGATCTGCAGGCCAAGCAGCCTGTTTTTGTATGACCCACGAGCTCAGAATGGTTTTCACGTTTTTAAATAGTTTTTAAAAATAAAAAAAGAATATTTTGTGATGTGCAAAAATCATAGGAAATTCAAATTTCAATCCCCATCAATGAAGTTTACTAGAAGACAGCCATGTGCATTCGTTCACATACGGTCCATGGCTGGTGTGTTCTCCAAAGGCAGAGCTGAGTAGCTGCGACTGAGACGGTATGGCCTGAAAAGCCTAAAATAGTCACTATCTAGCTCTTTACAGAAAGTTTGCCATCCCCTGTACTACAGTTCTCATGCACAGCTAGGATGATAACCAGGATTGAGTGTATTTGACTTTATTTGGGGGCTAGGTTTCATATATATATATATATGCTTCATATATATTTATTTTTATGTTTCATATATACATATTTTTTTCCCCTCTCCCCGTTTGTGTTTGATCTTGTGGCTTCCCGGCCAGCAGTTAGCTTCATAGACCCTTGCATAGCTCTCTGCCTCTCTCCCTCTGCTTAATTCTCTCCCAGTTCTTGTCAGTTTCCATCAAACCTTCAACAAACAGACTCCAAGGACACTTCTCCCGTAACTTGCGGGCTGGGGCAATGTGCTTGCAGGCAGCTTCCTTCCTCCTTGGATCGGACATGAGGCATCAAGGAGTCCTTGAATTCTCTAAGGGTCCTTCAGGGGGATTAGGCACGCAGGTAGGGCTGCCTTCAGTGATAGAACACCGGTATCTCCTTGGCCCCTTTGTGAGGAGGCTGGAGTCCCACCAGCCCGGGCAGCCGGGGTTCTTTGTATGCAGACCAGGGTTGGTCCGCTATCAGGGGGAGGCTGCCAGCAGAATGCTCTGAAGGCTGGGCCTCTTAAGCTCATTAGTATCCTGATTGTCTTGCCCAATCTAGTGGCAGCCGATGGGGTGGTACCCGCAAGATAAAATGACCTTCGAATTCAACAGATAAAATGGCAGTCCGATAAAGTCCCTACAAGGAGAACATTGGAGCCGTGGCCGCCACGGAACTCCACATCAGTATAAATGTGTTCTCTACAATAGCAGGTGACTCAAGGCAGGATCTGTTTCTCTTCTGAACTCAAAGAACCTACTACTTAGGGACAATGGGGCTTATTTACTGTGGGGATCTTTGCTGTGGAGATGAATATTTTTACAACTGCCCTCATAAACCCCCTCCACTCGTCTGCTGCCCAGGGAGTGGGCGGGGCTCCAGAGGTGAGCTGAGGTGCCTGCACTGTCTCAGAAGCCCCATTAAGTTGTTAAGGCCTTTAGTGCCCCAGACAGTGTCGACTGCAAGGGCAGTTCAAATCCCCACCCAGATGGGGATGGGGTTGTGAAAGAGGGGGCTTTGATTTCTTCCCTGGGCAGGGCACAGAATCCACCTTGGTCAGGGGCAACAGTTGGTGGCGGGGTGGGGGGAGGCTGAGAGGGAGGCGGAAGCAGCAAACTAGCCAGACTGGGGGACCCCACCCTTAACCCACCTCGCAAAGCCCCTTTGTCATTCAGAGGGGAACAGTAAGAATATAGGAGAAGAAGGAACTGTGGGAGGATTGTGTGTGTGTGTGTGTTGATTTCCATGCCTGAAAGTCCTTAGCATCTGCATAAAGCAAAGTGAAAGTCAGTGTGTAACAGCTCAAAACCTGTCTCTGCCACTTACAAACTATATGAACTTGGGCAAATTACTGACATACGAAATATCTCACAATTTATATGTACAATATGTACAATGAGGGGTAAGGTTATGGATGGTGTCTACCCTACAAAGTTGTGAGGATTAAATGAGATGATGCATGTACTCAGCCCAGGGCCTGGGACCCAGGAAGCGCTCGATCAGCACTAGCTGTTCTCATTATTCAGATTTACTCACGACCCCGCCACTGGGCACTTTTGAGATTTCCTTGGGTTCTGCAGATTTCAGTGTCAGGGAAAACCACAGTGACCACATGATATCCTGGCCCAGAGTCTCGTTTGTCTAAGACCCAGGGTTAGATTTCTGCAGGCAAGTTAGGAGGAGATGTAAGAGGGGTTCGGGGGGAGGCAGGAGGCTGGATTCTCAGGTCCTCAAGCTCTGATCTGACCATGGGGGCAATCACAGCCCCTGGGCTTGGAGAGGCAGGAGTAGAATTTGAAGGGAGTGAGGAGAAAGCAGCCACAGAAATAAACGTCTCCTCTTCTTGGGTAAAGAGGCTGTGTGGCTCAGGACATCCAAAGGTTATCCTGGTAGGGCTTGTTCTCGCCTCTGGGCCTCACTTTCTTACGAGGAGAATGAGCCTCTATCTCCTTCTCGAAAGATGATACAAGAGGGAGGACATTAGGTGTGGGGTGAATGAAGGCTGATGAAGACCTCTGTCCCTCTCTTGCTGTTGCAAGGCGGCCGGGTGAGTTTGCTGGAGGCGACCAGGCGAGTCTGCCACAGACTGGAGCAAAGGGGACAGTACGCAAGGCCACCACAGATGGTGCAGCCAATCCCAGGGCTTGGGCCGAGGCTAGCCCAGCTTCCATCCCGTGCCAACTTCCTCCTCCTCGGGCTCATCAATACAGGCACCAGTCTCCAACCAGTCTGCTTCCTGGCCACAGCCCTGCTCTCTGACCTTTGGGGGGCCTTTCTCTTGATTCCGCTCCAGAATGGAGGTCGGGGCCATCACTCCGGGCCTGCTCAATGGCCTCAGAATAGGCTGTCACAGGGCCTATAACCAGGGACAGCTCCTGCTGGCGAGAGCTGGGACGGGGGGTGCAGATAAAGGCCTTCCTGGCTGAAGATAAATGGCTGCCCACAGCCTGCTACAGTAACTCCAGGCCCCCAAGAAGAGCAAACAAAGGGTGCCCCTGTGACACTCACTGGAAAGACGAAGCCCCATCAGAGGCAGCCAGGCTGGTTCAAAGACTCAACTTAATTGTCAATTAAGCATGCATGAGGAAGACAAAGCCATGACAACCCCGGGCTGCATGCTGGCGTGTGATTGTAAAGTCGGGAGGGGCAACGCTGAAAACAGCTGATTCTGCTGACAGTGTGTTTGTAGGGCACCTTGTAACCAATCAGCCTCTGCTGACAGAGGCAAAGGGCTCCTTCTGCCGCTCCTATTGTGCTGGACATTCCAGGACCAGGGTCACACTGTGGTCACCGTGGGCAAGTGGGCCACGGCACCGTAAGCGTGGCTGGGAGGGAAGGGGCTCAGGTACAGGAGGGACGCTTTCCTCTCCGGGAAGAGGGGTCAAGGGAAAGATTTGTCTTAAAGGTGCCTCCTCTCCTCCTGGCTCAGAGACTGGTGTTTGGAGGGGAAAGTGGGGAGGGGGTGGGGACCTCATCTCCCCAGCTCAGCCTTAGAGGCTGCTAGGGCTGACTCGGGCTGTTGGTTTCTCCTCGGCCACCACAGAGCCCTTTTCTGCATCCAGGTAGGTTTGGGGCTTGGTTAGAGACCATACCTTGGTTGTAGGGACCGTGATGGGAAATACATCGTGAGAGGTTCAGATCAAACCTTCCCTGCCGTCAGGCCGGCCCTGGTTGCACTCCCTAGGAGCCTGTTACAACCCGTGTGCTGCCTCCACCAGCAGTCTGCGAGGGGGCCAGGGCCTGATCGCAGCATTTGCACCCCATCCCCAGAACACACCTCACTGCCTCTTAGGAACAACGCCCGTGTATGAAATTGAAAAGGAAATAGATTTCTACTGCCCGTCACTCTTTCCACTGCCGCTTGTTTAGCCTTCTGTGATAATAATAATGATAATAGTAGTTATGGTTTATTGGGAAAGATGGTGTTTACACACTCTCTCGTTTAATTCTCACATGGCCCCTATGAGGTAGGTACTATATCTCCATTTTACAGACAGGAAACTCAGACTCAGAGAAGTTATGTGAATTGACCACACTGCAGTTATGGGAATTAGAACCAGGTTAGAATCAGGATTCAAAACTAAGTCCAGAGAATCAGTCCCTGGACTATTTTGATGAACCCTGAATGAAAATTAAGGGAGAAGGGAAGGTAGCCACTGAAAATACACAGTGGCCCATAATTATTGCTCCATAAATAGCTAGAAAGACCCACAAACTCCCCAAAGTTAACCTTGATCCCCAGCCAGTTCTAGGGACTCTACGCCAGCAGGAGGTCTTCCCAACTAGACCATAAGCCCCCAGGGACAGAGACGCATGCGTGTCTTACTCATCACCAACGTGGTGCCCAGACTCAGCGCCTGTCTGTGCTGCGGGAAAGTACAGGGTGGGAATCGGCAGGCCTGGGTTCTAGCCCTTGTTTTGCTACCGTCGCCCTGTGGAACTCTGCAAAGTCACTACCTCTTTCTGGGCCTCAGTTTCCTTCTTCCAAGTTCCTCCCGGTTCTAATATTCACTGATTTATAAAAAGGTTGCGACTTCCGGGGACCCCAGAGAATCCACTTCCAGTGGGACACGCCTCCTCAGAGGGCTCGGTGGTGTCTCAGGGCCGTGTTTCCCGCCCGACCCCTGCCCTGTCCCTAGTACCTGCTCCAGCCCCTCCAGCCCCGCCTCTCTGGGTCTCCTGTCACCATACAGAATGCCTAAGCCAACAACCGCCTGGTGACCTCACCACAACCCCAGCTTGTCAGAAAGCTGCCGGGCCTTTGTTTGGCTTGCAGGCTCCCTGACTTTGGTGTGGAGATCACAGGTCCCAGCACAATAGCCATTGTCTTCTCAGTAACGCCCCTAACCCCAGCCACGCCCCCCGGGAGCTCCCCGCTCCAGATCCAGGGATTGCTACAGCACAGGGGTAGTTACTTTGCCAGTGTCAGGCCAGTGTTCATCTGGAGGCTTGTCTCCCTCTCAAGAGTAACCCCAACTTTCTTCTCGTGTGGCTGAGCCCTCCCCTTCCGTGGCAACGGGACCCAGAGAAGCTCCCCTCCCTGGCCCCCCAGGCTTCGCGCTGGACAGTAGCGGCCTCCCAGAGACACTTGAAGGGGTCATGCTGGGCGGATGGGGTGCAGTGTGGAACAGATGCTTGGAGACGGCCCAGCTGCTGGCTCTGAGCCTGTGCCCCCAGCACTTAGGTCAGCGCCCAGGTCTCAGGCCTCTCCCATCAGAAGGGCAACCAGCAGGCGAGGGGACGAGCAGTTTCAGAACCGGCCCCCGAGTTAGAAATGGTGCTCGGCGCTCCTGCAAACCCGTCCCCAGAGCAGGCAGCAGGCTGTGCCGCAGTCTGTCTACACAGGCACCAAACTGACCTCAGCAAACACATCCACTCCGGGAAGCCCGCTTCCCAGGGGAAGACGTACTCATCCCATCCCCAGCCTATGCCCGACGCAGCCCTCAGCCTAGGGGGGTGCTTTCCCACCAGGAAGGTGTAGGATTCCATCCTGACAAGCCCACAGCCCAGAGCAGAGGCACCTAATCCCGGCCGGGGGCCTGGCGCAGGGCAGCACACATAGGTACTCAACCAATTTTGGCCAACTCATCACCACCAAGATTTCAAGTGACCCGCCCCGCCCTAACTCTGGCGGAGCACAGACGCCAACAAGCAGAGTGGCCCTTCCCCAGAGGGCCCTGGGCTCCTCCCGCTGCAGCTGGACAGAGCCCTGGGGGTGCACCTGGATGTGGCGGAGGGGCCACCCCTCTGCCTGCGGCGTGGACCGGGCACACCCGCGAGGCAGCCTGCTCCGTCTCATCCGGTGGTGGCCCTGACCCGCTGAGTCAGCAGCCGCAAGGGCAGGAGAGAGGAGCCTGCAGAAGAACGAGGCGGGCGGAGGGCTCCCCGGAGGCCGAGCGAGGAGTTAGAGCAAACCCAGCTAGAGCCACACGCTCTTCTCACGAGAATATTCCAGCAGCAGGAGGAGGCCAGCCCTAGGACCATCCAAAAGCACTGCCTCCTCTGAGACGCGCTGAGAGCCGTGGGGAGAAGCCGGAGGGTCTGGTCGCCGAGGCGTTGGGGCCTGGCTTACCTGGCAGCTTGTTGGGAGGGGAGGTGCTGGGCTGGTGCGGGGGGGAGCCGTGGGAGAGCAGCGGGTTCAGGCCATGCGTCTGGCTGGAGCTGTAGGCGTCCATGGCCAGCTTCTGCCGGAATGCCTCCTCCTTCCTGCGGTTCGCAAACCAGTTGTAGACGCGGACCTCAGTGACCAGGTTGGAGCCCAGGCCGTGAGCCTTGGAGGGGGAGACACCCCGCTGCAAACATTCCGCCCTGAGAACAGGAGGGAGGGTAGGTGGTGAGCAAGGGCGGCCCGGGGCCGGCCCGCCGGCGTCTGGCCCCAGACGCACAATCACGGGGGGCCTTGGCAAGGAGGGCAAAGAGGCCACGGATAGAGCGGGGGAAAGCCTGTCCTGAGAAGAGGCCAGCCCGTGTAGTTATCTGATGAGACGGCAGGAGTGGGGCGGAACACGGGTATGGAGCAGGCTCACTGCCCCGGGAGTCAGGGGTGCGGCCTCTGGTGTGGCTCCTGAAAAAGAGAGGAAGCCGTGGGGCGGGCAGCTCAGGGAGAAGGTCCAGGTGGGCCTCCTGACTCCTCCTGATGTGGTTATTCTTCCCACTCTACAAAAGGCAAGCTCCCGGCTCTAAGCCCTTCCAAAGCACCCTGAAATGACTTCTGGGGTTTGGACATCCCACACGGGTACCAGGGAAGCGAGATTCCTTATTCACACAGCAGAACCCCCTCCAAGGGGCAGGCTAGGGGAGGTATAAATGGAGCCACGCAAAAGACGGCTGGTCTCTAGTTTTATCAACTGCTGATGAAACCCCAGGGCCAGGCATGAGAGAGATTCTTAGACACCAGTGGATACTGGGGGGTCCTTCTCATCAGCAGGGGGCCAGAGCACAGCTGAGGACGCTGTGACATGTATGGGCGGATCGTTTCACCTCCCCACTCCCCAGCCTGACCTCCCTGGCTGTATCCTCCCACTGCCAGAGCCAGTCCAGCCCAGAGAGAGGTCTTAACCAGAGCAAAGAGCAGATTTTTTAAAAGTCAAGGTTGGAGTCAGGGCGGATGGGGCAGGAATGAAGCAAAAAGATATCTTGAGGATTTCTAATAGTTTTCTTTAAAATTCCATGTCATTAAGAACAAATGAACTCTACAAAAAGGACTGTAATCAGTGTGGGCAGAGTGGAGGGAAGATCTGAGTAATTCTTGCTCTCCTGCTAAGTTTCCTTTGAACCAATGTGTGTAACATTTGGTCAAGGCCAAAGCCAGTCTGTGGCTAAGGGATAGCTTTTCCCTGGTCCGTAAGGGAGGTCAAACACACGATTCTCCCTTCGTTGGCATTGTATTTTAGACCAGCATTCTCCAGCATTCTCTGGGATAATAGTTCATAGGGGTATACCACAGAGAGACCTCCCATGGTTAACAACCGATTCAGCAAAGTGAAGTGGGTTTCTTGACTGCAGGACTTCTCAGAGCAGCCTTTCAAATATTCATGTATGTCATAACTCCCTAAGAGGAAGTATGCAGAATGATGCTTCTCAAACTGATTTATTAATGGCTTGAAATGAGGGTTCTGTGGAACACACTTTGGGAAACCGTGACTTGGCCCCTTATCTGGATAACTAATGTCTCAACATTCCAGGACTGAGGGGATGGAGCTCGGGTCCACGTGCTTGCCTGCCCGCTCGGGTGAGCTTCTGGTGGTGTTACCTGTTGCACTCCTCCACTAAGGCCTCCCTCTCTTCCTTGCTGGGGTTCTTTTGCCGGTCGTAGGCCTGGTACAAGATTTGCTGGGACGCGGGCCCCCATTTGAACCGGTTGCGACGCATCTTCTTGTTGGTGGGCTCAGAGCAGGCGTCATCGGACTGCCCAGGCCCCTGGCTCTGTTGACTGAACTCTGGAAAGAGAAACAGCAGCTGATCCTGACTGCTTTTGTCTGTCAAATTTCCAGAACTCTGGACTGTCTGGTTGAATTCTGAAAAGAGAAAGGAGTAGATTTGATAGGGTCTGTAGCCTTCACTCAGCAGACACACAGACAGATAGACCAACGGAAAAAAAACACCTTTATTCCTCTCCCCTGAGCTTTGGGATCTGCTGTTACTGTGGGTGGGGGTGCAGGGGGGAGGCTCGGCTCAGGCCCCTCACTGCCCGCTTCTGATGGCTCCACCAAATCCACCCCTTTCCTTTCTTTGGAGGAGCTCAAACGTGGCCGACCATTGTTTGCAGGACAATTTATTATTATTATTATTTCATTGGCTCACTGGCTCTCAGACATGAAGCAACACTCTGAATCCTGAACTCTTGTGTTTTGATGTCAAGGAGATGAACTCCATCAAGTCTCAGGTCTAGGGGAAAAAATGCTCAAAAGTACAGTCTGCACTTAGACAAAGTGTTTAGAGGCTGCAAATAGCTCCCCCCACCGCTCTCCTCATAATTCCTAGGGATCAACATTATAATGTTATGCTCTTTGAAAAACCCCAAACCCCAAATCTTTTGACTACTGCTTTGAAATAAACATAACTGGACCTTTGTATTGGAAAGAGAAGAAGCTCTTTAGAGCTCAGATCATTTCGGAGGCAATGGTGTGTGTGTGTGTGTGTGTGTGTGTGTGTGTGTGTGTGTGTGTGTCCAGGGGTCCATTTAGGAGGGAAACAGCCCAAGAGGGAAAAGTCTTACAGACCTGCCCTCACATTTGAATGATGGGAAATGCAGGAGATAGCAAACACAGGACCTTCCTGGGAGTGGCATTTAATGAGTTGGAGAAAGGTAAATATAGATGGCATGATGCCCCTTGTCAGTCCAATTCCCAGGACCCAGGCACACTGTGACCCTCAATATATTTTGGTTGAATGAATGAATGGAAGACGGCAGTTTGCCTGGTGGTGATTTCCTAGCCTTTCTGGTTGCAATGAGATTTGATATTTACTCATGGAAGAGGCAGCCTCGTTGTCCTCTTCCCCACATGTGCGTGAAAAAGTGTTCGTCAGGGTGATTAATTCCATTTTACACATGAACAAGCATAGAGGCCAAGGACCCTGCTGAACAAGGACACGTAACAGATTCATCTCCTAACTCCTGGTCCCTGGGTTCTGGACCTTGATGTTTTTCTTTCTTGTTTCCTGGAGTCATCCCCACAGGTCTCAGAAAATCCTCAAGGTCCAAAGTCAGGCCACTACTTAGTGCTTGAATCCCGTCCACAACACCCTACCACGTGGCCTTCCAGCCCATCCACCTCCAGCAACGTGAAACTTACTACCATCTAAGGATCCACTTCCATTCTGGTCCATCACAAGGAGCAGTGGGCCCCTAACAAGCCTGTACCCCAGACGCAGGTGGAGCTGGCCTTTGTTTAACCAGTTGCCGATCGGCCAAGTTAACGAGCTGTCTCCCAGGTAGATGGACTGAACGTGTCACTGGGACCTTTGATTTGGGCCCCGCCCACTTTGGATGATTCTCAGGCCACTTAGGGCTCTGTTTTCACTGGTTCCCAACAATCCCTTTAGATACCTGAGAATGTCTCTGCCAAATTTACTGGCAGGAAGTTACTGACTCAATGAAATAATGTAGGGTCCCAACCAAGTTCCTTAATTCCTGGTCCCTCAGCTTTCCCGCCTGTGGAATGGGACTGGGTGAAGACCTACAGGCACTAAATAGTCTTTTAGAACATCTGCTCCTAGTCAGGACAACGGTGATGATAATGGTGGTCACCCAAGTTCCTACGGAAGTTATACTTTTCAAAGTGCTTTTACACTTCCTGTAGTATTTGGTCTTCATAGCGGCCATCTAAGTACAGTGACTTTGGGGAGGATCGTAGTGGGAGAAGGAAGTCCCCTGCTCAGTGGGTGTCTGTCTCAGTGACTCCTCTCCTCCCTGTGGCCCTGTGGAGTTACCACGAATAATAGCCAAAGCCAGTACGGGTGATCCCAAGGACCCAGGATCAGCATGAGTTTCCTCATTGGCATGAGCAGATGTCATCACAGGGAACATTTACTGAACCATTTCTACAGTGAGGTATTATACAAAATCCTCCAAATGTACCCCTTCCCCTAATTCTCACACCTCTCTGTGCAAGAAGTATTGTTATCCCCATTGTACAGATGAAGAAATTAAGGTTCAGACCAGTTAAAGTTTCATGGGCTTGGGGCGGGAGCCAGGACGTGAACCCAACCTGTAGACGCTAAACTCATATCACCTCTCGCTTGAAACAACACACCCACAAAACCTTCCAATCGGCCTTGGGTGGAGGTAACTGAACTGACTCCTGAAGTTCTGCCTGTGGTGGGTGCGAGACACGCCCGCAGTTGCCCACGCTGTGGGGCCTGCCTCTGGCTGCTGGCTGCCTGTTTTGAAGAACTAGACTCCCCCATGTCCTCCATCCACCACCAACTCTCCCCCACTTCCTTCCAGATTAACTGGGGGAGGGGCACAGAAAATGTTCATTGCCCATAAAAATTAACTTGAAGCAGTTGGCTTTGGCAACCTCTTTACAGGCTCAGGAGCCAGCCTGGACAAGGAGATTCTATCTGCATAGATGGGTTCATGAATATTACCATTTATTATTTTTAGTTTCTCAAGAAAATTTATCATGTGTCATCTTTTTTTATCTTCCCCACTCTCACCACTTGCCACGTTCACTTGTGTCCCTCTTTTATTCATCTCACTTCCTATATTTTATCCCATGCGTGCATGTCTTATATTCATCCTTTAAGAATTGGTTGAAATGTCGCCTCCTCTAGGAAGCCCTCCGTGATGTCTCTAGGCAATTTAGCAATTCCTCTGCTGCCCCTTGTGTATACTTTTATAACAACTCTTAGAAAGCAGCTGTCATTATTTTTTTCAAACATCTCATCTCCCTCATTAGCTTGTAAATCCCTGGAGAAAAGGACGTGTGTATCTCACAGCCCAGCAAGTGCTTGGCACCTCATAGGTGCTCATATAATACTTACAGAATGAAGGGATGCTTCGTAAGCTTTGTCTCATGGGACTTTAAAACAATAATAATAATGTTAAAATCCTTTGCAGAAACTGTCATACATTTTTGCAAAATGTCATTCTCAAGCATCTTGAGAAACTTTTGGGGACTTTTGTCTTTTTAGAAGCTTCCGACTGTCCTCCTTTCTGAGGGAAATCCCATGGCACGCAGAGAGGAAGCTCAAACTGGAGATGCTGCCTGAGGCTTGTATTGGAGTGAGGGCGTGTCCCAAGGGTTCTCTGGCCTTTGGAGACTATGGCTCCTGAAAAATTTTCTTAGGCTTTCCAGGAATTACAGGGAGTTGCTTCATGTCAGACACACAAATTCTTAAAGACCTAGTCACCATGGATAGTGGATCACCCCAGAGTTTAAAAGGGGCCTCTTCCCCTCAGTAGCAAAGAGCTCTCACTTTGCTTCTTCTAACGTACCCATCTAATGCTTCCAACAAAAGAGCAAACCACGACAATAAGAGATGAACCCTTAAACCCTTTCCCTCCACCTTGAAGTCCTTTCCAGCCCACAGACATTGAGACAATAAATACTGAAACAATCATTTCAGGTCAGTGTGTGACAGAAAACAAGAGTGATTTTAAAAAGTAGGCCTCCAGTGAGAGGGGAAAAACCCAGCCCAGAAAGTGGTGGAAACTCATATCTTGACAGAGAAGCCCACCGCCCAGAGGATAGTGTGTGGGAGGAGTGAAAGCTCATATAAATTTTTCCTAGAAAAAGGGCTGGATCGAAATAATCAAAGTGTAATGTAAAAGTATACCTTCCTAAAGTAAAAACAGTAGGTCACTGATACTCTTATCATTGAAAGGCAGTTCAAACTTCCCTAGACTTCAAAACAAAAATCTTTGTGTTATTGGGTAGAAGAAATCTTGGGACAAAAAGGAAATTGGGGAATGACAATGGAAATGACAAGAATTCACGGGTCAGAGTTGCAAATGCAGATGATTTTAGTGTGTCCTGCTTTAGCCAGAAGCAACTTCGTCCTCCGTCCGATAGGCTCACCGGCTGGGGGTCTCAAAACTCCACCGATTTTGGTAAATGTGAGCAAGCAAGCATCTTAAGTTGCTTCAGAACTCAGTTGCACCCCCCCTACCCAACCCCCCCAAATAACAGGATCAGGTTCTGAATATATCTATATATACAAATGCCTTCTATTTTTTATACTCTTTTCAGAGAGGAGGAAAATAACGATAATAGTGATCAATGTTATTGATTGCTACTAAATGTCTTCCTTGGAAACTGACCCATGGTCATGTATCAAGGGGAGTTGCTTGGCTTACTTTGGGGACGATACTCCACTGTTACCTACTTGGTTTCAAAGAGAAAGATGTTGGAAGCAGGGACCAAAATATTCAAGGTGCACTGCACACACTGAAGGGCTTGTCAAAGCAACTGGCTGGGTACTAGGGGATCGTGGGAGAAGAAAATGATATAAGTCAACCCATTGTACAGCAGCGCTGAAGGCCAAATCCACATGCCAGCTTCCTTATATTTGCCAAGCGCTATGCAGACCTTGTTGAGGAAGAGGAAACTGAGGCATTCCACAGGGGTCAGAGTTAGGGCAAAGGTCACTCCTGGTTGAGGCAGAGGCAGGATGAAAGCACTTACGTCGGAGGATCTCCCGTTGCTTTCGGACGTACCAGGTGTACAGGGCGGCGCGCTTCTGGGTCTTCATAGGGGTGCCCTTGTTGAGATGCTGGGAGAGGTGTGACTGGTTCAGGCCGGTGACATCGACCACCTCCCTCTGGGGGATGTTGTGTTGCTGCATGTAGCCCTTGATCATTTTGGCAGCCCTCCAAGGGTCCTCGCTAGACAGATAAGCAGATGGTTAGGAAGGATGCTGGTAGAAGAGGTCGGGGAGAAATACCCTCTTTCTAGAGGTTTTACCTAAACTCTGTGTAAAACTCTGACCTTCCCCTGTTTCTCCTCCTGTCCCAGTTACATCCTGGGGAGAGGCCAAAATAGAACCTAAACAAAAGAGGAGATGAAAGCTCCTATATAGTGTACTCCATCCCTTTCATCTGAGATTAGGAGGGCAAAGAGGAAGATGATTTCCCTGCTTCAGGAATGGGAAAGCACCCCAGCACTCTCTCTGGGGAAGCAGAAAGAGAAGTTCCTGCTTTATCTTGCTTTCCTTCACTTTCCTGGAATGTGAGAGACTTAAACAACGGCAAGAGGCCCACTGGACAGTGGAGGTGCCATTAGCTTGGGGCTGGGCTGGCTGATCCGACAATGACAGAGGGCAGAATCTCTAAATTCACCTGGACTGCCCCCCATTATTTCCCTTCAGAATGGGCGTCTCCGTTTCTTGTCTTCTAAAACAGGAGTAAAACTTTTGTGTCCACCTCCTGAGAAGCAAGGAGGACTTCTTAGCCAAATGTTAAACAGTTTTCAGAGTTTCAGAAAAGTTTTAAGAAATGATGTTCCTCCCTGGGGCTGAAGAATCGCTGCACTGAGGTGAGGCCAGTAAAGTTAAAAAAAAAAAAAAAAACTTCACAGCCCCGCCTCTCAAATAAGACCAAAAGGAGGGAGAATAATTTCAATTTCTGAATAAGATATGAATGATTCCAAATGCCACGTTTTCCTGTATTCTTACATTTCTCCTCTGACAGGGTAAGAGTGTCTGGAAGTTAATCTTTCTCATAAATTTTAAGCTTGGGATAAGAGCTTACATTTCTCATAAACACAGGTAAAGCAAAAAGCTTCTTTAGAACACTGTATTAGTGCCTTTGAATTTATTCCAAATGTTTTCAACTTTGCCAATATCTTTTCTTGCTTGTTGAATAGGTGACTTAAAAGTGAGAGATATAATTGAAAACAGAAATTAAGAAAACAGTGCACAGTATAGAACAAAAATATTCAAGAAACAATACATCCACATATACTATTTGTTTAATGCAGCTACATATTTAACTTAAAAAAAACCCAGCATCCCTTTACTGTATGTTGATGTATATAATAGCCTGAAAGAACATGAAAAAAAGTGAAGGGAAAAAGTAGTTTCAGAGGTAATAAAAAACAATGCTGAAAAACAACATTTACAGTGTTGCAAATGAAATAACCGATTCATTTCTAAATGGTATCTGTAACATGTCAACTAAAGTTACGTTTGTGTAATGAAGTTTTTAAAATCCAGTAATTAAACTGAGATTTTTGTAAGCATTTGAAAAACTGTGATCATTTTAGCAAGTCTTTAATATGAAATTTATGAAAACACAGGCTTTGATAGACATGTTTTGAGAAATACAAAAGATTAATTACTTATAGCTTAATATATTTCTCAAGTATTTATAAAGGTACTTCCATGTAATACAAAATAACGAACTAACAACAGGAACAAAAAATGAGGAACCGCGCGTCCCAGTTTCAAGCATGGAGAATTCACCTTGAGTAAGAGGAAAGTAATGTAACATTTTGCACATACCCGTGTAAACATCAGAGTTCATTTAAAATCTTATTTCTGGTGAATATTTCCACAGATATTTTCAGGGTAGAAAAACACCTTCAACGGATACCAACAGTAGCTTCAAAAGTTAGAAAAAGTATTTGGATTTTAAAAGTTAACGCTGCTTCGACAGATTCTTTGACTTTTTTAGTTTTGCTTAATATTTTTTTACTTGTATTTATTTCGTGTGTCTAAGAAACCTAACTGAAATTGTGTAATGTTCTAAAAGCGAATGATTCCGTTGTTAAGAGTGAATTAGCTTAACAATTGGGAAGGTTTAAAAAAAAAAAACCAAACCAGTAAAACCTTATAAACCATAGCAAATCTTTCAGCCCGCATTGAAGGACCAGAGTTGGGGATAAGATGGCGTAGTTACACCTTTACAGCTCTGACCACAGAATTCTCATGCATTCACCGGATAGAGCCCCGAGAGTCGGTTACGTTTTGAAATTTGAAAATACAGCCCGTGATCAGGGGTTCCCAACCCCGATAAACACACAGAACGGGAGAAGCGCGCCCGGGCATTGTGCTCAGGACGCAGGTGTCAAGCGCCCGACCTCGGCGCCCGCCTGGCCAGCCCAGCACGCTCCTTTCCAAACAATGCCTCGGCCGCCCACAAGCAGAGAGGTCCTGGACCCCGTCTCAGATCGCTGTGATTCTTCTTTAAGAAGCCTCAAGCCCGGACACTTGGGAGCAACCAACTTTCCAACTTTCCACCGCGCGCCAGCCTAGAGCTGGGGCCGGGGACACAGCAGCGCGCAGCCCCCGGCCTGCTTTTCTCGCCTTTCTCTTCCAGGAGATGGAAAGAGCGGCCGGGCGCTCCCCAGAGTGACTTGCCCCGTTCTTTTCTTTCCGCCTTAGGGGAGCGAGGTGGGCCAAAAAGGGAGTGCGTGCGTCTGGCGGTCAGCAGCCGACTGTGCAGTGACCTGGGGACCGCTAGCGATTTCTTGAAAAATTACTTTAATCAAGTCTGACCACTCCCGAAGTTGGGGGAGGGAAGGCAGCAACCGCTGGGGAAAGGGAGCGAAACCTTGGGGTCTGTCCTGCGTCCCCCCGCCTCAGCGGGGGTCTCGGGCCCCCTAGCCTCGCTCCCCGCCCCCTGGAGCCGGGGGCTCTGCTCAGCGAAGAGCGCTGAGGTCCAGGGCTCCGGGCCGAGCCTGGCTCTCTGCCCGCCGGGCCTGCGGCGTCGGCGGCCCTGGGGCAGCCCGGGTCTGGCGCCGGGTCTCCGGGCGGCGCGGGGGCTCGGCTGGGAGGGCCCAGCAGCGCGGTGCGTGTGCTCCGGCAGCAGCGAGCTGCCCCGCGTCCGCGTTCTGCTTTCCTTCCCCCTCGAAGCCGCCGCGTTTACAACTTCACCAATGAATAACCCGCCTCTCCGTTCAACCTAATCACGACTTTTTGTGTATCTTTCTGTTGATGATTTATAGAAATAAATTAATAACACCCGAACTCCACGTGCTGCAGTTTATATTACATCTCTGCCGCGTCCAGACCGGCGTGGGGCTGGGTGCCGAGGGGCGCCCCAGGTCGCCTCGGGCTTCCCACGTCCTTCCAAATCCCAGCTGGAAGGCGGGCGCCTGCGGCCAGGCAAATGGGCCTAGGTACCGGGGCGGGGGTGGGGGTGGGCCCGCCGGTGGGCGGCGGGAGATCGGTCGGTCCGCCGGGCCCGGGTCAACCTCCGGGCCGCCCTGGCGCCCCAGCCGCTCCTCTTCAGACCCCTCTCACCTTCCTGCACCCTAACCCCGGCTGGGGAGAAACCGCCGCCACGGGCGAAACCGCGAGGGAAGAACCTCAAACCTCAGAACTGTAGCAACATAATTTCCGGAAGTAAAAAAAATCTAGAAATTCCCCTGACTGTTTTGCTAGAGAGTAAGCCGCCGGGTCCCCAGGTAGCAAATTCAAATGCAAGGTCATATCCCATCCCAAACTGCCACTGCGGGCGGGTGACCGAGGCTGCGCGAGTCCCTGGAGCGACTTTGGTCCTGGCCCTGTCTAGAGACCGCGGCTCTGAAGGGTCCGAGGCCAAGCGAGGGCCTTGGTCCTAAAGCAGAGTGGCCGGGAGCGACGTGCGGTCTAAGGGGACCGCTCGGTTCCTTGGATAATTAGTAACCAGCTGTCAAAGCCCTGGGCCGCTCGGGGAGTTTTAGCAAAAGACCCGGGGCCGGGAGATAGACCTCCCGCCAGCCTGCTTGGATTCCCCAGGGACGCCGGGGTGTCGGCGGCGAGATCCGGAAACGCCCTCCTTTCTCCCACCAAATCCGCTGCGAACTGGGGTCTTGGCCGCATTTTCCCCTCGCTTGCTTAGTGACGTGGTTTCTTTTGCCGCTTGAGGATCCACCCTAACCTGACAACGTGCAAACATTTCCTTTCGCGAATCTAAACGGGCTTTGGGGATTTCGGATAGCCCTGGGGTCTTGCACGGGCGCTGTAAATGGGAGCGCACTCCAGATAAGTCGCCCCCCAGATCCCGGCCCGGGTGCCGCCTGTCCCTCTGCCAAGAGCGGCAGGACGCCGTGTCCCAGGCCGGCGGCGTTTCCCCGGACCGCGGAGTTGGTACCTCAGGAGAAAGGCTTGGCCTGGGGCTGATGCGGGCCCGAGCCTGGTCTCCTGGGAATCGCAGCGGTTTCACTGCGCCCACTCGCACCTTGCGCCGCGTGGGCAAACCTCCGGGCAAAGGGCCCCGCAGCTCGGGTTCTCCCAGGCCGAGCCCCAGCCCGGCCGGGAGGGCCCCGCGGGTCCCGGGCGCTGGCCTGGGCAGGCGTTCCTGAAGCCTCGGGGCTCGGGCTGTCCAGTTGAGGGACTTGGAGGGTTCCAGGTGTTGGGAGAGAAGCGGAGCGCCCCCCGGGGGACTTCTCTGGTGGGAACCAGGCTTGGCAAGAGCGGTCGCGCGCAGTGTCGCTCAGGCACAAGGCCGGGGGCTCAAGGGGCTCGGACGCACACTCCGCACCTCGGTCCGCGCCTACCTGAGCATCCGGTCCACCTCCGCCCGCTGCTCCGCCGCCTCCTCGGTGTTGAGGGCTTGCAGCTCCTTGAGGATGGGAGGGGTGTCATAGTCGTCCCCGTCCTCGGAGCCCTCGTCCCCGGACAGACGGCCCTTGGCGTGGCCGTTCGTGAGAGTATGGAAGACCGGCTTGGTGTCCGGCTCGGCCCCGCTCCCAGGGGACAGGGGCAGCGTCTCCAGCTTCACCCCGAAACTCGGGGATGGCAGCAACTCCTCCAAGGCCTGGACCAGCACCTCCTTGGTGACCCCGGAGCTCAGCAGGGCGCTCAGGAGTTCTTGCTGGAGCGACGTGAGCTTGGACACCATTTTCCAAGGACAGAAAAAGAAGGGGGTGAGGGGGTGAGGGGGTGAGGGGGTGGGTGGGTGCGAGAGAGGAGGGTGGAGGGGAGTTTCACAAGCGAACCCCAAGTCCAGGAACCCCCCCACCCTTCAGCCTCCAAACACCTGTTATTCCCCGGGGTCCGGAGTCTCCTCCGAGAGGAGTCAGAAAACTTCTAACTTGCCATGATCGCCACCATTAGGCCATATAAGATATGCAAATTAGTGGGGAGGGCCCGGCTTTCGGCCCGATGCAAATGGTCGTGGGGAGGGGGGAAAACCGAGAGAGGGAGAGCGTGAGGGGCAGACGGGGAGAGCAAGAGACCCGGGCCGGGAGCGGGGCTGCCAGGGTCCATTGTACTCACGCCAGGGGGCCGAAGAGATTCTTGTCCTTGTTCTGTTTATCAGCCAAACTTTAGCTGACCTTTGGACTTGTTAAACAAGTAGCTTGCAGCCTAGTGTGGAAGGCTCCGGGACTTTTCCACCGGCTGCGGGTCCGGCTTTAGTCCGGAGAGAAGAAGAAACTGCGCTTCGGGGGTTCAGGTGAGAGCTGGAGGAAGCTGGGGCGCTCTTGGAAGAAGGAGATGGAGGAGGATGCGAAGAGCAGAGACCCTCCGACGCGTCCCAACCGACGCAGGCGATGGGCCGGGAGAGCCAGGCGGGCGGAGGATAAACTGACCGCAGGGGAATGGACGCGGAGACCTGGGGGAAATGGGGCGTATTAGGTGGGGTGAGTGTGGATTGCGGGGGCGGTGGTCCCATTTACTTCTACCTGAGTTACCGCTCTGCGGACCCCAGGCCCTCACCAGCTGGGTCTAGCAGTTTGGATTTGCACAACTGCCGGCCCGAGAGCGTAGGCCAGCGGGAAGGAGGTCCGGAGAACACTTGGGAGGAGGCACCGACTAATTTATGACCAGAGGGAGTAGCCAAAGTTGAGCTCCCCCAGCAGCGGGGCTGCACCAGCACCCAGCCTGGCCGAGCCGCGGAAAGCTGGACGCCTGGGCCACTGGGTTCCCCGGTTTAAACCAGGACTATCAAAGCGCCTCCGCTTTCGGGGCAAAACTAGGATTGCTGGGCCTCCTTTCTGGCAGTGAAAGCAAGGCTTGGCCTGCAGCTGGATGAACAGTTGGAGCTGCACGTTCTCTGGGCCCACTGATTTCTGGTTTATTCGCAGCTCCAGGACACAGCGGTTCCCGGGGCCAGGGGCGGTGTTCTGCAGAGGCGAGGTCAAGGTGGCCCTGTCAGGCGTCTCCCACGCCAAGTTGGGAAGGCGCGGACTAAGCCGCCGGGGGAAAGAAGTATTTTTCCACGCCGGCCTGGCCCAGGAAGGAAGCCGGGAACCTTTCAGCACTATTGGAGTTTCACCTGCCTCTCCCTGAGGCGCCCAGGGGAAGGAAGGATGCAGGAGTCGCACCCAGACCTACAGGCTGGACTGGACCTGCAGAAGAACAGGGGCTTTTTAGGATCCATCGCTCACAGTCCCATGGTTCCTGGGGCAGAGAACAACCCCTTCCCCTCTCTAGGCCTCAGGTTCATCATCTGTGCAGTATTGAAACCTAAAGTGCAGGGGATGGGGCATTGTACACAATGAATGAGACCACCTGTGAGACCCTGTGGCCTAACAATAGTGTTCACGCTTTTCCTTCCGGGAAGGTAGGAAGCCAGTTTCCAGTAGTAAAATCTAGCCCCTCTGGAGGTTTAGGATTCTCAGAATCAGGCAGATCCAGTGCTGAGGTTGGAGGGACCGGGAGATTCAGAATGAGCAGGGAATTTGCAAAGGAGCTTCTAAGCAAATTCTCCTCCCTTCCCACCTTTAAAAGACAATTAGGAGGAAGGGGTAATTTCAGCGTGGGTTGGGGTGGGGAGGGTCTGCAGCCCTGTCTGCTTGTTTCCGGATCAAATCTCCCAGGTGTGTGAGGGCTGAAACTCCAGATGTCAGGCTGCTAAGGAGCTAGGCTGCCTCTTATATACGGGGACTGCTCCACTCGCCTGGGCCACCCATGAGAAAGGGGTGGTTGTATGCACAGAGCTCTGGGGGACCTTTACACCGTCTCAGTGTCTTTCCCGGAGAAAGGGGTAATAAGTTCATAGAAACAAGGGCTCTTCATTTCACCTTATTGTCTTCTAGTTTGTTGTGACATACGGCAGATCCTTGCCCCTCACAATTCAGCCCGATGGGAGAACATTTTCTGCCAACCCAGCTCCCCTCAACAGGGATAATGAAGTGTTCAGAGTAAATGTCCCTGGAGAACAATCGCTTTTTCTCTGTCTCTCACTGACTATCAGGATAGAAGCAGTCAACTGTAATGAAGATCAGTTTCTGTGTTTAGCTGGAAAACCCATTAAAAAACCAGCCATCACTTCCCTTTTAACAACAAAGCTTTGATTTGTAGTTCCAACTGCTGTGTGCCCCGTCCGACTCTCAAGCTTCCTTACCTCTCAAAATTCAGGTGTCAGAAAACCCATTCTTCCCCCTTCCCCAAGCCAACTATGGGAATGTACAGGAAGTTGCACAGAGTACAGGGAAACTTCCTATGCATGTCCAGATAATCTGGCTATTAATATCCAGCAACTTCCTGTAACCCTCCTGTCCAGATCTACCTTGTATATACCACCTGATGCAATATGGGTGCTCACCAACCAAGTAACTGCAACTATGGATCTGTGAGCAGATCCAATATCTACCCCTTCATATGGAAATTTAAAAAGAAAAGTGTAAGTATCCCACTTCTCTTTTTAAGGATGTGGGTCACAAATGCTAACCAAATGAGCTATCGCAATAAACCCTTTGGTTAAGCTTCCCCTAAACAGAGGAAGCCAGAGTACAGCTGAAAAACCCTTGTTTATGCTTCACACAGGATAAAGTAGTGACGGGCTGATATAGTAGCCCCATTTTAAAGAAATGGGAAAAGAAGACATAGGACATTTTAAGGAGGTGGCTTGGAGCTACTGTAATAAGTTAATGGAAGGGTTGAGATTGGGGCTCAGGACTCTTGAGCAGGGCTTTAGGATGAAAGAGGAAGGGCTCCAGTTTCACTGCTTTGGGAGATGGGAAGTTAAAAGGGGGAATTCTGCTGTGATTCCACGGCAGAGAATAGACAGCAGATGTTGGAGTCAAGCAGACCTAAATTTGGGTTCTCCAATCTGCTTAGCCAGCTGTGCCACTTGGGCACACTATATAATCTTTCTGAGCCTCAGTTTCCTTAGGTGGAAAATAATGATAATACTCTACTGTGTTTTTGTGGAGATTAAATGAGTTCGTAGCTGCAGGTTCCTGGATATCACATGTTTAGAAAGAGGCAGCACATCATGAAAACACGCCAAGAAGAGAGGCGGCCGATCTCTTTGGTCTCTTTTATTCCCAGCTTGTTCTTTTAAGAGTTACTGAATTCGAAGAGACCGCGTTAGGTTCTTCTACTCAAGCAATGAATTCGCTGCTCAAATCCCAAGATTTTCTATGGGAAATGTAGTCCCTGATCCAAGATAATTTAAAATCCAGATGGCTCATTACTGTATAAAGGTTTTCTGGGCACCATCTTGGAAGTTTCACAGGATGGCAAGTGTGATTGCCATGGACTCAGTCTCTCCTGTAACTTCACGGCATAAAGGATATTTCTTTCCTGCTCTTATGCACACAATCTTCCCCCTACTTTCCAGGCTTACCCTGATTTGCTTACAGCAGGGAGAGCCTGGTCCCCTCTGTTCTCTGCTGCTCTACTCTCCACGGCTTTCACATTGATTTGGGAGAGTCTCTAGAAGGCCTCAAAATGAAATCGTCTCTAGAGTAAAACATGAATACTGCCCTATCCTAGTCTGAAGGAGGCTGGGAGCCTTACTGTTAGAGAGCAGTGTTGCAGCCTAGAGAACATTTTAGACTGTGGTGTTAGAGCCTGAGTTTCCAGCTCTGGATACAACACTCTTTTCGGGATAACTCTTCACCTCCAAAGGCTTGGCTGAGTACCTTTTCTGATTCTGCTTTTGAAAAATGGCCAGTTGGTCTGGATGACCATTTAAGTTCCCTAACTTTTCTATGATTTGAAATTCCGGAATTACCAGGGTGTCCATTTCCAGGCCTTTGGGCTGATGATCCATGAGCTCAGGCCAGAACTCTGGGTAGTGCCAGACATGGGACTGTTGACTAGCCTGTGAGAAAAGACACCACAGACAGTAAGCTCCAAGAAGGCAGGGACCATCTCATGCCTTACTCCTCAATGCCCAGAGAGGTGCCTGATCCATAAAAGATGCTCAGTGAAACCCTTGTTGAATAAATGAAAAAGTGATCATCCCTGCATGATGCCATTAAGGGTGATTTTTGTGTGTTTGTGTGGTACGCGGGCCCCTCTCACTGTTGTGGCCTGTCCCGTTGCGGAGCACAGGCTCCGGACGCGCAGGCTCAGCAGCCATGGCTCAAGGACCCAGCCGCTCCGTGGCATGTGGGATCCTCCCGGACCAGGGCACGAACCCGTGTCCCCTGCATCGGCAGGCGGACTCTCAACCACTGCGCCACCAGGGAAGCCCTAAGGGTGATTTTTGTGTCCTTATTTATACTTCTCAATTTTCCAAGTTGTCAGCAATGAAGCTGTAGTTTAAATACCTTTCCCAGACACAAAAGGGTATACACTGTGTGATTCCATTTATATGAAGTTAAAAAGCAGGAAAAACTAATCCATCGTGATAGAGGGTAAATTTGAGGTTATTGGAGGATGTATTCACAGGGATGGGTAATGAGGGAGCTTTCTGGGGTGCTGAAAAAGTTCTGTATCTTGATCAGAATGGTGGATACATCATCAGGCTACATATTTAGGATGTGTGCATGTTGCTGTAAATGATAACTTAGTAAAAAGTAAATAAGCAATTCCAAAGTGTCAAGTGTAGACATTGGCAGCCACCTCCTTACTGCCCCCTCTGTTTACAGGTGATGTGTGGCCCTGTACATTCTTTCCCATTCTCCATGTGTAGTTTATCACTATTGAAACTTACAGACTAGCATATTCCAGGGGTGGGCAAACTTTTTTCACGAAGGGCTAGATAGTATTTTAGGCTTTGTGGGCTTATACTCTGTCACAACTACTCAACTCTGCTCTCACAGACAATACGTAAATGATTCGTATGGCTGTGTGCCAATAAAACCATTTTTAAAAACAGCTGGGTGGCTGGATTTGGCCTGTGGGCCACCGTTTGTCAATCCTTGGATAAAGCACCAGTGTAGGTAGAGATCCATATATCTGAAAGAGACCTGAGAGGCATCTCACTTCACTTCTTCATTGTTGGGATGAAGAAGCAGATTCAGGGAGGAGAAATGACTTTCCCGAGAGATATCAATATTAGCACAGGGCACTGGGGAGATCCTGGCTTTGGAGTCAAATAGAGCAGTTGTTTGTGGGTGTGGCTTTGGGTAAGTTACTTAACTTGAGTCTTTATATTATCACCATGCGTCAATAATAATGGAATTTCTATCTCCTAGGGTTATTGGAAGGATTAAATTAGATAACACGGCAAAACACCTTGTAGGGGGGCTGGCACAAGCTGGACTTGGTTTCAAATCAAGTGCTTTCTCAATCATAGCACACGGCTCACGGGCTCCCTCCCGCCTCCCTTCCTTCCCTCCTCCTAAAGGCAAGACTTCTGGTATAAGTTCACTGACAAACACCACTGGGTGTGTACTACCTGTGAAGCCCTTCAGGGACAGCTACAAGCTTGTGACAAATGGATACAGGAAGATCTCAAGTACTACCACCCCAGCCCTCAACTTCCTTTCTAGAAATCCCTTCCAGCTCTGCGCTTTTATTTCCCAAACAAGCTGCTATCAGATGATCTTTGCCAGGAAAACTCCTAAGGGTAGAGGAGATTTCTCTCATTTTGATTCAACAACCCACCTCCTTCTGCCGGTTCAGTTTTAGAAATAGGGTGTTCCCAGGAGCTTGTAAAAGATTAAATTAAAAATGAGAGACCTAGTATGATATTAAACTAATAAATACTACACCTGGCACAGACAGCCTTCACTCTGGAGCAATAATCTAGCCCTTCTACTACTACACACATGAAAAGTGAGATTGGCAGGGGCCCAGCATACACCAGGGGCTCCATAAGTGTTTATTGAATCAACAATACGGGCCAGGCTAGTGTTCAGAAAAGAAAGAAAAGCCACATTCTTTACTAAGATTTCCTGGGCTCTGCTTTCGGATTAACATTCAAAGAAGTGTTAGCGAGGTGTCTTTCCTATACTCTCCCCTGTATACCTCCCACAAACCTGTGAGCTGGGCAGCGTCAGCCCCGCGTTAACGATGACGAAATAGAGGCTCTAAAAGCGTAAGGATTGGCCCAAGGACCCACAAACAGTTAAGGAGTGGACCTTGGCCTTGAACTGGGGACCCCCTAATTCCATATTAAGTGCCTTCCTTCTGGCTCTTTTGCATCTTCCAAACCCAAACAGAGGGGGGAGCATATAGAAGCACCCTGAACAGTCTCAGTGCAGAGAAATCTCGTGATTGTGTGCGTGTGTCTCTGTGTATGTGTGTGTGTGTGTGTATGTGTGTGTGTGTGTGTGTGTGTGTGTGTGTGTGTGTGTGAGAGAGAGAGAGAGAGAGAGAGAGATCAAAGTCTTCTTTCCTGTCTGAGGACATACCAACCACGTAAAAAGCTATAACATTTGCACAGCATTTTATGATGTGCAAAGAGCTTCCTCCTCGTTTGATCCTCAGAATAATCTTGCAAAGAAGGCAAGGCAGGCATTAGTATTCACATTTCACAGACGAGGAAACTGAGATTCAGAAAGGAAAAAGGACCCACTGAAGATTCCAGAACCACCCTCTATTTTTTAAAAAAATAAACTTATTTATTTATTTAATTTTATTTTTGGCTGCGTTGGGTCTTCGTCGCTGCGTACAGGCTTTCTCCAGTTGCCATGAGCGGGGGCTACTCTTCATTGTGGTGCGCAGGCTTCTCATTGTGGTGCCTTCTCTTGTTGCAGAGCACGGTCTCTAGGTGCGTGGGCTTCAGTAGTTGCGGCACGTGGGCTTCAGTAGTTGTGGCTCGTGGGCTCTAGAGCGCAGGCTCAGTAGTTGTGGCGCCCGGGCTGAGTTGCTCTGTGGCATGTGGGATCTTCCCGGACCAGGGGTCGAACCCGTGTCCCCTGCATTGGCAGGCGGATTCTTAACCACTGCGCCACCAGGGAAGCCCCAGAACCACCCTCTACTGACCCAAGTCTTCTGAAGTTGTACTCCACTGTCCTCTCTACAATATTGTGTTTGTACAATAACAAGATTAGTACAAGGCACAGCCCAGGAACAGATACAATATCTAAGAATTAGACAAAATAAGATACCCCAATTCTAGTCCCAAGGTCATGCTCAAGCAATGGATAGCCTGAAAGATGCCAGGAAAGAAATTGGGTCCACTCCACGAGTTAGGAACCATTGCCCACTTGGTGTCACCCTGTGCCTCCCCACCTGCATCTCCTCTCCTCTCATGGTGGACCCGCCCCTGCTCTGCTTAGTGCTGTCTGGTCAGGAGTGCTGTCTGTGACATGCACTTGGGCGTGAGAGTGGCCCCTGGGCCTCAGGTAAGGGAGGACCAAGGTCTTCTTTAATGCTCTGGTGACTAGACACAGACCCTGCTCCCAGCCCTGGGGGTGAAGAGCGTGCAGGGCTGCTGAGACAAAGCAGCAAACATTTACTGAGCACCTACTGGGTGCTAGGCACTGCGGTAGGTGTCTAGCACTGCTGGGATGAATGTGATTTAACTCCTGCTCTGAAGGAGTTGGTTTTGGAGGGGGAGAGATAGACACATATACACTCACTTCTATTGCTACACAGGATGGAGCAGCCTTTACAATAAGCGCGGTGCTGATTGCTTCACATAAAGCATCTCATTTATTCATAACAGCCCCATGAGACAGTACTATTATTCTACTTTTAGTTTTCTTAATTTACGCTCAGAAAGCTCAAGATTTACATTGAGATTTAGTGCTGTCTGGCTTCCAACATTTTCTGTACCTGGCGAGAGGCGGAAATGACGGGGGGCTCAGCGTGGGACTTGGAGTCAGGATGACCTGGGTTTGCAACCTGTCCCTGCTGCTTCCTAGATGTGACCTTGGGCAAGCTCCCACTCTGAACGTCAATTTCTTCAGTGGTAAAAAGGAAAACAGTGTAGAATTTGGCAGGAAAGATAATATATGTAAATCGCCTGGCACAATAAATAATTAGAAGCATGTGCTAATAATAGCAGCGGAACCAGCCAAGTTCTATGGGGGCTCAGATGCCTTGAAGGGTAAGTAGGATTTTGACAACAAGAACTCAGAGAACATTTCAGGCAGAAAAAAAGCATTGAGCAGAGGCTTGGAGGCATGAAAGTAGGTGAGGAGGTGATGGGGGCAGAGGGCAAGCTGAGCTGTCTGGACCATGGAGGGATCTTGCTCTTGATGATGCTGGGAAGTTAGCTCAGGGCTGATCCTGAGCAAACATTGGATGCCAGGCCTGGGACTCTGAACTTCTCTCCTTAGGCAATGAGGAGTCTTGGAAAGTTTTCAAAGGTAGGTGTATGTGTGTGTGTGCCGTTATTTATTGATAATTTCTTGTTTAGAATGCTTATAACAACAACAGTAGTACTGCTATTTATTAAGTGCCTACCTCACTGTGCTAAACGATTTCCACTGTTGTACCGTATAATCGTCACAATTATCTGCGGTTACTCTCATTACCTCCATTTTACAGATAAGACAATTAATTGAGTGAAGTAATTAAATGTGAGGCTCTGGAGCCAGAGTGCCAGGATTCAGATTTTGAGTTCACAACTCACAAACTGTGTGCCCACGGGCAAATTCCTAAACCTCCCTGTGCCTCAGTGTTCCCATCTTTAAAATGGGGATAGAGATGACATCTACCCAACGGGGGAGTTGTAAAGAGTAAATGAGTCAATACATGTAAAGTGCTTAGAAAAGGAGTAGCTGTCAATAGCTCTCAATAACTCTTAGCTGTGATGATTATTATCGTCCAAAATGACACACCTAGGGAGAACGCTGCCCTGTGTGTTCCCTGATGGATTCCCTTCAGGGAGCCTTTGCCCTTCTCCAGGCAGGTGAGTGATGGTCTGCAGTGGGGCAGGAGCAGAGGGGATAGAAACCAGGGCACCGAGGAGGGTTGCCATAGAAGGAGCCTCTTCAAAGATGCTAATGGTGCATCCACCCAAGCATCCATCCACCGGGGCCTCAGGAGGGGCCAGGCACCGCACAGCACACAGGAGGAGGCCAAGCAGTCCAGCATCTTACCAGAACCCACAGTGGAGCAAAGGGAAAGTTCAGAAATAATCAGAGTAAGATTGAGACACCCCCATCCTCAACCCCGCTACCCTGCCAGTACCTTGTTAATTTCCACTTCTGTACCTTCTCACCTGCCGTTTCCTCCACCTGGAAGGGTGCCTTCCGGCCAAACCAGATTCTACAAACTTCCCTGAAAACTTGGTTTAAAATTCATGAGCTACAGGACTCTTTCCTGATTACTTCTGTCCCTTCTAATAATTATTTTCCCCTGTGACCTTCTGGGATCAGCTGAGGGTTCAACTCCCCTTAGGAAGGCCCCACCCAACCCCAGGTTGAGCTCAGAGGTTCTGAGCTGAGGGTGGTTTGGCCCCTTGGGGAGACTTGCCAATGACTGGCAGGACTAGCTTCATGGGTGCGCTTGAAGTTTAATGCTCTGTAGTTGCCATCTTGAATTCTTAATAATTTTATTTTTGCACTTTTGTTCATCAGGGCAGCCTGATGGGAAAATGGAGCATGTGTTGGGGGCTTGGCCCCTCAGCTCAAGAGGCCCCGCCTCCCGCTGCCTCCTTGACTTTCTGGGGTGGGTTTGGGGCTCCAGCTCCTCGCCCCACCAGGCCTGTTTCTCCCTAACTCCCATCCAGCCACCACTGCTGCCCTCTGCACACTTAAGGGGTCTGGTGTGGGCACAGGGAGCTTGGGATAGGGTGCTGGAGTCCCATGGCATCTCAGGGACATGACGGTGGCCATCCCTGATCCAAGCTGGAAGTGTCTGTCTGCCGTGGGCTGGAGCAGCAGCCCTGGGAAGGGGAGATGCCTGACCTGACTTCCATGCCCTCAGCTGGGGTACAATGCATTGGTCCAGTGGCTGGTCAAGGGGGAAACTGGCAGCTGGTGGGCTGGGTGCCCATGTGTGTACTGAATCACAGGGCGGGGTCCCCAGACACTAACCCTGTTAGTATCTCCATTCCCCAGGGAATGCGGCATTAAATAGAAAATTTAAAAACAGGGAGAGGAAGAGAGAGAGAGGGAGAGAAAACAAGAGAGGGAGGATAGACCACAAAAGAAATAAAAAATCTTTGTATTTTAGATCTTTAATGACACTTTTTTTCCTGTTTTTTGAATAAGGGAGCCTCACATTTTCATTTTACACTGGGCCTCACAACTTATGTAGTTGCTCCTAACGTCTGGAGACACTATGTATCGTCATGGCTGGGGGTGGTTACGGCATCCAGTGGGTAGAGGCCAGGGATGCTGCTAAATGTCCTACAATGCACAGGACATTCCCCAGAGAACAGAGGAAGATCTGGTCCAAAGTGTCAGTAGGGCCGAGCTTGAGAAACCCAGGCTATTTGTTCTTCCTTTCTGCTCCCAGCATCCTCTGTGCTCATCTCTGCCCCAGCTCTTTGCCCGTGTTGTTGAAATGACCTCACCATCTGTCTAGACCAGAAGCCCCTCCAAAGCAGGGCTGCGTGTTCACTAATCTTTGTGTTTCCAGGACCAAATGCAGCGTCGGCACAGAGTAGGTCCTCAATACTCACGGGCGGGACCGGCTGGCAGGGCCTACAAACCTACCTTATCACATTTTAACCTATTATTTTGTGTCTGTTGGAAGCACGAATCCACTTATAGCTATTCTAAATTATTATGTGATTGTATGTTTTCTCTCCCCTAAGTGGATTGTAAATCTCTACAGCACAGGAAATAAACTTTCCACATTTTCTGTTTTGCTCAGTGGTGCTTAGAACAGTACACAGCAGGCCACAGGCACTCTGTAAGTGCTTGCTTAGTAACTCCACGTGCTCGGTGCTCCCTCCATCTTTCTGCATGTCCAAGGCCCAGAAGACACTCACTTATTCATTCATTCAACAAACATTTATTAAGCATTTACCATATGTGACATGCTTGGGATTTACAGATGTTAAAGATACAATTCCTACCATCAAGAAGTTCAGTCAGGCCAGGGAGTCAGAGGGTGTTTTAACTCAGCATAATTAAGCATCACGGTGGCTATGAAATTAGCCTTTGGAAGGCAAAGGATAAAAAAGAGAAGATCCAGGGACTTCCCTGGTGGTCCAGTGGATAAGACTCTGTGCTCCCAATGCAGGGGGCCTGGGTTTGATCCCTGGTCGGGGAACTAGATCCCACATGCCGCAACTACACATCCCACATGCGGCAACGAAGATCCTGTGTGTGGCAACTAAGACCCAAAGCAGCCAAGTAAATAAATAAATATTAAAAAAATAATAAAATGCCGTTTTTCAAAAAAAGAGAAGATCCAGTGACCCCATTTCCAAGGAATCCCCTTAAGCCATGTTTGGTCTAACTCAGTCATTTTCAGCCCTTGGTTTCTTGGCTCATTGAGTACCTATCTGTGTCAGGCATGATTCTCGATACTGGAGATACAGCAGCAAACAAAACAGACGAAGGCCCTGTCTTCGCAGACCTTTCACTGCAGCGAGGGCTGGGGATGGACAACCAAACCAATGAAGGAGGGAGTATATCGTATGTCGGGTGACAGTGTGCCATGGAGAAAAATCATAGGGCGGGGAAGGTGAAAGGGAGTCGGGGGGACAGTTGTAAGTGAGGGGTCTTCCCAGGGAAGACTTTCCAAATCAGTGACATAGGGCTGAGACTCAGACTCCATGTGGTCTGGTGACAGCTACTTCTCGGGATGTCAAGCCTCAGCCCTCCTCACAGCTCAGGCCCTGTGTGTGCCTGGAAGCCCCCCTCTGAGTGTAGTCAAGGCACTGACTGTACATAGGGATGCACTGAACCAGGTATTATTAAATTTTAAGGGTCTTTTCTTTAAAACTGTAATCTGTAAATGTTTTCCCCGATTTCTCCTCTCAGTTAAAAAGGAAAGAAGTTTGAGCCCCTCAATACCATTATTTCTATTAAGTAACTAACTTACCACATGTGCTACTGTACCGATATTTCATGCTCATTATAAACCAAAGACGAAAATAAATAAATAAAATAAATAAACCAAAGACGAAAATTAAAAGGCCATGGAGTTAACATAAATGTAAAAGTCAGATCCAGTATTTTCATCCTGTACCCACAATATATCACCTTGCACACTCCCCTTTGGGACCCCTGCTCTAATGTATGAAAGTAGTCCATCTTATTTTATTTTTTGATAAGCAGGAAACTGGCTACAGGTCAGCAGATATCTGCCTCTCCAGAATTAAGATTTGGAAAAAAGGGGAAATTGATTGGAGGTGTAGGATGAGAGAAAGGAGAAAAGGAAGAAAAGAAAAGGGGAATAATGAGAAAAAGAGATAAGATTAATAAAATTTTAAAAGGAAAGGAAGAAAGATAAAAGGGAAGGAAAGAAGGAAGGAAAAAGAGATGAAAGATAGGAAGGGAGAAAGGGTGAGAGAGAGAGAAAGAGAGAAAGGGACAGAGAGAGAGAGAGGCAAAGAGTAAGGGGAAATGTCCCCAAGACTCCCCTGAACTGAGGCAGTGTGCATTCCCCCTGCCGGCCTTTGCCCAGACCTCACAGCGTTGTAAGAGCGTTCCGTCACAGTCCGTAGGCTGGACCTTGGCCTCTTTCCACGCATTCAGAATCACCGGCTAATGAAGTGGATATTGTTTTCTGGTCCACCTCTCTCACCCTATGGCTAGTTCCCCTCCGTGGCCCTCGCTTAGCAGTGGTGTCAGGAGTGATGTAGAGGCTGACCGTTTCCCATCACTGTCCCGCACAGCTCATTAACCTCTCCTTGCAGCTGGAGGTGACCATTATGGATTAGAAACGCCGGCAAGCTCTTCAGAGAGCAGAGGGACCCACAGTTTCCCAGAAGTTCCTGACCCACGTGTTCTCTCCTGTAAGTCATGGGAGACAATCTTCTGGGTTATAGAGACGTTGGAAGAAAGCCATGTTTGCAGCTCTTAGAGAAACCTGAGCACTTTTTTTTTTCTTTTTAGAGACTTGCTTTAAAAACAAAGGAACAGATCTAAAACATACAACAACAAACTAGTGAATGTAACAAAAAAGAAGCAGATTCACTGATACAGAGAACAAACTAGTGGTTACCAGTGGAGAGAGGGAAGGGGGGAGGGGCACTAAATGGGTAGGGGATTGAGGAACAAACTATTAGGTATAAATTAATAATAAGAATCTTGTATAACACAGGGAATCTGGCATATATTTTATAACAACTAAAAAAATGATTAAGATTGTAAATTTTAAGTTATGTATGCTTTACCACAATAAAAATTTAGAAAACAAAAAGGAATGAGACTAGGGTGCTTCAGTGTGGAACTAATTAGAGAATATAAAACAAAAGAATACAAAAATACTATACAAAATTATTCAAGAGGAAAACTCAAGCATTGTTTGTTGAATGAAATGTCCCTATTTCAAATTTGATCTAGCCCTGGGCCAGGAGGCATGTGATATTTGTTGAATGGATGAATAAATGAATGGTGAATTTTCATGATAATCCTGTGATGATTCAAGGTGTGTAATGTCTTCAGGTAAACTGAGGAGACTGAGGCTCAAGAAGTTAAGCACCCAAGGTCACACAGTGAGGAAGCAGGTGGCAAAGTCCTGTCCTCCACTGTCACAGGGGCACCTTTTCCAAGCAGTCCTTTTGTTTCCTTCGAGATCTGCCACTTGCCCAGATGCTCCGGTGAAGTCATCTCTCGAGGGCAATGGGATTTAGAGCATCTATACTGACCACTTACAAGAAGACAGGTATGGTGCTGGGCACGGGCTGGGATGGAGGATTAGGCTGCCAAACTGACCGTGCCCTCAGGAATGGCACAGCCCGACAGGTGTTCCTGGTGCCCACGACAACCCCACTGATCCTGAAGCACGTCATTTTCACCATTGTCTCCCATGTCTCATTATTAAACATTTTTCTAATCTATGTGAGTATTCACTTAAAAAAGCTTTTGTGTTCTAAGTTACAAAACTAATAAACATCACCATATGATCCAGCAATTCCACTTTTTGGTACATACCCCAAAGAACTTGAAAGCAGGGATATTTGCACACAAATGTTCACAGCAGCGCTATTCACAATAGCTCAGGTGTGGAAGCAACCCAAGTGTCCACAACCCAAGTGTCCACAGCAACTCAAGTGTCCACAGATGGATAAGCAAAATGTGATCTCTACATACAGCGGAATATTTTTCAGCTTTAAGAAAGGAAGGAAACTCCAGCAAATGCTACAACATGGCTGAACCTTGAGGACATTATGCTAAGTGAAAGAAGTCAGTCACAAAAGGACAAATACTGTACGATTCCACTTACATGAGATACTGAGAACAATCAAATTTATATAAGAGAAAGTCGAGTGATGGTTGACGGGCAGGGGGAGTGGGAAATGGGGAGTTACTGTTTAATGGGTGCAGAGTTTCGGTTTTGCCAGATGAGAAAAGTTCTAGAGAAAGATAGTGGTGATGGTTGCACAACACCGTGAACGCACTTAATACCACTGAGGTGTACATTTAAGAATGATTAAGATGGTAAATTTTATAGTTGTTTTACCACAATTTTAAAAAACCTAACAAACTTTACAAAAAATTAAAATGATCAAAACTGGATAAAGAGTCTCCTTTCTCACCTATTTACTACCTGCTTCCCAATCCCCAACTGCCTCTTTCTCTAAGCATTTGCTATTCAGTTTATCTGTTTCCTTCCTGTATGCCCACACAGGTGTGTGTGTGTGTGTGTGTGTGTGTGTGTGTGTGTGTTGTACTTTAAAAAACCAAAACAGGATTCCTGGTTCCTTCTTTTCCATTGGAAGCCCATGGCAGTAGGACAGATTGCTGGGTCTGAATTTCCATTCCATCCCTTACCGACTGACACCAGGGGCTAGTGACTTAACCTCTCTAGATCTCAGTTTCTGTATCTGAAAATGGGTACACTATTATTGTTGGGACTTAATAAAAAGGAGAGTGGCAGAAGCTTGGCACGTGGGAAACATACAGTGAGGGCTGAGTGTGGTTGTCGTTCTCATTATTTCTGACTTTTTGTGACAATGGATTTGTGTCAATGTCCTGCCACACAGGCCTGTGCAGTACCAAAATCTCTTTTTATTTTTTAAAAATGAAAGTAACTTTCTTGTTTTTTGTTCTCAGTAACATATAGTCATTGTAAAAAATTAAAGCAAAATGAGAAAGTGCAATTTTCCTTAATCGCAGCCGCTGTTGACACTTTGAAATCTTTATCTATTTAAAGAGATTTCAATATATTAAATGAGGAAAAGGTTTCAAACATTTTTATAGTATGATCCTAGTTATGGCTTATGAATTACTCCCAATCAAGCATCAGTGATGGGAAGAAACATGCAAGTTACTAACTAAGATCATACAAGCTTTTAAGACTTGTATAATCTGGAAATGCTACCAATCATTTATAGAGTCTTCATGTATTTAAATTAGAATAATGTACTAGTTAGGACCTAGGTTCTACATGGGCAAAAATGGAGATAACATAGTGTAAATTCATAGTTTTGGTGAAGATTAGAGAATGCAGTGTTGTCACAGACTGAGCCTTCAGTAAATGTTGGTTGCTCTTATTGTCAATAATACTACATTATGGTTATTTTGTCCCCGGCTTCTGATGACAATTGAGTAGTTGATCTGACGAATCCATGATCAGCTGAGATGAACAAAGTAGATGAACTAGGATTCTCAATTTACAACGTTTGAAGGTAGAGCAGAAGTAAGGATGATTGTAGGAAGACTATTTGAAGGTCAGGGAGTGATAGACGGTAACTGGTAGGTAGTCAGGCTAGGCAATGGTCCTGGGACTTCTAACATGTGGTTACCACCGTGGCTTCTTTGGTCTAAACTTTAACTACTATTACTGAGATTTCATGTGACTTTCTCCCCATCTCCCTGTCCAAAGCTTCTTTAGTGCTATTGCCAGATTTGCTAATGTGTGAGGGAACAGTACTTTTCTTCCCTCTGCCAAAGATGGGAAACTTGTTACAGGAACCATCTCATAAGTCCAGAACAGAACATGTTTTTTTCCATTTAATCTAATTCTAAAGTCTTTCCCCTATCCCTATCAGATAGGGGTTATTAACATGTGGTACATGCAATGCCTGGGATAGAATGAGAGGCAGATGTTTTTTTTGAAGTTTAAAAGTTGCTTTTTAAAACAGCATTTGCTACCACAGGGAATTTTTTCTGTATCACGGAAAACATACACACACACACACTCCTCTCCCAGTTTTCAATGAATAGTGTAAATAACATTTGTGAATTTAACCACAACAAAGATGTGTCACCTTTTAGGTGGTCTTTGAGGTTTACCTTTTAAAAACTATTTCAAGGATCTAAGTTTTGGTTTTGCTTTTTTCCTCTGGTCACTGCTGACTAAGGACTCCAGGCTGTTTACACGGGAGAGCTTTAGATACGGTTATTTGTGTGGCATTGTATCAAGGCCTTCAAATATTTGCGGGGAGGTTTGGTGGAAAATGTCTAGGCCAGTGCAAATACTGCCGGCCCCAGAGAAATCCAGGAGGCTCAGAGGACCATTCCAGAACCCCTGCTCCGTCCTATTGTCCCTACGAGGAAACCCTCTGAATCTTTGTCAGACTGAATGAGCCCACTGAAGAGACTTATGTGGGTTCACGTCATGAGATGCTCCTGATTTAGCCACCGCTGGATTTGATCATTCCACATTTATGAGAGGTACAGTGGAAAGCCATTGACCTCACAGTCAGGAACACTGAACACCAGCCCTCGATCTGCTACTCACTTGCTGGGCCACTTTGGCAAGTCACTGGCCCTCTCTGAGTTCTGATTTTCTTAATTTTAAAAGGAGATGATTGAGCAAAATGAGCTCTAAGATCCCTCTCTTTGATCCTACCTCTCTATAAAGTACCTCTTCGGTATAGTCATTGGACCAGTCCGGCAGTGGCAGATACAAAGAAAAATTAGATAAGATCCTTTGTCTCAAGAAGTTTTGACTGGATGTTTAACCTCTTTTATTATTTCTCAGCTCCCAGCAGTTTCCTGGAAGCTCACAATCTCAGAGAGTATACACAGGGTGGCCACAGGCACATAATAAATTATTTATTAATATATTACAATGCCTGTTGAAATAATATTGTCTTGTTTCCCTGAAATAATATTGTCTGGCCACCCTGAATTTTTGTACAGGTGACCACACACTCAGAAGGCCAACATATAAATAAGTAGACCTATAATAACAGTTACATTTATGTGTAATAATGGCCATAATTTATTGAGCACCTACTGTGTACCAAGCTCTTTGCTAGATGCTTTAACATTTTTATCTCAAGAATCCTCATGACAATCTTGTAACGTAGGCTGTGTCATCTCCACTTTACACACGAGGAAACCAAGGCTTTTAAGAGGTTGAGAAACTAGCCCAACCTCTTATTTGTAGTAAGAGGCTTCACATCCAGTCCTTTGTGGTTCCGGAGTCTGGTCTCCTAGCCCTGTACCTCTAGCTTTGGGTGTAATATTTTGCATTTTACATATATATATGTGCGTGTGTGTGTGTGCGTGCACACACACACGCGTGTGCATGTGTATACATATCTCTGCAAATTTTGAAGATAAGTAGATTCAAGCATAGAGAGCTTAAGTAACATGCCCCACATCCCTCGGCTAAAGAGTGGCAAATACGGACTCGAAACCAGGTGTTCTGACTCAGAAAACCAGAACTTTCCCCACCTCGCAACACTGCTCGTGCAGCATTCTCTGGCTGACTTTCTTTTGGAAGATTTTTTGAACCACCCCCTTCAGGTGGGGCAGGCATGCCACAGGTATCTCCCCCTTCCTACTGTTTATACACAGCTTCCTATTTCCTTCCTCAAACCTGCTTTTCCTGCAGTCTCTCCCAATTCTGTAAATGACAAACCCACCTTTCTACCTCCTTGTGCCTCCAAACAAGGAGGCATCCCTTTCGCTTATACCTGTATCTAACTCTTCAGCAAACCCTGCTGGATCTTCCTTCAAAATAAACCCAGAATCTGACCACTTCTTGGCACCTCCATCAACATCCTCTCAGTCGCCCCAGGCATCTTTCCTATTGCCTAATCTTGTCCCTCTGCTTCTGCCCTTGCTCCCTAGAGTCTATTCTCTACAGAACAGCCAGAGGGATTTTGTTAAATCTAAAGTCAGATCATGTTCTTCTCTGCTTGTAAATATCCTGGTGGTGTCCCATCTCACTCAGAGCAAAAGCCTGCTGTGAGGTACTTGACTCCAGCCATAGGGCCTCCTTGATGTTCCTGGAACCCACCAGACACATTCCTGCCTCAGGGCCTTTGCACTTGCTGTTTCCCTGCCCTGGGGCACTTCTCCCCAGATATCTCCCTCAAGTCTCTACTAATTTGTCATCTTCTCCATGAGGTTTTCCCTGCCCACCTTTATTAAAACTGTAGCCCACCCCCTGCTTGATATTCTTGAGCCCTATTCCCTTGCCTTTTCTCTTCTTCTTCAAAGCATTAATCATCACCTGACAACCTATGTATTGAACAACTTAATTCTGTTTATTGTCTGTTTCCTCAACTAGCTATAAGCCCCAGGAAGGCAGGGCTTCTATTTTGGGGGTGGGGGGCAGCAAGGTCTGGTTCATTCACTGCCAAAATCCCAGAATCTAGAACAATGCCTGGCACTTATTGGTTCCCAATAAGTGTTTTTTGAATGAATGAATGAAAGAATGGAACGCCCCTGGTGTTTGAATTTCAGCCCTGCTGGGTCTCATCTTGTCATGATATGCAGAGCAGATCATTTTTATCTCAGTCACATGGCCTCTTCCAAGGTATGGTTCATTTGTCACTGCCTCTTCACCTGAGCCCAGCTCCTACCCAAGAAGCTCTCCGAAGAGACTTGGGTGACGCGCCGCAGTCATGGGAGTTTCCGACCTAATCCACGTTCTGTGACTGTAACAAGGGACATGGACTCAGGCGCCGTCCTAGACTCCTCCATGAGATGCTGCCTTCTCCTACAACACTCTCATTTTTAGGAGTCACTCAGCTGCTGAAGGTCAACCATTCAGCTTATTGAATATTAATTATTCAAATGTGCCTGGTCGTATGGGAAATGTTCAGCCAGCAATGACATGAGGGTGAATCAGGGAGAGAAAGAAAGCTTATATTAATACCCATCTTTTTCCCCCTCTCTAAAGGGGTAAATGCCCTCGAAAGAGCCCCTGTGTTTCTGAACGGAAGAGAGGGCAGGAGCACAGGAGGAGAGGCAAGGCTATTCATTTTGTAATTTGTGAAAAAGAAGTCAGTTATGCAAGTTTCTGCTTGAGATATTGAATGATGGAGTTGCCATTCAAAGTTTCTTTCGGGGTAACATTGCCGATTGGAAATGAAGCATGTGCTACCATTTTGTGAATGAGGAAACAGACATCAAGGGACAGTTGTATTTGCCTCCATCTACCTGCAGTGCCCCAGACTGGCTCTGGAGGGGGTGTGTCATTATGAAATTACCCAGCAGTGAGAGAAAGAGGGAGAAGTGAAACTCCCTACTCAAGCCCCCCCACAGTGTGGAGTCAGAGGTGGCAGCAGAGAAGGCAGGGCTGGGAAGAACCTTAGAAGTGACATCAGAGACCCAGCTGGAATGGTCCCTAGAGCAACCTTAGAGGTCATTTGCCCATGTAGAAGCTGGAGGGCAGAGAGGATGACTCTGGGTCCTGGTCACACAGGGAGTTCGTAACTGGAGAGGAGCCAGAATTCTGCTACCTTCGGGCTCCACATGGAGCCATGTCCAGGGTCCTCAAATGACCTTGGTGACCAGCTGGTCTCATATCCTCATTTTCCAGATGATGAAACAGAGGCCAGTAAGGCAGAAAGAGCAGTGAGGCCGAGGAGGATATTTAAAATGGACCTTTGCCCCTTTGGGTTCTCCTGAGTTTATGTAAGCAGGACTTGCAGTTCTTTCTGTCCTTCAGTGTCAGAGTAACTGATACATCAATTCTGTCTAGTCCCCGAAGAAACGGTCTTGAACTTGAAAAACAAATGCCTAAATTCACTGGACCAAGTTAGTCTCTTGTACTGTCCCTTCTGTTCCACGTCAGTGTTTCTGTCCAGAAGTGGGGTCGGTTTGGTCACAGCAGGGGAAGGAGGTACAATGGACCCCCCAGAGCCATCGCTTAGCAATGAGGAAAGAAGGACACCTAGGACAGTCTCCCCAGAGTGGACTACCCCAGTGTTCTGGGCATACAGCAGATGCTTACAGACGATTGTTGGAATGCCTTGTTAGATGCCATGGTGGAAAACTTGTAAGCTATCAGTTTCACAACTGACCAATAGATGAGTTCACTGATCACCCAAATACTCTATGTGCAGAATTATACTCGGAATTGTGCAATAGTCAAGAGAGATATGTGTGTTTTTATTCTTACCCTCAGGGGCCTGGAAATCTTGTCCGGAAGTCAGTTCTGTCACACGTGACACAAATTGAGCGAAATATAAGACAGTTCCCACGTAAGACCATATAACTGACAGGACTGGGGGAGTGGATGTAAAAGCAATTTCTCTATCATTGTGCTGACGTAATAGTCATCATAGTAATAATAATGGCTGTCTTTCTCTGAGCAGTCACTGAAGTTACCATCTGCACTTTATAGATACTGTCTCATCTAATCTGTACAACAACCCTACCAGTTTAGTACTAATGTTACCCCCCTCGTCTGAGGTCTCATAGCTCCGGGATGAAGCTAGAATTTGAACCCAGATCCATCTTGCTCCAAAGCCACCTTCACGGCTGGTGTTGACACCCACAGCAAGTACTCAGCCTTCAGCACATACTTTACGCCTCTGTGTGTGTGTGGCTTCTTTAAATATGACTCTGAGACCTTTTAAACCCTCTCCTCATCCTCTGGCCACCATGTCTTTCCACACCACTGGTTCTCAAACTCCCATATTAGGGTCCAGACGAGTGAGAAAGAAATGGGAACTGCTCATAACCTGGGGCCCACTTGCTTCCACCCCAGCTGGCAGCGAGGGGCGCGCGCGAACACTGTCCCAGTGTTACCTGTCAGGTGGAACATCACCCCTACTGCTGTGTTGCCGCTTTGCCCCTGCCCTTCCTGCTTTCCTCTGTGCAAGCTTGCTCTCATGAAGTCTGCCTTAAGTGCTAGGAATAAAATTGTCTCTAAAATGGTCTCTGTTCCTAACCCACGTGTGTTTCCCTGGGGGGTTCAGACACTGCGGGTCCTGAGTCACTGCTCCCCTCTATGGTTGTGCCTGGGAACTGGAGCTCTCCTATTCCATTCTCAGGGCCTCCAGTATTTAGGTGCTGGGTTTCTTTCTTTGTTTTTTGGCTGAGCCGCGCGCAGCATGTGGGTTCTCAGTCCCCCGACCAGGGATCAAACCCACACTCCCTGCGGTGGAAGCACAGAGTCTTAACCACTGGACCGCCAGGGAAGTCCCTAGGTGCTGGGTTTCAATTCCACCCTCTCCCACTCCTGTACTCACTCAGTCTCCAGGTTAATGTGGAAGTACACCAAGTTGACAAACCCATTTGACCTCCTCAGATTACTGCCGTGGCTTCTGGGCACACTGAAATTAAAATCACCCTGATATTACTACTACTATCACCATTACCACTACTATCACTACTACTGCTACCACCACCACCACCACCACCACCACTACTTCCGCTACCACTACCCCTACTACTATCACCATTACTACTATTACCATTACTACTACCATGACGGCTACCACTACTACCACTATCACCACTACAGCTACTGCCACTATTACTATTACTACTATACTATCACTATTGTCTCTGTTAGCACTGCTACTACTACCACTATCACTAGTCGCTATAGCTACAACCACTATTAATACCAGCACCACCACTCTCCTCCTCCTACTGCCATCACTACCACTACTACCACCATTAGTACCTCCACTACTACTACAATTACTACTATTGCCCCTGCTACGGCTGCTGCTGCTGCCGCAAACGACTTGCTGTGTGCTTGGCTCACAGTATTTTACTTAAATTGTCTCATTCCATTCTCACAACAATCCTTGAGGTGGGAAATACTCCCATCCCTATTTTACAGATAAGCTAACTAAGCCTTGAAGAGACCCATGAGTTGTCAGAATTTCCACTGCTGCTAAGAGTCGAGTCAGGCTCTGAATCCAAATTGTCTGACTTTCAGAGCCCATGCACTTAACCCCTATGCTCAGTGGTCTGCCATGTAAGGAGGTGACATTGGCTTTGGAGTCAGGGCTGCCTGGGTTAGACTCCCCACTTAGCTGGGTAACAGGCAAGTTAGTCTTATCTGTAAAATGGGGCTTTCACTGACACGTATAGAGTTCTTTTGAGGATTAAATGAGAGGATGTATATAAAACACGTAACAGAGAAGCTGCACATAATCTACGCTGACTCCCAGGGAGCCTAAGAGACCTTCTGTCTGTGACTCTCCTCCCACAGCCAACAACAGGTCCTCTGCAAACGTCTGCAGAATGACTCACTCTCCACTCAGGCCATACAGACTACACGTTAATCATTCATTCTTTCATTCATTCATTCACTCATTTATCACACAATTATTGAGCACCTACTGTATGCCAGGTACAGTGCTCAGGCCATGGGGGATAAGAAGGTGAGGAAAGGAGATATAGTCACTGCCCTTGCAGACCATACCCTAGTGGAATTTTCTCTGTACAGACTCCAGGGTACGCAAAGGACAGTGTGGACAGGCAAGGCACATAGATGCTAGTGGGTTGGGAAAGATAGGTAAAATAAGGCCATCAAGATGAAGAGGACATCACAGTGAAGATTAAGATAAACGCCTTAAGACGTTTATCTTAATAGATAAATCATAGATAATAGATAAATCAACAAATGGGGAATAGAGAGCTGAAAGGGAGAGAACTCCCATCAAAGGAAAGAGAAATTCCACTGGTGGATGGATCAGGCAAAGTTTGTGAAGGGAAAGGAAGGGGCCAAAGGTAGAAGGCTGGAGGCGCATGCCAGGTGACTGCTGCCTTATTATTGAGGATAGTAACCAACTCTTCTCTCCTAGCAGTTTCACTGAAGAAGGGCCACTGAGACAGTAGAGGTTCCTGTAGAATCAGTAAGGGACAGATTACTAACCAAGTGAAAATACTCCCATCCCAGGCCAGGCACTGGACTGGACTCCAATCCTAACCACTTGTGAGTGGGCCCCCACTTCACAGATGAGAACATGGAGGCTTACAGACGTTCAGTCACTTGAATTCAAGTTACCGAATGGGGGAGTCAGCATGCAAACCTGGATCCATTTCGTTCCAAAGGCCACACTCTTTCCATCATAGGACACATTGCCTCTTTCTTTTACTGAAAAGGCAGGAAGCTCAGTGAACTTTCTCACTCAGATCTGATAGCTCAGGGGAGGGGGGTCTGAGGCAGTGTTTCCTGTGATCTAAAGGAATGGCAGTGTCTTCCATATGAAGGAGGCAGTACCTGGTGCCACACAGGGTCGTTGACAGGAAGAGGTCAAGGCCATCGGGCAGTGTGGCATAGTGAGAGGCTGCAGAGAACAGCGGTTGCTGTCAGGCAGACCTGGGCTTGAATCTCAGCTGGGCAAGGTTTTTTTAAAACTCTTTAAGCCTCAGTTTGCTCATCTGTAAAGTACAAGGTAAACCAGTAGTACCTACCATAGGATTGAATCAGTTAATACAAGAGGAGCTCCAGCAAATGCATGTATATGGTAAGCAGCCAGTGCGTATTACTAGTTATCAGCGTTCATTTACTAGAAGGTTGTAGGACATTGCTAAGTCCTCAGGATGCAGCTACTCTGCTTCCTTTTTTCCAGAGCCTGACAACATCCTGGCCACCATACCCCTAACCCATGAGTCAAGTGGGTGCTTCATGAGCTTATGAATTTTTATAAGGTTCTATTTTTGCAATTTCATGTAATGCTCCAGTGCCATTGGACACGTCAGCTCCTGACCTTTCAGCCGGTGGAGCGCTTCCCATAAACAGAGCCATAAAAGCCCACTGGTTTTCTCCTTGGCATGTGAGTGTGTTTGGTGCTCTCCCTTTCTCCTTCACTATTTGAATAGTGATGTCATATTCCAATATCCTCTCACCTCTACTGAAAAAGTCCTCCACGTGATTCCCTGCTGAGTGCTCAGCAATCCCCAGAGGGGAGGTTGTGGTTTCAGCAAGATGCAGGCATCATGAAACCGAGAGAGAACTGGCAGGGTGGAGAAGTTACTCAAAGGTAGGAGACAGAGAAAAACACCCACGTGGTTTATAAATCTCCAGTCAGTGGCCAGTGGCCGAGTCAGGTTTTTTTTTTTTTTTTTTTTTTTAAGGCTTGTTAAGACACTGGCATAACAACATTTAAGGACATATAAATAGAATAAAGTATCCACCCATTTCCTCCCCTAAATGCGAGCCCAACTAGTTTCCTCTGTGACTGCTTTCAGTTTTTCACATATCTTTATGAACTTTATGATCAAGCTGTGGGTTTAATGTGGAGTCCTTCTCTGGTCTCTTAATGTCCTTTCAGGAGGGATTCTCCTGCATTTGCTGTAACGTCTCCACACTCATCGCGGAGGCTGTGGTGTCCAGCTTCATTCCTGAGACTCACTCGCTCCAGTGTCTTGGTCCTAAGCAATCCTAGGGATGAGTGGAATAAAGTCTTTGGTTCAAGCCTTGGTTCTGCCATACTAGCCATTTAGTGACTGCCTAGTGCTCCGAGCCTTGGTTTCCACATCTGTGACAGAGCTGCTGTGAGGTTTTGAAGCATATCCAGATCTGTCAGAGAATTACTTCAACAAATGGTAGCTATTAATAGAGATGTGCCGTGGTTTACCTGTTGTTGGATAGTTCTAAGCAACACCACGATGGACATCTTTAATAAATTTTCTTTTCTTTTTGACGTTTCTTCTATTTGGCCCAAGGGTACAGACATCTTTGTGGCTTTTGATATGCAATGGCAGTTTGCCTTCTAGAAAGCTGATACCAATTCACAGAGTTGGCAGTGTAACCTGCATTTGATCCAAAGCTAGCAGCAAAGGAAGGTGCAGGGACTAGTAACGTTAGTAATGCAGCTCAACAATAGGCAGGTTCTTTAGGGACCAAGATGCAGCAGTTAGTGGAACTTTTGTGCTGGAAGCCAGCAATTGGCAAGACAGTGTGGAGGTCATGGAAGTTAGGCTGGGCATAGTTACAGACCAACCAAAGGCAGACATTTATTTTCTGGGTGTTTGTTAAAGCAGGTACCCCAGTAGGGCTCAAGTCTTTGATATTAAAATATGACTCTTACCAAATATATTTCTGGCATAAAACCTAAACAAAACTTCTGCTTAAATCTTGCCTTTACAGTTAACTCTCTTCCTCTAATTGCTGCATCTTTAGTTCTTTCCATGGGGAGTTAATTAACCTGTTAAATAGAAATTGCTCCATTTATCTATTCTTGATTTTTATAATACATTGAAGCTATTGCTTTGCTGGTTTTTATATTCCACTTAGCTAGACTGTAAACCTCAGTGCACAAATACTGTTTTCCCATTTGTGGGGTGGGAAGGTCAGTGCTACGATATTTTCATTTATGCTTTACGACTTAACACTATACCTCTTCAGTGGGGTGGAGAGAGCACTGAGTTGAGAATTGTTTGATCCGGGTTCAGGGCCCTGTTCTCTCATTACCTTATAGTGTAATTTGGGGCAATCATTTCCTCTTCCCCAAATTCTGATGCTTCCTTCCATGGAGACTCCCTGCTGTGGGGGCCATGTTACAGGTGACTGGTGGGAATATAGCCCTTCGACCAGAGTCTCCTTAAATTATTTTTCATTTCTGGGACTTCCCTGGTGGTCCAGTGGTTAAGACTCTGCGCTTCCAGTGCAGGGGGCGTGGGTTCGATCCCTGGTGGGGGAATTAAGATCCCACATGCCAGTGCAGTGCGACCAAATAAATGAATAGAATTATTTTTCATTTCTAAGTGTTAAGATGATCTGAATTCCTAAGTTCAAGGGCATGGTTTCCTTGACTCTGCCCTGTCCATCATCCACCTATAATGTTCTACAGCCCCACGGGAACTGCTGTAAGAATTCAAACCTTTAAACTGAAGACACTGAACTACGTAATATTGAAGGTCTCCGTCTAGCCCTTATTTCCAAAAAAGATTTAGAAAATGTTGGAATTGACCCAGGAAAAACACTTGGGCAGTGAAAAGTACTAAGGTCATTATTCCTTTTCTTAAGTTTGATTTACAAAGGTGATAACTGGACACAAACCTAATGTCCAACACTAGGGGATGGGTAAGCAAACTGTGACCCATTCACATCATGCAATGTTTTGGGGGCCATTAAAAATATGAGTTTGAAAGAACATGGAAAAAGACTTCTGGGATAACGTTCAGTTAATGAAATCAAGTATGACGTCAACTAAGTACTAAAAACATGGCTGTGTAGAGGAAAAACAAAAACTGGAAGGAAATATCCAAAGTGCCTATAATGATTTTTTTCTGGGTATTCAGATTTTTTTTTTTTTTTTTTTTTTTTTTTTTTTTTTATGCGTTACGCGGGCCTCTCACTGTCGTGGCCTCTCCCGTTGCGGAGGACAGGCTCCGGACGCGCAGGCTCAGCGGCCATGGCTCACGGGCCCAGCCGCTCCGCGGCATGTGGGATCTTCCCAGACCGGGGCACGAACCCGTGTCCCCTGCATCGGCAGGCGGACTCTCAACCACTGCGCCACCAGGGAAGCCCGGGTATTCAGATTTTGAATGATTTTATTTTTTAAACTTTTCTATATTTTACCAAATTTTATATAATTTATTTCTATTATTTTAATAACCAGAAAAAAATTTTACTCATGTGTTATAAAAGTTTTGAGACTACTTTAATCTAACCAGGAATCAAATTACCCCAAGGTTTAAAACTTTCTAGTATTAGAAAGTAAGGTCAGGGCTTCCCTGGTGGCGCAGTGGTTAAGAATCCTCCTGCCAGTGCAGGCGACAAGGGTTCAAGCCCTGGTCCAGGAAGTTCCCACATGCCGCGGAGCAACGAAGCCCGTGAGCCACAACTACTGAGCCCTTGCACCACAGCTACTGAAGCCCGCGCGCCTAGAGCCCGTGCTCCTCAACAAGAGGAGCCAATGCAATAAGAAGCCCATGCACTGCAACGAAGAGTAGCCTCTGCTCGCCGCAACTAGAGAAAGCACGCATGCAGCAAGGAAGACCCAACACAGCCAAAAATAAATAAATAAAATTAATTAATTAATTTTAAAAAAAGTAAGGTCAGAACAGTCAATTATGACATTAAAATAAAAATGCGAATGAGAAAAACGGGCAAAATTTCCTGCTTTTCACAAAAATAAAACTACTCAGCATGATATATAAAAGTGTTTTGGGCTTCCCTGGTGGCACAGTGGTTGAGAGCCCACCTGCCGATGCAGGGGACACGGGTTCGTGCTCCGGTCCGGGAAGATCCCACATGCCGCGGACCGGCTGGGCCCGTGAGCCATGGCTGCTGAGCCTGCGCGTCCGGAGCCTGTGCTCCGCAACAGTGAGAGGCCCGCGTACCACAAAAAACAAAACAAAACAAAACAAAAACTGTTTTGAATATGAGTCAGAGAACATGGGTTCAAATCCCAATAGAATTCTGGCTGAATGACCTTGGGCATAATTAACTAATATTTCTGTCAGTTTCATCTGGGCCATAAAATGTACCTCTCAGGGTTGCTGTAAAATCAAATGAGATAACGTCTGTAGAACTCTTCTGTAAAATGTTAAGTTTAATAGGGGAGGCTAATAACTGGGAGAAAAAAGGGAAGCGGCGCTTCTCTGCTTTCATTTGAAGGAATAGAGCAAGATTTTTCAAACCGTGGGTCCTGACCCATTTAATGGGTTATAAAATCAATTTATTGGTTCACAAACAGAAAGCAGTTATTTTATTTTATTTTTTTTGTGGTACGTGGGCCTCTCACTGTTGCGGCCTCTCCCGTTGCGGAGCACAGGCTCCGGACGCGCAGGCTCAGCGGCCATGGCTCACAGGCCCAGCTGCTCCGTGGCATGTGGGATCCTCCCAGACCGGGGCACGAAACCGTGTCCCCTGCATCGGCAGGTGGACTCGCAACCACTGCGCCACCAGGGAAGCCCGAAAGCAGTTAATTTTAAAAGAATATGATTGTATGGCAGAGTAATGGCATTGTTTTGTGAAGTGTACACATCAGATGATAATGTAAAACATGTATCTTACTGCCCTGAGGACCTAAGGTGACTGCATAGGGCCGGAGAGTCTTTGGCTTTGAGGTCAATACCCATGGGGAAACCAGAATAGCAAAGGCCCCTTTCTCATGTTTGCTGCCTGAAACTCAACGGAATTAATGTCTGGTGGCTCGTGAGTTAGTTTCAGGAGGAGAGGGGAAGTTAAAGTGGGGGATGGTTTACTCTACTGCCTGACAGTAAAGTATTTACATTTGTAACATGCTCTGCCATTTGTAAATATTTTAGCGCATAGGATCCATCCTTCTTTCCTTCTTCCCCCCCCCCAAAAAAACCCCCACTTATTAGGCACTCAGTGTTGTGGACTGAATTATGTCCCCCTCAAATTCACATGCTGAAGTTCTAAGACCCAACTGGACTGTAATTGGAGATATGAACTTTAAAGAGATAATTAAAATTAAATGAGGTCATAAGAGTGGAGCCCTAATCCAGTATAATTGGTGTCCTTTTAAGATGACGAAGAGAAACCAGGGGTATACACATACAGATAAAAGGCCTTGTGAAGACATAGTGAGAAGGTGGCCATCTACAAGCCAAGGAAAGAGGCCTCAGGAGAAACCAAACCTGCTGATATCTTGATCTTGGACTTCCAGCCTCCAGAACTGTGAGAAAATAAATTTCTGTTGCTTAAGCCACTCAGTCAGTGATATTGTGTTAAAAGCTCTAGCAAACTTGTACAAACTTATACACTACTATGTACCACATTTGGTCCTAGGTCCTGGGGGATCCAGAGGTGAAAAGACCAGGCCCCTGTCTTCCTGGAGACAGATACACAAATAAGTACTTAAAACACAATATATTAATTGCAGTATGATGCTAAATGCTGCTCTAGGTTCAAAGGGGCTCAGAGGTAGCTGTCTCTAAGTCTTCCCAAGGGAGTCAGAGGAGGAAATTCTAGAGGCTTTTTCATTCATCGTATTTTCTGACACTGTTAATACCAGATCAAAGTACAGGTTCCTGATTTGGATACCTTTATTTCTAATCTCTGACTATACCTATAGCAGACACAGGGTCTCAGATTGTAGGTATACCTGTGACACCTACACAGGAACTGCAGTGGTCTTAAAGGGACATGTGGAGGGGACCACCAAAAGCTCTAATGGAGGGACATTCAGGGCTAATGTAGGTTGCTGAATGCATGGAAGGCCCAGAAGTGACAGAGATAGCTCACAAAGACACGGTTCTGACTCTCTCCGCACAGGGAATTAATCCTTGCCCTCTCCACACATGGTCCCCTGTAAGCCTGTAGAGAATTTTCTTCATGAGTGATGTGTCTCCCCCCCACCTCCCCTTGGAAGTTTCTAGCTTTAGATGGCAAAGCCTGGGATCACTTCCAACATCTTACTCCAAACCTTTATTCTCTACGTGAAGGGCCTGCAAGCTCTTTCTGTAAAGGGCAATATGGTAAATACTTTTGGCTCCGAGTACCATATAGTCTGTCCAACTGCTGGACTCAGCCATTGTAGTATAAAAGTGGCCATGGTTAATATGTAAACAAACTAATGTGGCTGTGTACTAACAAGATTTTACTTATCGACACTGAAATTTGAATCTCATATAATTTTCGCATGTCATGAAATGTAATTTTTTGTTTGTTTTCTTTTCAACCATTCAAAAATGTACAAACCATTCTCAATGCATGGGTATTCAAAACAGGGGGCTGTAGTTTTCCCACCCCTGACTCACATGGTCACATATATTTTTCATGAATTTGATGCTTTTTTCCCCCCCAAGTGAATCCAGAGAATCCTAATAGTATCAAGAAGAAAGTTAAGGATGGTTGAGTTTGCTTTACAGCTTTTGAGTTTTCATAAGTCAGTTCTGAAGTTCTCTATGACAATAGGCCAAGGGAATTTTAATAAAAGAACTTATCCCTATATTTTAATAAATTCATTTAAAATACCCTAGGGGGGGAAAATAATAATAAAATAAGATACCCTAGAGGGGGACTTTCCTGGTGGCGCAGTGGTTAAGAATCCACCTGCTGGGCTTCCCTGGTGGTGCAGTGGTTGAGAGTCCGCCTGCCGATGCAGGGGATGTGGGTTCGTGCCCCGGTCTGGGAAGATCCCACATGCCGCAGAACGGCTGGGCCTGTGAGCCATGGTCGCTGAGCCTGCGCGTCCGGAGCCTGTGCTCCGCAACGGGAGAGGCCACAACAGTGAGAGGCCCGCGTACTGCAAAAAAAAAAAAAAAAAAAAAAAAAAAATCCACCTGCCAATGAAGGGGACACGGGTTCGATCCCTGGTCCGGGAAGATCCCACAGGCCACAGAACAACTAAGCACGTGCGCCACAATGACTGAGCCTGCGCCCTAGAGCCCGTGAGCCACAACTACTGAGCACACGTGCCACAACTACTGAAGCTAGCGCATCTAGAGCCCATGCTCTGCAACAAAAGAAGCCACCGCAATGAGAAGCCCGCGCACCACAAGGAAGAGTAGCTCTTGCTGCAACTAGAGAAAGCCCGTGTGCAGCAAGAAGACCGAATGCAGCCAAAAATAAATAAATAAATAAATTTATTCAAACAAACTATAAAATACCCTAGGGGTATTTGCATAGTGACTTGGGGCAACTCTTCCCCTGGCTGGGCCTTGGTTTCCCCATTTTTAAACAAAGGAGCTGATTTAGGCAACTGCTCAGGCCCCTCCCTCTCCAAAATTCCAGTGTCCTGGAAAGAGCTACCCCACTCCCATCCCATGCTAATGTTGAGGCTTGCCACTATCCTTGTGCTCTGCCTCTGAACATGCGCTTGGGGTCTGTGGACTTTGAGGCATTCTGCTCAGTTTAGCTCCCTTTCCCCTGTTAATCTTTAAGAAAGAAAGGATTAAATACACAGAATTGGAGAGCTGGGCCCTTTGCATCTTTCTTGGCAACAACACTTGGGTGGCCCCTTCGAGGAACTTACTTCCTCATCTTTTTTCTCTTTCCCAGCCTATTTCAAAGAACCCTTTGGAGAACTTGCTGTCAGATTTGGCATGCCCATCCCCATGGGGAATGGGACAGACTCTAGGTACGCATGCAGCTCTGGGCTGGCTCAGGGGACCCCATCTCAGTTTCTCTTGCAGGAAGTGATTATGGCCTGAGGGCCCTAGACACTGTTTATTGGCCACAATCATTGCCAGTGAAAGAAAAATGCCCAGGGCAATGTAATTAAATGTAAATGAGATTATTACTGGAACAAGGTTTTTTTTTTGCTTTTGTGTTTTTCCTTCTTTAAGAAAAAAACCCCAGCAGGTTCATGGAGTCAGAGTAGCAGAGTTAAGGGCCTCTCACTCTAGAACAACGCCAGCTACACACATATGAAAACGAATAGGCAGATGGCCACCCTTTATTGTCACAATTCCCCCCTCTTCCTACCATCATACTAAGAAGTCAGGCATTCACAGCCTGTCTAGGATGGTTTCTCAAAACCAGGTGGGCTCAGATGACCCAGAGAGGCTGAAGTCTGGGTCAATATAATCTGACCTGGTCTAGTTATGGCCCCAGTACTGCAGCAGCGTTGGGGGTACTGGAGAGGATGGGGTCCCTGGGCCCATGAGTATGCATGCCTGAAGGAGGCTGCCTTGGTACACTTATGCCTGAAGACTCAGAAAAAAAATATTGTTGGCATTAGTCACTAGAGAGGGAAGTGACTGCCCTGCAAGGAAATACATTGACGTTTCCTGTGGTTAACCCAGGGAAATAGTTGGTTCTTCCTTCTCCCGTCACCTAGGATACTATGAACAGACTTTCACCATAACCACACATATTTCCTGTCTGTATTTTCCTGTAGCCTTTGAGCTCTAAGCTTTGACAGTCTGGGTCTTTCTTTTTTAAACTTTGTTGCTCTTTTCCAACCTCTTACCACCAACCCACATGGCCTGCGTCCATAGCACAGTATCTGTCATGCATTAGACCTTTGCTAGTCAGAGTGTAGTCTGTGGACCAGCAGCACTGGCATCACTGGGGACTCTGTTAAAAATGCAGAACCTCATGGGCTTCCCTGGTGGCGCAGTGGTTGAGAGTCCGCCTGCCGATGCAGGGGACGCGGGTTCGTGCCCCGGCCCAGGAAGATTCCACATGCCGCGGACCGGCTGGGCCCGTGAGCCATGGCCGCTGAGCCTGCGCGTCCGGAGCCTGTGCTCTGCAACGGGAGAGGCCACAACAGTGAGAGGCTCTTGGAGCGCAAAAAAAAAGGAAAAAAAAAAAAAAAAAAAAACAGCAGAACCTCAGGCCCCACCCTAGACCTCCTTAATTAGGACCTGCGTTTAAAAAATCTCCCTGAGTGATTTCTGGTGCATTAAAGCCTGAGAAGCACTGAATTAGAGAACAGGTGTTTGCTGAGTTATAATGATGACATGGTGTTGCTGTCACTCTTTGCCACTCTCTGGTGTTTTTTTTTTTTTTCTTAATGGCCGGCGCATGCTGTGTGGCATGCGGGATCCTAGTTCCCTAACCAGATATCAAACCCGCGCCCCCTGCACTGGAAGTGCTGTGGAATCTTAACCACTGGACCACCAGGGAATTCCCCCACTGGTGTGCAATTTTTAGCAAGCAGTTTAACAGACTTGGGCCTCAACAGCCTTTGGACTAGATCAAATCAGACAAAAGCAATGTTTTAAGCAGAACTTCACAGAACTGTAAGATGAACTAGGCATGAGCCTTGCCCTCAAGAGGTTTCGATTCCAGTGATGGAGATGAGACAAATATGCAAGTAGTGATAATACAGGGTGAAAAGTGGCAGGTGTCCCGAGAGGAGTACAGAGAAGGGGCTCTGGGCTTCAGAGAAAGAGGAGGCTCCTGCTAGCTCGTTCTACAATTCTGCCCTTCTGTGGCTTCAAAGGAAAAATGAATTTGATGTGGAAGGGCTGGTTGAGACACCTCACACTTTACAAGCTGCTGTGAAGTAAGGTCCGCAAACGCTTCAGGAGGAAGGGGAATTGTTTAGAAGGAATGTCAAAGATTCTAAGTAGGCGAATAAATGAAAATAAAAAGAAAAATAAGAAAAAACCACAGAAAATTTCTATTTCCCATCCATGTTCAATATCACCCAGACTGTGAGATTTAGAGATCAGGGGCCTCGTCCTATTTTTCTCTGTGTCCCCAGGGTGTAGCACAGTGTGTGAGCCACAGTGAGAGCTCGATAAACATTTGTAGGACTGAACCGAACTGCAATGATTTTCATGGGCAAGACGAACACACCTTTGGGATGGAGGAACACAGTCTTCTCTTGGGTGGTTTCAGGCAGTGTGAACAAAATCCTGCCGTGTAGCAAGTTATTATCCTGTCTCCATTCTAGAAAGGCAGATTGTAGAAAGTATTTCCTTTAGTTGCTCAGGCCTGAGTGGGAATTTTCTGAGGATCATGTTTCAGTCTTCTTCCAATAAGCCTTGTGCATTTCTAATGCCCATGAAGAAGAGCTTATCAGTGATGTGTCTTGACATTTGACTGTTAGCATTGATGGGAATAAATCTCAATACACAGAAAGCTCTTTAGAACAATTCTTTAGCTCTTCTAATACTCCACAAGTTGGGTCAATAGAATTGCTTCCATTTTAAATAACAAAGAAGCTAGGCATATTTTCTGTTCATTGTCACCAAATATAACTGGGAGAGAACTTTGGTTTACGGGTTAAAACATGTGTCCGCTGGAGTCACTGGACCCTGTGTCTATTTCCATAGAAAGAGACAGGAAAGATAGACAAGGTTCTTGGATTTTTATTTCTGATGTCAAGTTTCTCCTTTGAGTACATTTATTTATTTATTTACTTTTATTTTTTTTGCAGTATGCGGGCCTCTCACTGTTGTGGCCTCTCCCATTGCGGAGCACAGGCTCCGGATGCACAGGCTCAGCGGCCACGGCTCACGGGCCCAGCCGCTCCGCGGCATGTAGGATCTTCCCGGACCGGGGCATGAACCCGCGTCCACTGCATCAGCAGGTGGACTCTCAACCACTGTGCCACCAGGGAAGCCCTTGAGTACATTTAAAACTACAGACTTTATAACCTGGAATCTTGGATATCATTCATTCATTCATCATAAAGAAATTTCTGGAGACATCTGGTTAATGAGACAGACTGACTGACATGGGCTTGCTTCTCTACAAATTCATAGAAAATCTGGATTAAGTAGAACAAAAAAATTTTTTTCCCCAAATACATTGTTGAGCTTGTAAGAAATAAATAAAGAGAAGGGTTCAAAGCTAGAGTAGCAAGTAGGCACCGAGACCATGATGCTTGACCGGGGTCTCAGATTCAGAGATAGGTTTTAGGTTCTGGAGAGTCTAAGTTTCAATATTAAGTGAAGGCATAGAAGAGAAACCCTGAGGATAAGGAGAGGTGAGGAAGTGGGGTGAATTCTAAGGGCTCCCCTGTATACGAATGGGAACTGGAGAGCTGCTCACCAGCCTAGGGAATTTACAAGGAATCTTAATACCCACCTGGGACTCTGGATGGAAGAATAGACACTCATAAGAAATTGTAAACCAAAGCCTGTGTCATATGTCAGTGTGGAGTTTGAATTTATAATATCCAGGTGGGGCAGTGTAAGAACCAGTTCGAACCAGTACAACCACTAGGGCCCTACAAGAGGCCTATGTGAGACTTCACAAAAGATAATTTTTGCTGAAGAAGAGCCCATGATAAAAACTTACAAATTACACAAGGAACCAAAGCAACATGAGTGAGAGTTAACAGAGACAGTAAGTAGGAGCATTTGTATCCACAAAACTATCGATAATAGAACATTCAGAAAAGATTATAAAATGTGTGTGTTTAAAATATTTAAAGAGGTAAGGGCTTCCCTGGTGGCGCAGTGGTTGAGAGTCCGCCTGCCGATGCGGGGGGACGTGGGTTCGTGCCCTGATCCAGGAGGATCCCACATGCCACGGAGCTGCTGGGCCCGTGAGCCATGGCCGCTGAGCCTGCGCGTCCGGAGCCTGTGCTCTGCAACAGGAGGGGCCACAGCAGTGAGAGGCCTGCGTACCGAAAAAAAAAAAAAAAAAAATTTAAAGAGGTAAAAGGTTAAGAATGGGATACTAAGAAATAATCAGGATATCTGAAAAAGTTGAATTTTTTAAAATGAAAAATATAGGTCATTGAAACCAAAAACTTAATGGATTGGTTAGATGATAGAACAGCTACAAATGAAGAGAAAATCAGTAATATTAAATATGGATCTAAGGAAGTTACCCAAAATGAAAAATGGATAAGTAAAGAGATGTATGTTATGGAAGGAGGTTAAGAGACATGAAATATAGAATGAGAAGGTCCAACATACTCTTAATAGAGATTCTAAAAGAGAGTCTAGAGAAAATGTAGAAATGGCAATATTTAAAGAGACACTGGCTTCCAAATTTGAAAAAAAAATATGAGTCCTTGGGTTAAGGGAGTATACTGAGTCCCATGCAGGATAAGTAAAAGCAACTATACCCTTAGGCACATCAGCATAATGAAGCTGCGAAAATAATACAGACAAAAACAAAACAGAACATAAAAATGTTAAAAGCTACCAGAGATAAATACAAACACATTTCCTATACAGGAATGTCAGTTAGACCGAAACAAGATCTCTCATCAGCCACCAAAGGTACCAGAACACAGTGGAAATAATCTTCAAAGAGCAAAGGAAGAATAACCATTGGTGTAGAAATTTATAACCAGCTGAAGTATTATTTGAGAGAGATGGCAAAATAATGATATTTTCAGGCAAAGACAGAGTTTATCATCACAAACCCTCACTGAAAGGACTACTAAAGGATGCACTTCAAGAAGAAGAGGACTGAGTCCAGATAGAAGGAGTGGTATTGCAAGAAGCAATATGAGCAAAAATAAAGTATACATGTAAGCATACTGCTATATCTAAATAATCACTGGCTATAAAATTTTTTTAAAGTAATTTGAGTGAGTTTAAAAATAAAATGAAACTAAAATAGCAAGGTACAGGATTTAGGAAGAACAAATTAAAGTATTCTGAAGTTTTTCTATTGAGGGAGATACTGGTTAACTTTATAGTCAGTAAGAGAAGAATTTATGTTAAAATTTTAAAGGTTCCTACCAAAAGAATGGAAATAAAATACAAAACTTCCAAACCAAACAAAAGAAAATACAGTCAATTTGGTAGAATGCAAAAAAAAAAAAAAAAAAGATCAAAAGAAAACACAAAACAAAATGGTAGAAATAAGTTCACAAATATCCGTAATCACAATGACTCTAATTGGATGAAACTTAAAATTTCTGAACACACACTTGATGCCAGGCCCTGTTCTATGCACTGGGGATATGAAAATAGATAAACTACAGCTTCTATCTTCAAGAAGCTCACAGTCTGGTGGGTGGGGGTGTGGGGACAAATGAAGCAATAATAACAATGGACTAAGTGTTATGATAAAGGGGAACACAGAGTGCTGTGGGGCTAAAAGGAGGGGCACCTAACTCAGCCTGTAGGGAGAGGGTTGGCGAAGACTTCCTGAAGATGGTGACCCTTCGGCTGCGTCCTGAAGGATGAGTAAGAAGGCACAGGGGATAGGAGGGGTGTACCAGGCAAAGGTAACAGCGTATGCCGAGGCACAGAAGTGTGAGAGAGCATGGCACGTTCTGGCCCAACCTTCTTTTGTTATGGATGAGGAAACTGAACCTCAGAAAAGGTAAAAAGACTATCCCAAGGTCACCCAGCTGATTAGTAACAGAACCAGGATTTGGACCCAAGACTCCCACCTCCTCATACACCCCCTTTCTACTGTACCACGGTGTCTTAGATGTGTAGCAGGAGGTTTGGGGACTGCATGTCACTGAGATGCCAGCCGACTTTGAAAAAGAGCTGCCTTTGGGTATGGGTGCTGGCTGTGTCTCTGGCCTATCCTGGGCTGGGGTAGAGCCAGGAGCTTGGCAGTTTCCAGAGCTGAGCAGCCCAACTCACCCCAAGGAAGCCATGGCACCGATGCCCAGTTCAATCATTAACTCCAAGTTCACAGGGCTGGAGCTGGAATGCACGGGACCTGGGGAGCAGTCCGGGTCTCCAGGGAGCTAAGGAAAGATGGCTCTTGAGATGGGAAGGGACCCAAGTTTAGAATGGGGTCTTTTGTTCCTGATTGGGTCTATACCCTGGGCTCAGGAATAAGGGCTTTTGCTATTCCTCTCAATTTTGTTGGAGTTTACCCATCATGTTGTTAGCTTGATTTCAGGATCCCTGTCAATGTTCACAATATATCGTACTTGCCTCTACCTCAGCCCTTACCCTGCAGGTAAGTCTTTACTCATCCATCTACCCCGATAAACTGTGACCTCAGTCTTTTATCTCAGCACCCTCGGGCAGGACTCAGTCTTTTATCTCAGCACCCTCGGTGCTTGGCACAGCCTGGCACATTGTAGGTGCTCATTAAATGTTTGCTGAATGGTTGAATAAATGAGACCCTAACTCTGCATAAAGGTATTCCAAAGCACATGCCTTTTTTTTTTAATTAAAAGAAATGAAGAGTGATTTTGCATAAAGAGTTCAACAGAGGTTCACGAACATCTCTTGAGATGTTCTGTGGTGTCTTAAAACATCATAGAGCCAAGATGAGGTCCACTGGTCTAAATGGGATGGAGATGAGTCTTCTCCTCTTTCTCCTTTAGTGTTTGGATGACAGCAGGGCATACTGAAGGTTGCTTGGGCGCGCATGGGAGAGGGGTGCTCTTCAAGCATGAGGTGACATTTTATTGAGGAAACAAGAGCCCCATAGAGGGCAAATTCCACCAGCATAATAAAGCTAACTGCTGCTTATAATTTCTGAAAGCCTGCAGCCTGCAGTTGAAAAGACTGTTAGTAGTAGCATTACCAAACCTTGAGAACACAACTTTAAAGAGAACAGAAGTTTCCACAGAAGAAAACTTCCACTGGAGGGTGAGGTGCAGGTGTTGGCAAAATTTTTGTTTCTTTCTGGTGAATCTGATTTTCCTGATCTGCAAAGTAGAGGCAGTCATCTTTTCTTCACAAGGCACTTGTCTGGATTAAATGGAATAATGGCAAAAGGGCCTTGGTACCTAGAAGATGCTCAGTCATGGTGCAGACATTTCCTCTCTTTCTCTCTCTCTCTCTCTCTCTGTCTCTCTCAAGAATACTGAACCTATACAGAAACAGAGATGTGGAAATAAATTCTGCTCTTAAGGCCATGTGACTGGTACCCAGGGATTCAGCAGCCCTGTCTGGAAGGGACAGAGTCACTCTGCTGACTTCTGGCTTCCAGTGAAAATATTTGCTGGTAGTGTTGTATAGTCAGCCCTGGAAGATGCTGGGAGAAGAAACGTTCCTTGTAGGAATAGTCACTCTCCTGGAAAAGCCAGCTTGCCTGGTTGGAGTTGAGCCAGAAAAGCTGTCTCACCCTAGCAAATTCTCTATCACTCCAAGGTCCCGGATACTCTGGGAAGACTGCCCAACGTCAGGGAGTCTCCTTCTGTACCAGCCTCTTGGTCCTTGCTGGTTGGTGGCATACAAATCAACCAGTTTGCATGTACCTCTTTCCACCACCTGTAAGTTCTCAGAGATCTGTAAGTTCTTCAGAGTTCTAGCACTCAGTGATTGTTACATGAGTTAATTCAGGAAAGACCCAGGCTTGGATTCCTCCAGCTTCCCACCTGCCCTGGGTCCCAGCACATCTAGAGCAAGTCACTGAGCTGCCCTGGTTACCTGATTTCTTTCCCCTTGGCCTTTCCGTTTCTCTCCCTTGCCCCAAGGAACTGATATGAAATGAGAAGTAAACAGCCAAAGGAGATCCTTTCCTGGGGCAAACTTCCTGTCTTGGCTTACGGGCACAGAGACCCTGAGTGGGGAGGCCAGTGCCAGGCACTCTTCTAGAACCAGCCCTGGGGTGACAGGTGCAGGCAGCATCCACCCTTTCATGGCAGGGCGGGGGTGGTTAAAACGAGAAGGAGGAAAAAGAAAGACTGTGTAGGAGACCCCAAGGCTGCCCCTATTCCTCCAACCCTGCCCCATCCCGAAACTGCCAGTCTCCACCAAGTCTCAGCAAGAGAGAGAGAGAGAGAGAGAGAGAGAAAGAGTGAGAGAGAGAGACAGAGAGAAAGTGGGGGTGGGGGAGAAAGAGACGGAGGGGGGAAATCAAAGAAAATTGCAAAAGTCAATGGCCTGGAACAAGAGGCAGCCTCAGCAACTGCAGTGTGACTTTGATTCCCCTATCATAACCCTGAATTAAAAATTCAGGCAATTATCTGCATGGCTTCCTTCTGATTAGAACGAGCCGGAGCCTCATTAATGCATCGGCACAGAGGAAAGCCATTAGGGTCTGTGAAATGGAATGTTTCTCTGAGAACAGGTTCCGCTTGATGTAGAATACCCAGCAAAAAGAAATTTCACACATTTTTGAGCTCAGAGTCACAGGACGGTACCCTGCTTCGGGGCTGCAGACCCCGCCACGGTCATTCCCTCTCAGCTGGGTCTGGGTGAAAGCCACCTTTGTTTCCCAGCCTCTCTCTGGTACCTCCATCTGCTGGAGTTGAGTGGAGGGAGGGTGAGGGAGTTGAGGGGCCAGAAGGGACTTCCTGGCCATTCTAAGACACCGAGTCAGCCTGGATGCCTGATCTCAAAGTCCTCAAGCCACGAGGAGCACCGGAACTTTTGGGGAATTCACTGCCCTCCTTTGCTAGAAGAACCAGAAGCCAGCTTGTCGGGGACAGAGAAGGTCCGAGACTCCAGAAAAGATCAGAGTATCTGCATGTTCCCAAGAGTCTTGGTGCTTTCCTGACCCATGTAGTTACTTGGGCATCCCAAGGTGGCCCAAGCAGGATCTGGGGGAGCTGAGCCAGCCGTGGGGGCTTGTTGCTTAGAAAGGGGTGAAGGGTTGGAGGTAAGGAGGGCACCCTTTATTCATCTCTTATTCTGTGAGCCCAGAGCTTCCAGAGATGCAAATCTACCACTCCATGCCTAAGGGGGTAAACATCCACACGATATCTGGCATTCGGAAGTTCTCGTGCACCCCGCTTTGGGATTTCTAGGGTGAAGCTTTCTTCTTCAAATGACTGGGTATCGCTTACAGGGGAACCCAAAAGCAGTTTTCCAAAATAACCACCCTTGCAGTCCTGGTAAGTTCATCTCTTGGGCTTGACCCTACTTCATCTAGATTTTCCTCAAGCCAGTGGATGGCGCTTGGGTTCCCTCAATTCAGACAGCTCCACATTCCTCTAATACAGTGATTCTGGGGACACCAAACATTGATCCCTGGGATAAGTCACATAAATAACCTCTTTAGGAGAAAAGCCAATCTGACATGGTGAGAACTGGAAACCACAGAAAAGTTTTTGTAGGAAGAGAACTAGTTACAGTCAATAGGGTGCCAACCAGGAAAGCGTTATCCTTCAGTGTTTGAGCAAAGCTACATTCTTCTCCTGGCACACCTGTCCCCCATTCAGTGTTAAAAACCAGGGCCAAGTGTCTGCAAAGCTGTAAACACAGCCAGACCCTAATCAGAATAATGGAGTCAATGTGTAGCTGACACAATTTGTACCAATGGCGCCCCCTAATGGACAGAAGCAACCCTAGGCAATCCTAGGCAACCCTAGTGGTCGTTCAGGTTTTCAGAATGTTTCCAGTCCCGTCCCACGTTGGAAGGGACATTCCTGGTCACCAGGGAGTTTTTCTGCAGCATGTTTTCAATACTGTAGACAGTTTTATGGATGAAGGATCCTAGAGGTTACTTCATCCTCTAACACAAACAAGATGCTTGGTGATTCAACCAAGTTCTTTGTGGGCTCTGAGGGTCCGATTTTTCTAACACTTCATTCTCTTTGGACCAACACTCACCAGAGTCAAATGCAGTTGAGAATGACTTGTGACTACAGATGATCCCTGTGTAAAGGGCTGACCTAAAGGCACCTGGAGTCTTGGGTGGGTGGAGGTTGTCTCAAGCTTCACCGGCTGGTATGAGAGTAAAAGGAGCCAAAGGTCAGGAATGTGGGCCTTCTGGAGAGGGAAGCCACCGCACCAGCTCCACAGCTGAGCTCTTCTCTCTGCTGTTGGAAAGGATCAAATCTCAGCCTTTGTACCTTAGCCCTATCCACTGCATTCCTCAATATTTTAAACATAGACTCTCTCCTTAGTCAGACTATCCCTTTCTTCCCAAGATAACCCAGTTTCTACCTTTGCACCTTGTCACGCCTTATTCGTTCAACAAATATTTTTTGGACAACTCTTATGTGCCAGACATTGTTCTAGGAAGGGGAGCTATAGCACTGAACACTGTGGAGCAGACATTCTTGTTGGAGAAACAATTATAGAAAGACAAGTGTGAGTCAGTGGTGTAAGTGCCACGAATAAGCCAAGCTGGGAGAGGGGGATAGAGGGGGGGAAGCTACTTTTTTGGGGGGAGCGGGTCTCTAAAAAGCCCTTCGGAAAAGCTTCGTGCTCCATCCACCCTGGTGAGGATCTATCTGCTTTCTCTCCTTCAAAACTGGGATTGCCTCTTCCATAAAACCTCCCCAGTTCACTTTCCCTCTCCAGTGACATTCCCTTCAGCACATCTCTGCTCAAGCTTCTTCATCCTTAGAAAGATGTTCAGTTATATCTTGGATTATCATCTCCTGGAGAATAAGGGTCCTGGTCCTGTCTTCTATTTCTCTGCTTTGCTACCAAAGCAGGAGGGTGGGGGAGCGGGGAGGAGACAAGTATGTCTACTTTGTGCTAGAAACAGTCACACATTCCTTCATCTAATCCCCGCGAAACTCCTGCAGACTCTGGTTTATTGTCCCCATTTTATAAGCAAGTAAAGTGAGCCTTCATTTATCCAAGGGCACACAACCACTGAGTGGGGGAACTGGGGTCTGAACCCTGATCTATCTAGCATCGTGGTCTGTACTATTCCCACCCCGGAGCCTAGAGTATTTGTGAAGTGTCGTCAGTGAGTGATGAGTACAAGGAAGGGATGAGCTTTGTTTCTCGGTGAATGGCGGTGCAAAGGAAGTCAGGAAACTCCCCCTGTCTGCTGGATTGCAGACCCTTCCTTTGCTGCATTATAACCAGGTAACCACAGGCACCTCACTTCCCCTTCCAGGGGCTCATAACCCTTCTCTGTAAATTGAGGTTAGACCACACGACCTCCCAGGTCCTTTCCAGCACTGACATTCTAAGGAACATCATCTTCTGCAAGGAATGGGAGAGGATGGAGTGCGGGGAGAAGTCAAGTGACTTTCCTGCATCGAATCTAATTTTGTTAAGAGACAGATAATGAGATACAACAGTTTGTTCATTCAATTAAAATTCAATATATACTGAATACCTACTATGTGCCAGACCCTGGTGTGCGCTGAGGATACAGAACTTTTTTTTTTTTTTTTGCGGTACGGTACGCGGGCCTGTCACTGTTGTGGCCTCTCCCGTTGCGGAGCACAGGCTCCAGATGCGCAGGCTCAGCGGCCATGGCTCACGGGCCCAGCCGCTCCGCGGCATATGCGATCTTCCCGGACCGGGGCACGAACCCGTGTCCCCTGCATCAGCAGGCGGACTCTCAACCACTGCGCCACCAGGGAAGCCCAGAACTAAACTTTTAAAACATTGTCCTTACCTTGGCATATATGTAAAGGGAAAGACAAATAGGACACGAAATTATCACGATGATAATAACGGCTAACATGGCACCCACCCTTGGCCAGAAATTGTTCTGAGCACTTGAAATCTTTGAACTCATTTTAATCTTCCCAACCATCTTCGAGGTGAGTACTATTATTATTTCTACTTTACAAGTGAGTAAACCGAGGCACAGAGAGGGGTGTATGCCAAAGAAGTACTGTGAACATTAATAATACACAAATAGTGCTTATTTTCAGGGCCTGAGACGTCGAGATGAGGACAGGCCGCTATGCTGCGGTTATCAACACTGATTTTGTCCACCTGATATCGCAGTTATTCCTCTCTTGACCCTATGCCTCTTGGAATCAGCCACACACGTCCGGTTGGAGGGAAGGGCTTTTCTGGAGTGAGCAGAGAAGGCCTTAGTTTTTGAAACTCAAAACCCATGGCTGTGACATAACTCAGGACATGGAATAAAGCGGGTGAGTTAGAGCCAGTTTCCTGCCTGCTGGGAAGAGGAGAGGGGGAGGGGGAAAGAGGCAGGTATGGATCCCCTGGGAAGTGGAGCACTAGCCCCTGTGCCCACCTGAGCCACATATCCAGCGGGTCCTGGGGATCACGCCCCGGACCAGGAGTGGCTGGTGTGCAAGTTAGATGTGCCTGATGGCCCCTGTGCGGGCATTCCCTGGGCACTGACGTGGCGGGAGCAACGGTGCCCTGGGCTCGAGAGCAGGTGGAAGAAGAAGTCTTAGCCCTGCAAGGGTCCCTCTGGCCAGCACAGTGTACAGAGCAGAACGAGTGTCTGTCTTCCTGGGAGATGCGTGGAAGGAAAAAGAGGGTCGCTGGACCCAGAGCCCTCTAGAGTGGGAACCGGGGGAAATGCTGCCCCAGGACCAAGTGAGGAGTGGATGTCTCATGGCTGCTGAAAAGAGGCAGTGGGGTATAGATGCCAGGATGGGGGCTCCTCGAGGGCAGGGGGCTCTGTTTGCTTTGCTTACTGCTCCATCCTGAGGGCCTGGGTCAGGTAACAATGATCCATAAACTTTCGTTAAACGGATGACCTTGGGTGGGCTGCCTCTAAAATCAATCTGTTGGGTTTCAAACCTCAGCTCTGCCTTTTACTAGTTATGCCATCCTTGCGTAAGTCTCTTCCCCTCTCTGTGCCTCATGTGTAAAATGGGGATAAAAATAGTGCCGATCAATGCTGATCTGAGATAAGCAGAGAGAATGCATCTGAAGCACTTAGTGTCTAGTGTAGCACAAGGGCTCAAGGAGTATTTGCTCTCAGTAACAGATGCCAGTGCCCCACCCTTGCCCTGCACCTTAGCACCCCACCCTCACCCCCAATGCCACCCTGAACTTATACACAACCTTGAAGAAAAGAGTAGGACTCCAGAATTGGCTAAGATCAAGTTCCCACCACCACAGTCCTCCTAATGGAAATGAAGCCAAGTGCTTAAAAAAAAGTTATTTTTCTTGCACAATGAATTTTGTAGCCTGATAATCATATTCAAGAAGAATGCAAGCCTGTGAAAGTCAGGTGTCCCTCGGAGAGCCCTGCTACCATCTCAATTAAACAGCTTTCTCCCTCGCAGGTATGTCTACTCACAGAGCAACCTACCTCTCACCGTACTTGTCTTTCTAGAAAAAGCACAGTCCTCCAGGCGAGTTATCGTCTGCATGTGCTGCTAACAGAACTTTAAGGCAAAGAGGTCAGTCTAGGAAACAGAACTCTGTCCTTCCCCCGCAAAAGAGCGCTGAACTTTCCTGAAGAAATTCAGTACCAAGGGTTTTATTTCTTGTTAAGATATGCTCTCCTGGGCTTCTCTGGTGGTGCAGTGGTTAAGAATCCACCTACCAATGCAGGGGACACGGGTTCCAGCCCTGGCCCAGGAAGATTCCACAACTAAGCCCGCGTGCCACAACTACTGAAGCCCACACACATAGAGCCCATGCTCCGCAACAAGAGAAGCCAACACAACGAGAAGCCCGCACACCACAATGAAGAGTAGCCCCCGCTCGCCACAACCAGAGGAAGTCTGTGCACAGCGACGAAGACCCAATGTAGCCAAAAATAAATAAATTAAATAAATAAATAAAAAAGATATGCTCTCCCGAAGGTGAGTGTTAGATATTATCATTAATTTTTTTATTAAAAAAAACCCTATCTGTATTTACCTGGCTTCACACTTATCTAACTGCCAATAGGTGACAAACTGTCTTCTTTGCCCAGATTGTATGAGTTTTAACACTGAAAGCTTCATAGCCCGGGAAACCCTCTCAGTCCCAGACAAACAAAAATTCTCTAAATGTCCCAGATAATCCCTAAATGCCAATGACAAATCAGGTGGACTTGTCAGCCCAAGGGAGTGTCTACAGATTTTTATTTTTTTTTTAATGGGCAAGGAAATTTACTAGTTTCAAATCAGAAGAGCTCACCTCACAGAGGAAAAACAAAACTGATCCCCTGGGGGCACTTTCCACTGCTGAGTATTGGCAAGCCTGGCCCTGGAGACCCTGCAAAGGAAGATGCAGCCTGCCTGACCTGACGTTGAGGAAATGGGAGGGCAGAGAGAAGACTGTTTCAAATGGGGCCACCGGACAAGGCTGCAAAGCCTCATCGTGGCATCCTTCCCATAAAGTCCCTCGTTTTTGGTCAGGCTCTCGACCCCTCAATGAATCCCAGCCACTGCGTAGAACAGTTCCCACATCTCCAAGTCACTGTCAAGCCTGTTTGCCTGTGCAGAGCCCCGTGGTTTGTCCACATGCAAGAGTAACCCAGGCATGGCAGTTCCCCTCAGGACACATGGAGTGGCTGCCCCAAGCCTCTGTGTGCGTCCCTTTCCCTCAGACCAGGTGTCTTTTGCTGTTTTTCTGGTGTCCTCAGACCTGATGGAATTGGTCCACTGCATACAGATCGAGTTTCTGGTCACAGAGAACGTGGCACAGCCTATTTCTGCACCTTGTGGGTGAGCGTAAGGGCCCACCAGGATTGTGGATGTTTGGCTCCGAGGTTGGATTCCTGAGGCTGCAGTGCTCGTTCTATGGGTCAGGGTGTCTCATGAAATTGCACTCAAGATGTTGGCAGGGCTGCATCATCTGAAGGCTTGACCAGGGCCAGAGGGTCTGCTTTCAAGACCATGTGGCTGTTGGCTAGAGGCCTAAGTTCCTCCCCATAACATCTCTTCATAAGGCTGCCTGGCATAATTAGCTTCCCCCAAAGTGAGCGATCCAAGAGAGAGAAAGCAAGAGGGAAGCCACAGTGCCTTTTAAGACCCAATCATGCACCATCATTTCCTCCATATTCTATTTGTTGGAAGAAAGTCACGAAGTCCAGCCCCACTCAAGGGGAGGGGAATTAGGGAGGGAAGAATATCAAAGGATTTGTGTACGCAGTTAAAAACCACTGTTTCCCCAAACATTAAAGGGCTGGACCATGGACGAATTCCCACAAACATTGGTTCTGCTAGTAACATAGTAGGAAAAGCACAGGCTTCAAGTCAAATCTAAGTTTGATACAAGGCTTTGCTTCTTTCCAGTTTGTGGGATCTGGGGCAAAATTATCATCTCTAAACCCTTAGTTTCTTTATCTGTAAAATGAAGATAACAATAGTAATTCTTTCACTGAGTTACTATGATAATGAAATGAGATGACCTATGAAGGGACAGATCCAAATTGTATAGGGCACCATGCTTTTATAAACTGGCGGGGCCCCCTTAAGAAAGGAGAGTGCAAAATTACAATCAGAAGTTAGGTACAAAGTGAACATTTACGTAGAATTAGAAATGACCAAAAAACCTCACATTTTAAAAGCTGATAAATACCACAAATATCACAAAACCCAGAAAAAAATGACAATTAAAAAATTTAACTACCTAAACATCCTCTTTAAAATACCTCCTTTCATTGTTAGTGTATAGGAATGCAAGAGATGTCTGTGTATTAATTTTGTACCATGCTCACGCAGCTCAATATCAAAAGAACAAACACCCCAAATCCAAAAACTGGGCCGAAGAACTAAACAGACACTTCTCCAAAGAAGACATACAGATGGCCAACAAACACACGAAAGGATGCTCAACATCACTAATCATTAGAGAAATACAAATCAATACTACAATGAGATATCATCTCACACCGGTCAGAATGGCCATCATTAAATAATCTACAAACAATAAATGCCAGTGAGGGTGTGGAGAAAAGGGAACCCTCTTGCACTGTTGTATGTATGTATGAATGTAAATTGATACAGCCACTATGGAGAACAGTATGGAGGTTCCTTAAAAAACTAAAAATAGAACTACCATACGACCCAGCAATCCCACTACTGGGCATATACCCAGAGAAAACCATAATTCAAAAGGACACATGCACCCCAATGTTCATTGCAGCACTATTTACAGTAGCCAGGACATGGAAGCAACCTAAGTGTCCATCAACAGAGGAACGGATAAAGATGATGTGGTACATATATACAATGGAATATTACTCAGCCATAATAAGAAACAAAATTGAGTTATTTGTAGTGAGGTGGATGGACCTAGAGTCTGTCATACTGAGTAAAGTAAGTCATACACAGAAAGACAAATATCATGATATTGCTTATATGTGGAATCTAAAAAAAAGGGTATAAGTGAACTTATTTACAAAACAGAAATAGAGTCACAGATGTAAAAAACAAACTTATGGTTACCAGGGGAAAAGGGGGCGAGGGATAAATTGGGAGATTGGGATTGACATATACACACCACCATATATAAAATAGATAACTAATGAGGACCTACTGTAGAGCACAGGGAACTCTACTCAATACTCTGCATGGCCCATATGGGAAAAGAATCTAAAAAAAGAAAAAAGAGTGAATACATGTATATGTATAACTGATTCACTTTGCTGTACAGTAGAAACTAACAACACTGTAAAGCAATTACACTCCAATAAAATTAATTTTTTAAAAACCCTGTCTTTCCTACATTTTGACTGCACATTTTTGGATCACTCCTCAGCATGACAAAGATTTTGTAATATTTTATATAGTCAGAAGACAATGACAATTCAGTCTTTCCTTAGCATGGCTGATTAAAATGTGGTTTTTATTATTGAGAGTTTATTATTCAGCTTCACAACTCATTGTTCGTAACATCAGGCACTTCTTCAGGGTTGTTGTCAAATTTGGAAAACTTCTATCACGTTTCTTCTACAGAGGAGCTCAGGGTATTTCAAGGTGTCCTGTGTAGTGAATTGATGGCACCCATTACCCAGGGCCATTAGAGGGGTCTGCACAAGGGAGGGCCTTAAAGCTTTAGCTTCCCTGTAAATCTTCCCCTAGAAGCAGGTATGCGTGTAGCCGGAAGACTGGCATATACAAGGTGCTCAGGAAATGGGAGAAGCATGGAGACAACCCTCATCTTCCCTCTCCATTGCTCCAGGAAGTCAGGGACTTCTCATCCTTGATTTCATCTTCCTCCTTCTCCAGTAGACCCTCCAGGGACCTTCAGAAGGCAGGGACAAAAATACACCCCTTGATATGATGCAGTGGAAAGAACACTGGACTCAGAACGAAAAGACCTGGGTTTGAGTCCTGACTTTGTCACTTACCAGCTGTGTGACTTTGGCAAATTACCCAACCTCTCTGTGTCTCAGTTTCCTCATCTCTGAGATGGGCATCGCTATGCTAGCCTCATGGGTTGTAGAGATTAACCGCAGGATATAAGTAAAGGGGCTTTGTAAATTGTAAGCAATTTTACTAATGTAAAGTGTTTTATTTGGACGTCTGGAAGTTACTGAGAAGCCAGTTTGGACACTACCCCATGTCTATGAACATCTTGAATTCCTTGTTCTCTGTGGCCTAATGGAATTGGAAACTCAAATTGGACTTTAATCAAACTTGGCATATAGACCAGGATAACAAAATAGTCCACTCTTTCCACAGAAAGGTACTGGGTTCCAATTATTGCCATAATTTGTGCTAGATATGAGAATTCAAAGATGGACAAGACACGATCCTAGCCGTTTGTAGATGGGCAGATGGAATCCCGCACGGACATCTGCAGTTTACAGCCTCGGCCTCCCTGTGTCTTAGTGCCTCCTTCTGCCAAGGGGCGTGGCTAAATGCCTGAGAAACAAATGGGTGAAAGTCTGCATATCACGGAGAATCCTTGCGCAGGTGTCCGGCAGAGCCATTAGAGGTTTGCACGAAGCCCCGCCGAGACTGACTGTTCTTCTTGGAGAATTTTCAAGAAGCTTTGAAGTGCCGCCAGGGCAAGGGAGGCTGCCCCATCCTGGAGGTGCATTCACTTGTAATTTACTCCTCCACGTGGGCTCTGGAGCTCCAGTCTCAAAAATACATCACCCACGCAGCCCTGCCCTGTGTAAAGGAAGATGGAGAGAGGAAGGGGGGCCAGGGGAGAGGAATCTCTAAATTAAGGAGGTCCCTGGGAGTGACTGGCCTACAGACACGACTGAGTCCCCCGAGTTTCTCTCCTTGACGCATAAATACTTCCAACTAAGATCACAGACGCCCTTGTCATAAAATCAATGAAACCACACGGGAAAATGACCTCCCGCTTGACTGCACCAGAGATATCTTAAATGGAGTCATTTCCCCTCCCGCAGAAGCAAGTGTGCTGGGGCTCAGGAACTGATATCCAGGCTCTGCTGTGGAGAATTTGAGGTGAAAAGGAAATCAGGTGGGTTGGGTGCTTGTCTATCTTGTTTTACTTGCTACATTTTGTGATGGCTTCTGAGCAACCTCTTCTGCAACAGGGAACTTTTTCCTGGAGTCAGACCTGGGTCCAAGCTCCAGCTCCTCTAATCTCTGGCTGGGTGTCTTTGGGCAAAGTAGAATCTCATCCCAGTTTCCTTATCTAGTAAAAAGAGGATGATACCGTAAGGTCTGACTGCCCTACAAGAGAGGTGACAAGATCAAGAGGTCTGTCTATGCAAATGCTTTGTAAACCATAAAGTTCTTGATAAATAACAGGTTTTATTATTAAAAGATAAAAGCACCAATCCAGCTACTGTACCTGATAGAACTTCTTACACTGCAAGTGACAGAGAACCTAACTCAAATTGGTTTAAACCACATGGGGCTATTTCTCAACTTTCATTAACTGAAAAGGTCTGAGGTAGGACTGATTCAGGTGAAGATTAGATTCTAACAACGTCACCAAGGGCCAGCTCCTGCCCATCTCCCCCAGTGACCACAAGCCTCACATCTTAAGATGCCATCCAGAGGAAGGGAGGTCCTCTTTCCAGTAACTTCTGTTGAAGAGAGATGGAGAGAGAACAGTGAGGGGCTCTTCTCTTTCCATACTTAGCATAGGTATCACATTTCATTGGCTCTCTTTTTATAGCCAGGGGATAAGACACACTGGCCGAAGAGGATCAAGGCCCATCTCTAGATGTGGGGGGCAGGATCATGATGCCAACCAAACCACATTTGAAGGAGGTTTTTTCTTTTTCTTTACATCTTTATTGGAGTATAATTGCTTTATGAAGGAGTTACTTTATCAGAAGAAAAGTGAGTGGATACTGAGTTGCATAAACAACATCTATCCAGTACAGTCCACCCTCTTTACCTACTCAATATCCACTCTCACCTATATCCCCATAAATATACCTTCAAAAATACCCACTCTCGGGCTTCCCTGGTGGCGCAGTGGTTGAGAGTCCGCCTGCCGATGCGGGGGACACAGCTTCGTGCCCTGGTCCAGGAGGATCCCACGTGCCGCGGAGCGGCTGGGCCCATGAGCCATGGCCGCTGAGCCTGCGCGTCCGGAGCCTATGCTCCGCAATGGGAGAGGCCACAACAGTGAGAGGCCCGCGTACCGCAAAAACAAAACAAAACAAAACAAAAACAAAAACCCACTCTCTACATAAACACGGGCAACCTCTTTTCCCAAAATGACAAGCCACAGTTTTACCCAGTCTGCTTCTCTGGAATAGAACCTTGTAAATGGAGCTCTTTGGGTCATATGTGGTCCAGTGAGGCTAAATGGTAAATTTAATCACTGTTATGCACTCAGTAAACTGTAATGGAGAGAGACAGGGTAATTGCAGTAAAAACTCTCATTTGGAAAAGAAAAGAACAGGAAACAACTCTCAATGGTCATCTGTCCATACATAGTACATGTCATATTCTGCCAGAAACTACATGGATGACCTGCTCCAATAGCAAGTATATATCTTCCCCAGTTCTTCCCTCTGGAAGGCTCCCCTTTGCCCTTTGCCCTCTGTGGCTCCTGCTTGTCTCTTCCGTGAATTGTCCTTCATGGACCGTATGACATGTACATCATGGAGGATGCCTCTTCTGGGGGCTGCACTGCTTTAGCACCTCTCTTCCTGTGATGTGAGTTTGGGGGCCTGGAGATAACTCTCACAGACCACTGTAGGCCAGCTTTGAGGTTTCTTTGGCAAAATGATGCCCTTAAAAAGTTAATAGTCTGAAAACTATAAGACAGTGATGAAAGAAATTGAAGATGACATAAACAGATGGAAAGATATACTGTATTCTTGGATTAGAAGACTCAATATTGTTAAAATGACCATACTACCCAAGGCAATCTATAGATTCAATGCAATCCCTATCAAATTACCAATGGCATTTTTCACAGAACTAGGACAAAAAATTTTTTTAATTTGTATGGAAACACAAAATACCCCCAATAGCCAAAACAATCTTGAGAAAGAAGAATGGAGCTGGAGGAATCAGGCTCCCTGACTTCAGGCTATACTACAAAGCTACAGTCATCAAAACAGTATGGTACTGGCACAAAACCAGACATACTGATCAATGGAATAGGATAGAAAGCCCAGAAATAAACCCACACATTTATGGTCAATTTATCTATGACAAAGGAGGAAAGAATATACAATGGAGACAATACAGTCTTTTCAACAAGTGGTGCTGGGAACACTAGACAGCTACACTTAAAAGAATGAAATTAGAACATTCTCTAACACCATATACAAAAATAAACTCAAAATGGATTAAAGACCTAAATGTAAGACCAGATACCATAAAACTCCTAGAGGAAAACAGACAGAACACTCTTTGACATAAATCACAGCAATATTTCCTATTCCTAGAGTAATGGAAATAAAAATAAAGAAATCAGACCTAATTAAACTTAAAAGCCTTCGCACAGCAAAGGAAACCATTAACAAAATGAAAAGACAACCTATAGAATGGAACAAAATATTTACAAATCATGTTACTAACAAGGGATTTTAATTTCCAAAATGTACAAATAGCTCATACAGCTCAATATCAAACAAACTCAACCCAGTCAAAAAACGGGCAGAAGATTTAAATAGACATTTCTCCAAAGAAGATATACAGATGACCAACAGGCACATGAAAAGATGCTCAACATCACTAATTATTACAGAAATGCAAATCAAAACCACAATGAGATATCACTTCACACCAGTCAGAATGGCCATCATCAAAAGTCTACAAATAATAAATGCTGGAGAGGGTGTGGAGAAAAGGGAACCCTCCTACACCATTGGTGGGAATGTAAATTGGTGCAGCCACTATGGAGAACAGTATGAAGTTTCCTTAAAAACCTAAAAATAGAGTAACCATATGATCCAGCAATCCCACTCCGTGGCATATATATCTGGAGAAAAACATAATTTGGAAAGATACATGCACTCTAATACTCACTGCAGCACTATTACAATAGCCAAGAATGGAAGCAACCTAAGCATCCATCAACAGATAAGTGGATAAAGAAGATGTGGTATATATACACAATGGAATATTACTCAGCCATAAAAAAGAATGAAATAATGACATTTGCAGCAACATGGATGGACCTAGAGATCAACATACTAAGTAAACCAGAGAAAGACAAATATCACATGATATCACTTATATGTGGAATCTAAAAGAATGATACAAATGAACTTACTTACCAAACAGAAAGAGACTCACAGACATAGAAAACAAACTTATGGTTACCTAAGGGAAAGGGGCGGGGGAGGGATAAATTAGGAGTTTGGGATTAACAGATACACACTACTATATATAAAATAGATAAACAAGGATCTACTGTATAGCACAGGGAACTATATTCAATATCTTATAATGACCTAAAATGGAAAAGAATCTAAAAAAGAATATATATGTCTAACTGAATCACTTTTTTATACACCTGAAACTAATACAACATTGTAAATCAACTGTATTTCAATTAAAAATTTTTTTTAAAAGTTAATGGGGTTCTGGTTTATTTGCTTTTGGCTAATGCCATGGATAGTAGCAACAGTTAGAGATATTCCCTCTTTTACTTGTGGGTGGATTAATCTGATCTTTCTTGGAAGATCTTGCTAAAGAGGTTATCAGAGCACTCCAAAATCTGAAATTTTCTTACAGTATTCTTAATGCTGAAGCCTCAGGAAGCACACAGTCTGAATCTCAAGGCTTAATAGGCAACAGGTTACATAGTAACCAGCTGTTTACTATGGACATAAAAAAGAATTACTAAATTCTCATATAAACTCTTTCCCTTCACCCAAATATCTCCCTGTAGCCTTGCAATATCCCACTTCTGGCATTAGATTCTGTGTCAGTTAGAAATCTTTTTGTTGAAGCTCAAACCAACTTAAGCAGAAAAGAAATTTGAAGGAGACTGGGAATCATGGCTGGGAAACCTCAGCAGTGACCCCCTCGGAGGAGCTGCCCAGTCAGTGCCGGCCAAGGTGGAGATGGTGCTGCAGCCATTCCCTGCTTATTTGCTCTCTGCTGAAAATTCCAATCCCAGGGAAAAAACATCAGATCGGTCAAGCTTGGGTCACCTGCTCACCTCATAGCTAGGAGTAGGTAGGACCCACCAAACTACACTTGGTGCAGAAGAGATGATTCCAATAAAGAAAACTAGGGTATTGTTAGGGAGAAGAAGTGATGCAGAGCAGTCCAAATCCAACAAGCTCCCCTTGTACCTAGCAACGCCAATCATATGGCACTGCAGCTCTTATTCCAATTCAGTCACAACAGTTGGATCAACATGAGAACAAGTTGGACAGAGGCTTAGAGGAAATCAAATGGCAGTTAGGTGAATGTCAAGGACGATGACTTCTCCCAGCCAACACTTATCCTTTGATGTCATCTTCAGGGACAAAATTCTACGTTGGATCTGAGTTATTGTGGTAAGACTCAGGCTCTCAGGGGTTAAAATGTAACCAAAAAAATTTGCTTCGATTGATGTTTATTTGTTTATTTCAGATGTTTGTATCTAAGGGACAAATACAAATGTATTTAGCTGTCAGCATATAATTATGCTCTCAGAAGCTAGTGATTCACTCTCTTACTTATTCATTTATTTAACAAATCACTTAATAGATATTTACTGAGCAGTTTCTTAGTCCTGGGCACTGTCTAGGAGCTAAGGAGATACAAACATGGATGATATATAATCTCTGTCCTCAGAGGCTTAATATATGTGTGGTGATACAAGTAGTAGAAATACTTCAGTCTACTTGGAAGGAATGGTTCAATGTGAAGGCTCTTAAGTCAGACATGGAAAAGTGCAGCATTCGGTTTAAATTCTGGCCATGTGATCTTGGGCAAGTTACTTAAGCTCTCCAAACCTCAGTTTTCTCATCTCTATAATGGGGATAATAATAGTTCCTAATTCAAAGGGTTGCTATTCTCTCATTGATTAATACATTCAATGCAATTCCAATCAGAATTCCAGCCAGCATTTTAAAATGGAAATTGATAAGCAGAGTGAGTCTGAAATATATATGGAATACAAAGAACAAAGAATAGCTAAGACAATCTTGAAGAAGAACAGAGCAGGAAGGATCACACTACCATGTAACATGCCCGATTGTAAATCTACAGTAACTCAGACAGTGTGGTATTTTGGCCCAAGGATAGACAAATAGACTAATATAATAGAATAGTCTAAAACCAGACCAACACATATAGGTCACTTAATTTATTAATTTATGACAAAGATAATATTGCAGAGCAGTGGGGAGAGGATTTTATTTTTTAGTAACAATATTTGTTCTTTTGTTATCTTCATTCCTTCCTAAGGCTGAATAATATTCCATTGTGTGTATTACCACATTTTGTTTATCCATTCATCTGTTGATGGATACTGGGTTGTTTCCACCTTTGGGTATTATGAATAATGCTGCTTTGAACTTCAGTGTACAAATATCTGTTCAACTTCCAGCTTTCAATTCTTTTGAGTGTATACTCTGAAGTGGCCTTGCTGGATCATATGCTAATTTTATGTTTGATTTTTTGAGGAACTGCCATCCATGTTCCACAGTAGCTACACCATTTCACATTCCCATCAGCACTGCACAAGGTTTACAATTTCTCCATATCCTTGCCACCACAAGAAACAGACTGCAATCATCACGAGACAGTGGAGCAATGCCTAAAAGTTCTGAGGGAAATTCTCTCTATCAAGAGTGAGGGCACGGGCTTCCCTGGCGGCGCAGTGGTTGAGAATCCGCCTGCCAGTGCAGGGGACACGGGTTTGATACCTGGTCTGGGAGGATCCCACATGCCGCGGAGCAACTGGGCCCTTGAGCCACAACTACCGAGCCTGTGCGTCTGCAGCCTGTGCTCTGCAACAAGAGAGGCCACGACAGTGAGAGGCCGCACACCGCTATGAAGAGTGGCCCCCACTTGCCGCAACTAGAGAAAGCCCTCGCACAGAAACGAAGACCCAACACAGCCAAAAATAAACAAATAAATAAATAAAATTTTTAAAAAACAAAAAAAGAGGGCACAATAAAGACATTTCGAACTCACAAGAACTCAGAAATTTTACCTATAAAGCAAGTTTTCTTAGGATTTTTACACAGCAGTCTACTCCAACAAGGTGAGGACAAGAAGAGGACGACAGGAGCCGACCCAGGAAGACCATGGAGGGACACCCCACCGTGAGAGCAGTGCGACTTCCCTGGAGAACACTCTGCAGACCTCAGCAGCTTTGAAAGAGGTTTGTGAGTATTTGTAGCTTCTGCCTGTGCCCCTTCCAATCTGTGATCCACAATGTTGCCCAAGTAAACTTGGTACAGTTCTAGATTCCCTCCCCACCTCAGTTTAAAACCCTCCAATGGTTTCCCATAAGTTTCAGAATAAAATCCAACTTTCGGTGTGATAGGAAAGTCCCTTTGTTATTGACCCCTGCCCATCACTCACCAAGCTGGATGGCTGCTCACACCCTCTGCTCTAATCATTGACTGATTACAGACTTCTTACAGCTATCAATATTTGCCACTTTGGAGCCCTTGTATCTGCTGCTCTCTCTCTGCAAGGAAACCCTTCTTCCCCTCCTTCCCCTGGTAGATTCGTCCTTGTTTCTCAAACCTCATTATCTTGGGGGGAACTTCCTTGACCACCTTGTGTTCCCCTCCTCCCACCACTGGTTTAAGTCCCCTCGGTTTTACCCCAGGGTTTCTCTGTGTTACTCACCTGTGGTACAAATCTGTGTCTATTTAATTTTTTGTTTATTTACTGTTCTCCTCACTATAGTCTCCTTGAGAGTAGGAGATTATTTTAATCATTGCATTTTAATCATTGTTGAAGTTTCTGTAATGGCTTCCCTGTAGTCAGCTTGCTTCTGTTAAAATTTCTGCTGCATCACTTGCTATGCTGTCTTGGGAACTCGAGTCTCAGTTTCCTCACTTGCCAAGCGATATGGTATTTTTATTTGCAGCACCTGGCACACAGAAGGTGCTCAGTAAGGTGTGTGGAATGAATCCAGGAAGATGGGCAGAGTTCCGGGGTCGGAGGAGCCTCTCAGCAGGGGAGTAAGGGTGACTCACTCCAGTCAATCTTGACTCCTCCTTTCCCCTCCCCCGGAGGAGTGCTCAGCTTCCTCTCCAGGACCCTTATGCCCTGAGGGTTGTGAAGAAAATCCGAAAAATGCAGGCTCTTTTCCTGTTCACCCTTATCCATGTGTTGACCTAAGGAATTCAGGATATCTCCCATACATGTCACTGTCTGACCATTCCCATGAGGCTGTTTAAATATGGTGTCACTTTAGGACCCAAATTTCACTAGATGTGGATGTCTTAATGAGGGGCTGCTGGGAGGAAGCAAAGGGATCATGTACCCGTTCTGCAGATGGAAAACCTCATGATCTCCAAACTTCTCAGAGCCCATGAGCTCACATAAGTTGTCAGGAATCTACCAAGAAGAGGTCCCTGGCCCCCGGGGGTCCCCTCTCCTCCAGCTAAATGAATATTCTCTTTTTGTTCTTATGGTGGAGGCAACATCTCCATGGGACTGCTCTACTTTGAATGAGTTTCTAGAAACAAGAGAGAGTTGACCCTTCTCAATGCTTCACAAGATCTGGAGCAGAGTCAAGAATGGATTGTGAACGGGTACATGAAGGGTCATAGCAGCATTATTCACGATAGCCCCGAAGTGGAAACAACCTGAATGCCCATCAATGGATGAATGGATAAATAAAATAAAAGCAGAAAAAGGAATGAAGTACTAACACATGCTACAACATGGAGGAACCTTGAGGACACTATGCTAAGTGAAAGAAACCAACACAAAAAAAACCACACATTATATGACTCCCCTTATATGAAATGTCCAGAGCAGGTCAATTTGTAGAGACAGAAAGTAGATTAATGGTTGCTTAGGGCTGGGGGTGGGAAGTGGGAGCAGTGGTGAGAGACTGCTAATGGGTAGGGGGTTTCTTTCTGGGGTGATGAGAATATTCTAATAGTGATTGTGATGGTGGTTATACAACTTTGTGAATATATTAAATACCATTGAACTGTACACTTTAAATATGTGAATTGTATCTCAATAAAGCTGTTCAAAGGAAATAGATCTAGGGAAGTGTTGCGGGGGGGGGGTGATGGGAAAAAAAGGATGGCTTGTGTCACCTATATGCTCTCCCATGTATCTACTCCTGCAAGCAATCCTCTTGCAAGGGAAGAAACTAGATCCTAAGAATGGGTTTGAGACAGATTTCTGACCATCAGCTCTTCCTCTCCCCCTCAGCAGAGAACAGTCAGATATCAGAGTGGGCTGTAGCTGGGTAGCCTTTAAGGTTCACTTTTGCAAACTCTAACTTCTCCATTTCCTTCCTTCTTTCTTCTTTGCAGGGATCCAATTGCTGTGCAGGGAGACCGGGTGGACCACAGCTTGGATTACACAACTGGGACAACCAGTCTGTCTGGAAAGTGCATTGAGTGCAACAGTGATTCAGGGGACTTCAAGTGCATGTGTATTCAAGGTTGCCCTTCAGCTTTTCTCTATGCAGGATGCTATAAAGATGGTCCCTGCCTGTAGAAAGCTTGTGGTCAAGCAGGGAGATTGGCCAATTTGTGTCAAGAAAGAACTCAGAATGCAGGTAAAGTGCCTGCTTTCTTCTCGATGAGGCATCAAACTTGAGGCTGGCCAAGGGAGGTCTGCTATGGGCACTAAACTTTTCATGTTTGCCACCAAATTGTTCAACTTGTAAAACTTGCTTTTCTTACAAATGACAAGCACCATTCTCTGTCAAATTGAACACTGAGATTGTGTGCCTCAAAGTAATGTAGGTCCAACTTAATTTAAAAGCTAGGAGGCATAGGGTAAGGCTGCATTCAAGCCAAAGAAAGCAACGGACTTTGCTGGAGTATTCCAGAAGTTTGCCTTGATTACCTGAGAGGTGTGACAGGGCAGGAACAGCTGGATGCATACAATGACATGGGGCAAGTCAGGGAGCTGAGGGTTAACCATTAGGGCTTTGGACCCTGAAGACAGTGTCACACTATAGGTGTTGAGATTGTGTTGTAATAATTGCTGGCTTGTTTCATGTTACTTTGAGTCTCTTGATCCCTTCAGGTATGCCACCAAAAATTCTAGTATCTGACGAAGCTGAGAGCCACAGATTATCTACTTACTCCCTGAAGTCCCTTCTGATTAAGACGGCCAGGTAAAATACAGGCAATCCAGTTAAATTTCAATTTCAGAGAAACAACGAATAATTTTTTAGTGTAAGTGTGTCCCATGCAATATTTGTTTACCTGAAATTCAAGTTTAACTGGGAGTCTTCTATTTTTATTTGCTAAATCTGGCAACCTTACCTCTGATTCCCTTCTGGTCACTGCAAAAATGATAAATGCAGCCCTGCTTCCAGGCTAATATTTTGTAATGTGCACCATCTAGTGGTTACATGAACAAAGAGGAAACCAAGAACCGTCCCCAAGAAACAACTTGAGAACAGCAATCCAGAAAGCTGAAAAGAAACAACTAGGCTTTAATTTTTAAAATTCTTAAAAAAATTTTTTTGACTTACTTCTTTGGATGTGGCGTCTGTGATCAGGTCAACAGCTTAGAGTGTCCAGTGAGTATCTGAAATCCCTGGTAGATCAGCCAGTGTAAATGGCAGCCCTCACTGGGCTGAGGCCTTGGGCTCCTCCGTTAACACCTAAAGGCGAATACACAGCCTTGTCCTTGATCTGTTGTGGCTCCCGGCGTTCCTAGTGATGCTTCACAATAAGCACATGGCATCCAGCCATATCTATCAAGTACAATAAATGTCAGGCTGGTGCAATTTTATTAAACCCAACCAGGCCTGTACGGAGACTTGAGGAAGCAAGTATTTCCTGTTTACTATTTTACCAAGAGGGTATAGGGTAAGTGCCAGAGGGAATTGGCCCTATCCAATGGGCCTCTGGCTGCACATTGCAATCACCTGGGGTGTTTTTAAAAGCACCAATGCCTGTCCTTTCCCCCTTCCTCCTCTTTCTCTCCCTCCCCCTCCCCCTTCTCCTTCTCTTTTTCTCCTGTTTAAATCATGTGAGTTTATACAACCACATGGTATTACTTTAAAGGAGTGCAATAGGCAATGCTGAAGACGATAAGAGATGGTCACTGAAATCAGATTTCACCTTAAATCTTGAGATATTTTATGGACAAAACCTCTCATCCTCAGCATATCCACTGAGGCTGTGTTTGTGTTTTTGTTTTACAGGCAAGGCTAAAAGGCAGAGGAGCTTCCCTGTCTCCAATTCAGTGTCTGTGGTTCTGTAATTTCATCATAAATATTCACTATGAAACGGTATAGAAACTGAATTGGCAGTTTAGCCCAGGAGAAAATTCCAGAGCTCAGTCTGTTCTTTGAATAGGTTTTAGAATAAACTGGAAGGTGAGAGGGAGTTTGGGGATGGAAAATTTTCAAATACCCTCCAAATTGACAAGGTGTCTCTATATAACACAATTGTATAAACAATGAAAAATAATACCTGCAATTTGTTGAGGGACTTTTATTGACCAGGATGCTTTGCAAACACTATCCTTTTTAACTCTCAGAGCAACCCAAGGTGGCTGGGGACTATATCGCCATATTACACACGAGCAAACTGAGCTCAGGATTTGTACTAGGTTGGCCAAAAAGTTCACTCGGGTTTTTCCTAAGAGGACACAGCTGGTGAGCGGCACGGCTGTTTTTCACACCCAGCTTTGTCTGACTGCAAATCCTGTGCTCCTCCGGCTCTGATATTCTGCCAAGGCTACAGTGCATAGTTCTGCAGATTTCCTTCCCCGCTGGTCGGGCTTGTGACGGGGAGCTGTCTGCCAAGTCACTCACATGTCAATGACACTCCACTGCCAGCCTCAGCCGCCTAGTGTTAAGGCACTTGAAACCAGACTTTCAAAAATATTCACCTCCTTCTGGCTGGCTCAAGAAAGTCAAAAGGCAGTTTTCATTTTTTATGGCACTTACCTTTGGGTAGCTGAGTCACGTTGGGGGTCTTATGGGGGCTTTGGTGATGATATTAAAGGCTATCTCTAAGGATCTATGAAGCCCTCCTTGGAAGGAGGAACAGGAAAACAACCAACTATTTGTGAAAGGTAGAGTGGAGATATACCGACCCAGAAACCACGTTTCAGAATCAATCCATTCCTCGTGTTTCAAGGCTCCTCATGCTGAAATGTCACCTCCTCTGGGAAGCCTTTGGGGACCTGCCTCTGCCCCAGGCTCATGAACTGCTCCCCCTACTGCCATTGGCACTGGCCTCTGTTCTCCTTCTCAGCACACAGCAATCAGAAGCAGAGTGTGTGCACATACACCTCTTTCTCTAAACTGTGAGCTCCTTGAGCAGAGCAGAGCCGGTCTAGATCGGTTCAGGCTTCTGCAAGTCTGTGGTATCCAGAGGAAGGGGTCCCAGGGAGAAGGAGTAGGCAGTGGGCTGGAAGGAGGCGCCTTTGTCAGACTTTGCTTGGTGAGTCAGGGTCACATGGATTAGTCACAGGGGAGGGCTTTGAAAATCTTTATGGTGTCCTGGGACGGTCAACCTTGTCCACGTCACAGCCTGTGGATTTTCTGAGCACCCTGGATTTTTCTGAGCACCTTTAGCGTCTCCTCTGTGACCTTGTAACCGTCGTAGGACTTCACACACTCAATCTTTCATTCAGTAAGTACTTCTTGAGAGCCTGTTAGGGGCCAGGCACTGTGCTGGGTGCTGGGATCAGTAGTAAACAAAACTATCACAGCTCCTGTCCCGTGTAGCTTATAGACAAGGGGAAAGGCTTACATTTGCCTGGACCGAAACAGTGTCCCCCAGCACACTGGGAGCTCCTTGAAGGAAGAGACTAAGTTGTATTGACTTTTTAACATTTTCATTTTATGTTTTAGTTTATTATGTAATTCACACCAAAAATGTCACCCTTTTAAAGGGGACAGTTCAGTGGTTTTTAGTATATTTGCAAGGTTGTGCAGCCATCACCACCATCTAATCGCAGATCATTTTCATCAGCCCCACAATAAACTCCTTGCCTATTAGCAGTCATTTGCCACCTCCCCTGCCCCCAATCCCTGGAAACCACTAATCTACTTTCTGTCCTGTGGTTTTGCCTTTTCTAGACATTTCACACAAATGGGATCATGCGGTAATGTGGTCTCTTCTGTGTCTGGCTTTTTTCACTTAGCGTGATATTTCCAAGCTGCATCCACAGTGTAGCAATGATCAGGGCTCCATTCGTTTTTATGGCCAATACTACTCCACTCTGAATGTACCACCTTCTGTGTGTGCAGTCATCGGTGGCTGGATGGTTAGTTACTTTTGTAGTTCGTACCTTGACGTCCTCCTCCTCCGTGTCACCTTGTCTTCTTGCTCTGTCTCTCCTCTGTCCATCCCTCCCTCCCTGTTCCTGCTTTCCTCTCTCAGATGCTTGTTATCCCACACCTACCACATTATGGGCGCTGTGATTAAACATCTCATAAATGTTCCAGTCTGAGGTAAATCAAAAGGCACTATTTAAAAATTTTTAAATAAATGCCTTCTTTTAAAAGTTTTAGATGTATAGAAAAGTTGCTGAGATAGTAGAGAATTCCCATACGTCCATCCCCCGGTTTCCCCCATTGTTAACATCTTACCTACTGTGGTACATTTGTTCCAACTAAGGAGCCAGCACTGTTACCTTCCTATTAACTAAACTCTACACTTTATTCAGATTTCACTTTTTCCCTAACGTCCTTTTCCTGTCCCAGGATCCCATCCAGGATACTTCATTGCATTCAATTATCATTGTCTCCTTAGGCCCCTCCAAACTGTGATGGTGTCTCAGGCTTCCCCTGTTTCTGATGACCTTGACGTTTGGAGGACTGGTCAGGTTCTTGATAGAATGGCCCTAAGTTGGGGTTTGTCTGATGTTTTTCTCATGGTTAGACGGGGATTATGGGTTTTCTGGGGATGACCACTGAGGTGAATAAAGCCATCATTTTTAAATTGCTGAAAAGCCCTGGCACTAAGAAGTGAGACCAGATTTTTCAGGATTATTCAGAAAAACCAGGGGAACTTTACTTTGGAGACCTTCAAATGGTACAAGTGGTGTATGGGAGGATTCCCTGGTCTTTTCTCCAAAGAGAGTGGTATGCTGCATATACTCACGGTGGTGAAGAAATGAGCCTTTATCTGACAAACAAACACAGCTTGACATGTGTTCTTTCTCTCCTGCTGGCTCTAAAGTGGGACCTTTGGTGAGTCAAGCCCTCTCTCTTGGTGTCTGTAGGATTAGGAAGTTGCGACTGATGATCTCCAGGGCCTCTTCCCACTGTGACGGTTTATACTCTAAGAGATGACCCGTAAGTTCCCTGAACATCCATCAAATCCCTAGGTTTGGCTCCCCATTCTTCCATATCAGTCCCAGCCTGTTGTATTCAGGTGGCATTTGTCTCCAGAGGATATACCCACCCCAACCCCATTTTAAAAACCTTCCTTGCAGACAAACATACTGGACAAACAAACCCCAGCCCTTTGCTGTGCGGATCTCCACTTTGAGGGGCTGGGGGAGCGTTCCAGAGCAGCAGTGCCCAGAGTGGGACCCTGGCCTCCCTGTTCCCCTGCTGACACAGCACAAGGCCCAGAGTGAGGAGGGTCACAGGCAGAGCTACACACCGCACGACGCTGGACACTCTTCACCCCAAGAGGCTGTTTTGGTTCAGCAGCTCCTGTGGCTCGAGTAAGTTAATCACTGATGCCGAGAGATTAATTTGTAACTGGACAGCAGACAAGATAGTTCAGGCTCTGGTGGGGCGGCACTGAACTGTGGCGTGGGCATTTCTCAGAAGACGCCTGCTCCACAGCTTGGCGCGGACGCTGAGAACTTCAGATCCACACCGGTTCCTACGGGCCACCTCCCTTTCCCTCCAAAGTGGGGGGAAATGTGCCCAGGACTCTCCCTTCCTCTCTGCAGCATATTCGCTGGTCTTAGAAAACCTGTCCAGGCAACTGCCAGCCTCAGTAGAAAAGTCCAGTCTAAAAAGTCCACTTGAGGGGGAGCACGTGCCTGCCAGCCCAGCCGAGGCCTGTGGACCAAACCGTGCAGGAGGGGAGAAGAGGACGGAATGGGCGAGAAGAGAGGAGGCAGTGGAAAGATGTGGAAGGCTGGATGGGAGCCCAGGGTGGGGGTGAGAGATGCTTCCTACAGCCTGAAGCCCCCCGCTCGTGGATTGCCGCCACTCCAGGAAGGGCAGGTCACTGAGGGTCTGCCCTCCCGTCCCATGTGCATCCCCTCTGTCATTTCCAGTCTTAGCCCACCGCCCCCATTCTGGGTCCAGGAAAGACAGGTGAATCATGATGTGCAGGTCTCCCTGCGGCCTGACCCTCATGCTCCAGCCATCACTTCTTTATCAAGTAAAATGGCCCTTTGTTGCCATACTGGACACCCATGGCCACAGCTGTTGGCTGTGGATGCCGCCATTTTGTCAGCTTCAGCAATCTCTTATTTCTAGCCAGGACAACTTGGAGTTCTTAAGTCACGCCTATTTATCAAGGAAGGCCCTGGCAATACTGCCCTCATGGCACTGGGCTCAGAAGGTTATTCTATAAGGCCACAGTCTCCATAGAGAAAGAAGATAAGAAGGTAAATGGAACCAAAAATAGGAATGGGGCCTGCATTAAAAGAGGGTGCAGGGCTTCCCTGGTGGCGCAGTGGTTGAGAGTCTGCCCGCTGACGCAGGGAACACGGGTTCGTGCTCCGGTCCGCGAAGATCCCACATGCCGCGGAGCGGCTGGGCCCGTGAGCCATGGCCGCTGAGCCTGCGCATCCGGAGCCTGTGCTCCGCAACGGGAGAGGCCACAACAGTGAGAGGCCCGCGTACCGCAAAAAAAAAAAAAAAAAAAAGGGGGTGCAGAAGAACTTCTCTGTGGGTTGCTGAAATGTGGGCTCCCCACCCAGAAGTTTCTGGGAGCCCAGTTAAGTAGTGGGTGATTTGTGCTTGGTTTTCTACCAGGAGCCCGAATTCTTGTCATTTTGGTTCAATCCCACTGCCCTTACCCATGAGCGTGCCTCACGCAGTCTCCGGTCTCTGTTTTTGTTCATGCTGTTCCTTTGACCCAGAAGCCTTTCTCTCCTTTCTCCATGTCACTCACTTTGATCAAGACCTGGCTGAGGTGTCATTTCCACCAGAAAACCTTCCGTGAGCCTTCAGGTGGGCCCTCGGCTCCTGCGCTTTGGTATCTTCGGTTCCTTACACCTATTGGCAACAATACCTGTGGATTCTCAACCCTAATAGGCAGCTTGGCATCACCTGGGGCACCTTGTTAAACATACAAATCCTAGATGCCCAAGTCTCTTGGGGTGAACTTGTAAAGCTGTATTTTTATTGGTCTTCATGTGTGTTTTGGATGCCAGGCCAGGGTTGGGTGTATCTTCTCTAGTCTCTGTCCCCTAGGCCTGGGCACAGGGCTTAGGTCATGGAGATTGCATGTCTCTGAGCCCAAACAGGAAGGGCTGCAAAAGTGCAAGACCCCTGCCCTTTCATTCACACAATTTCCATCCTTTTTCTGTTCCTGCTTCGTGCCCCGGACGCTGTGCTGGCGATCCAAGAGCAAAGCCCAACACAATCTGCCTCGTACAGCTGACGGTCTGGCCGGGGAGACAGAGGTGAATCAAATCACTTACACACATCTTATTGCAAAGTGCCACATGAACCTTATAGAGGAAAAACAAAGCTGTTCTGAGAACTTACAACAAGGGCTCTGGCATCAGCTGGGAGGTCAGGGAAGCCTGGGCTGAGCCCTAAATGAGGGTTAGTGGAGGACAAGGGGTAGTGGGGAGCAGTCTCACTGGGTTCTTTCAAGTGCTCTTTTGGAAGCCGACTGCGAGGCATTGGGGGTCCATGCCCCTCCAGACACTAAGATGGTCTCCAGAAGGAGCTTCTCCTCACACCCACCCCAGGACCCCACCTTCACTTCTGCTTTTCTGCTGTCTCCTCTTGCCATGAGCCTCTGGAAGATGATGTATTCTAAGCAGAGGAAAGGCCTATTTCTCCAGGCTGGGGGCTGTCTGCTAGCATCAACGCTGCCATTGCTGAATTCCCAAGAGGTGCGCCTCCCTTTGACCTGACGTAATCTCATACTGGGCACGTGGCTTGGCTAGTGGAGGGCAGGCTCCCCTCCAACGTCCCTCCCCTCTCAACAGTGGAGCACCTTGTGCAGTGAACAATGTGGACAACCTTCTGTGGTGGCCTTGCTGCCGTCTCGAGCAGGACGTTCTGGCTTCTTGGTTCTCCCTCGTAGCTGGAAGATTCCTTTATCCCACAAGGAGATAATTACATCTTCTGTGGCCATAACTCTGTTTGGACATTTAGACAAAAATTTATATGTATTTTCTGGAGGACTGGGTGTTTCTCTTACCTAAATTGAAAAGAGGCTTCTTTTAAATAGGATCCAAGAGAGTTCTTTCATATGGTAATTCACATACACTTTGGCTGATAAGCCCTAGACTTGGCAGAAGGTTCAAAGCAGAAATTGTGTTCAGGTGAGGCACATGGATGCTTTTTGATCTGATTTGCTTTTAGCCGCTGACGTTGGGATAATTTGGGCCTCAAAAACCTGGTAAAATGAGATCTTTTTTAAACAAAGTCTGAACCACCTAGAGTGAGTGGAGGCGTCCTTATACATTGGGAGCTGGGAAAAGAAGCATCTTCTGGTGGAAGATAACCCTCATCACATGAAGGCCACGCTGGAGTGGCCCTGGAGGGGCACCTCATCCAGATCCTTCCTTTTACCAGTGGGGAAACTGAGGCTCGGAGAGAGAATGTGGACTGGCTTAGGTCACACAGTGAGTGGCAGAGCCAGGCTGACCCCTGACAGGCACTTCTTTCTGCACCTGAACCTTCTTGATGGCCAGCAGTGACCAGTGTGAGGATGGAAGGAGCTATGTGGGTGACCGTGTGTATGGGAAAGTGAGAAGGGGACACGTGGGCTGGAAGACAGGGTGTCTCACCAAGTCCAGTGCGGTCCCTCCTCTTTCAGATATGGGAAGCTGCTTTTCCTACGTAAGAAGGGTTAGGGCTAAGCATCACCTATAGGAGAGAGTGCTAGGAATACAGTGGGAACTGGGAAGGAAAAGAGAAAGAGGGAAGTTCATCTTACAGACACCAGAGAATATACAAGTGAACCACGTGCCATGCCACTGTTTCACAAATGACCGTAATACTGGTTTGGGTTGGGGGAGGGTTGGGTGTCAAAGTGACATCCTACCTCGGGTACCATATCTCTCCATGTCTGACATGTGTGAAAACACTTTCAGTTGTAAAGATAAGTTGAACTTACTGAGCACCCACTAGCTGAGCAACCTAGTGGGTGCTCAGTAAATGGTGGCATCTCTCAGTAGAGATCCTGCTAAGGAAATGGACAGAGGAAGGGAACATGTTTTCTCCTTCAATTCCCTTAACGATGCCTTCAGGAGGTATGATTCTCCCCACCTAACAGATGAGGAATCAGAAAGGGTAAGTTTCCTGCCCAAGTCACACAGCTCAAGAGCAGTGAAACTCGGCTCCCCTGGTTGTGAGCTATTTCCACCAGCGTAACTCCCGTCAGCTTCAGCTGACAATTCCTCCCCTTGCCTCCAGGCCCTGCCGCCTCTCCCTGGTGGACATGTAGCAGATATGGTCCCTAAATTCGAGCGCATTCGAGGAGAGGTGTGGTGCCTTGTGCATAGCCTTTGATTTGGGGGGGGGACGTGTGTTGGTGGCTCAAGCATTTGAGAATGCTGGAAATGGGAGTCTTTCCCAAAAATGCAAGATCAGTGGACATTGTGGGACATACCTGGGTTTGTTTTTTATTCCAAGACCAGCTTGTTTTCCATAGGCCCGAGCTCCATCAGCAGGCCAGGACCCTGTTCTGATTCAGACTTAGAAAGTCAGCCCACACACGTCTGCGGTCGAGGCTGCTCCTGCTTTTGCGCCTGAGAAATGCTGGGATCCCCTTTCCTCCTCTTGTCTCCCGGTTCCTCTGCTTCTGGTGATGAGGCAGGGACAGCTTGGAACAAAGACCTTCATCATTTCTGTTGTGAAACTGTCCTAAGATTAGGCAGCTGTGAATTTTTCATCAGTATTCATTTCTCTAGTGGATTTCAACAAGATTAACTCTAAAAAATAAAAATTAACATTTCCATTCCCCGTGAAGGGTACTGGTGAATATGGAAAGAAAAATTCTTTTTTTTAAAATTACTTTATTTGGCTGTGTCGGATCCTAGTTGTAGCACGTGGGATCTTCGCTGCGGCATGTGGGATCTTTCGCTGTGGGTGCGCAGGCTTAGTTGCCCTGTGGCATGTGGGATCTTAGTTCCCCAACCAGGGATCGAACCCATGTCCCCTGCATTGGAAGGCAGATTCTTAACCACTGGACCACCAGGGAAGTCCCGGAAAGAAAAATTCTAAAGGTGAAATTGTCTAACTCTGAAGGGCAGATGCAGGAGTCCTGACCAGGCTGGGAATGAGGAGACCTACATTTTGGTCCTGACTCCCTCCTGCTGCCTGTGTGTCTTGGGCAAGTTGCTTAACCTCTCTGGGCCTCCATGCTTGTTAAGGACTCTTTCAGTGCAAATATTTTATGGTTATAAACAGGGAGAGAATCATCTCAATAACGTAGTTCCTTTGTAGTACTGATTTTTACACATTCACCATGGAGGATGATACTTGATGAGTTTAGAATTTTCTCTTGGTTGGAACAGGGACTTGAGTTCTTTCCAACTGTGGCCCTAAGTCTGTGGGTTTGGTAGGCCCCTCAGGCTGTAGAGTCACATGCATTTTACATTGTAAAAATATTTCTCGTTTGCTTAAAATAAAATCCTGGAGGTGAAATGCTGTTTCCAAATTCCACTGAATTGTAGCCTCAGAACTAGAGCTGGACCATGTGGTCCAAACTCCTCAGTTTATAAGTGTGAAGGCCCAGAGTCAAGGAGGAAGTACCCCAGGATTCCTGGAGAATTTAAACAGAACTGGAGCTAGAACCTGGGTACCATCACACCCAATCTAGTGCTTTGCTTGTGTCTTCTCTGTATGCATAAAAGTGAATAAAAACCAGTTGGAAGAGTAAAGGATTATAAATATCAGACCATAATCTTTTTTTTTTTTTTTTTTTTTTTTTGCGGTACGCGGGCCTCACTGTTGTGGCCTCTCCCGTTGCGGAGCACAGGCTCCAGACGCGCAGGCTCAGCGGCCATGGCTCACGGGCCCAGCCGCTCCAAGGCATGTGGGATCTTCCCGGAATGGGGTACGAACCCTCGTCCCCTGCATCGGCAGGCGGACTCCCAACCACTGGGCCACCAGAGAAGCCCCAGACCATAATCTTAAGAACAACTTTAATCCATGTAAATACAGGCACAGAGATTTTTATTTATATTTTCATTTTAACATGCATCAAAACCCTGCAGTCTTCAAACACCACTATGGACATTCTATTTGCATTTCCTGAAGCCACCCCAGTGAGCAACTCTGAAATAAATTAAAAAGAGTGGTCAAGCCTGAATGCACACCGAGGTTTCCATGTACTCAGCTCAGCAGATTCAGGTATGACCCCTACAGAGCTTGGACTCTGAACTGGCACTAACATTCTCTACGCTCAATGACCATTTCACACAATGAATTCATCTGTGTAATTGTGCTTAGCTGTCCCAAGATTAACTCCATGTTTGCATGAAGATCAAAATGCTTACTTTAAAAAGTTTGGTTTTCTTCCATTTCTGTCTTATCTGGGGAGGTATGCATGCTTGGAATTTCTTGGGCTTTTCTTTTTCAGATCTATTCTAGGGATTGAGAATGTGAGGGCAAGTGTATGTGTGTGTGGTGGTGGGGTGACTTACCTTTTATTGTTCTGTTTTTGAAACAACAATCGGCAATCATTCTTCACTGTTTTGATGTCCTCTTGTCAAAGGCAACCCAGAACATTGGGATCTTAAAGTGGGTAACAGCATTCTTGATTTGCCCCCATGCCTAGATCCTACATTAGTTAGGATTCTAGAATTCTGCTTTATTAAAATTTTTATCCTGGGTTACAATTTACGTAAAGAGAACACATCAGAAGTATGCATCTTGGTACACTTTTATATATGCATATACTTCTGCTTTGCTTATACCTTCAGTTATTGTTTGGTACCAATTGGTAGTGAAATATCCATTGAGTTTTTCCAAAGACTGCTGCATCCACCTGGGGAGGAGGCTGACATTTGGAGCTGCTGGAAGGTGGTGGTGTGACTGGAATCAGGAGGATTTGCTTTCCACTGTTTCACCTCACTTGCACTCCAGCCACAAGTTCTGGGAGGAATATTGGAAGGCACGCTGCACTTTCTCTCGCAATGGGGATCAGCAGGGAAGAGGGAGACGTTTGAATGGGGTCGGGTGTTTCCACTTAATCATTACCACCGCTGACATCAATGAAAACTAAGTAATGCAGATCATCCGCATGGGCACCTACAATGAGTGGAAAGGAGGCCAGATTCTCAGTAAGTGTTAACAGTGAGGTAGGGGATGGACAGAATACAAAACTGAGTGGGGGAAGCAGGGTGGCTTGCATTTCAGCTTCAGTATACAATTGATTTTTGTGGTGGAAGGGTCCAAATTGCCCTGGCTATTTCAAACAACGTCAGGAGAGGAGCAGTTGTGTTTTCCAGCACCCCGGTGGTTGCCCAGGACACGAGGCAGCCTTGAGGACAAATACGTCCCTCCCTGAAATAGGAAGCCAACTATTTACTTATACAAATAACACTATAAAAGGGCTTTAGAAGTTGAGCTGCAGCTCCTGAGCTTTGACCAGCCCCTAGATTTGTCTCAAAAGGCTCCTTCCGGAGGAAGGAAAGTCCTGAGGCTCTCAGGTCGAGCACTGGCTCAAACAACAATTTAAATCGAGCAGAGCCTCCACTGTCTCCAAGTTGAACCTGCCCAAGCAAACACCCTCAAGACAGCTTCCAAACAAAGGTGACAATATTACCATCTCAACCTGGACGTGCATCACAACTCGGTTTCAAAATTCATTGTGTGAAATTAAAAAAGAAAAGTTTTTATAATAAAATTCACATTTAAATCCTATGATTTTTCATCGTATTCACTTCTTTACATCCCCTCAGTTCTCATCCCCTTCCTTCATCACACTCCTTTGGCAATATCACAGCCCTGGTTAGATCTGACTCTCCGCTCACTTAGCACCTGACCCCATGTACCTGAATAAGTTCGAGAAAAATGCTCAGCTAGGCTGGCAGCTCACACTTTAGATTCATGACCTCAAACCTTGATGGCTCCTTAGTGCCGCCAGGCAATCATATATTGGCATATCCCACTCATCAGTATTTGCTGAATGAACGCATTAAACAAATGAATTTTATTTAGGGTCCCATGGATGCTACAGTTCTCCTTGTCCAAGTTTAAAAGAGAATTTTATTTTAAAAACATTTTTTTTAAAGTGAGCACTGACCTTGGACGCAGAAGACTTGTATTCCAGGCCTAGCCCTGCTGCTTACTAGCTGGGCGACCCTAAGCAAGTTACCCTTCCTCTCGGGGACTCAGTCTCCTCTATGAGTGAGGCAGCTGGACCAGGACACTAGCAGATGGAGAGTCTCTCTAGACGTCGGTTGAGTGAGATGAGGTCCCTACCTTCTGCCAAAGTTCACAGATCCATGATTCTTCCTTGAGCCAAGCAAGCCCACAGCTGGGTGTCAATCAGGAGAGGGAGAAGTGAGGTCACTGACATTTAATTAGGAAGCAAGGAGAAACACTTGCAGGAGGACCCTTCTCTTCTTTATTGGTCTCTGATTTTAGTTTCTGGTCCTGCAGCTGGAAAGAGATTCCAAAGTAAGCAAACCTCTCATGATAAAAGCAAACAGTGACTTTGGTTCTGAGCAAACTTCAGATGGAGTACAGCAGAGAGGTGACACTGGACTGGGATTCGGGGACCCGGATGTAACCCAACTCTGTCACTGGTCATCGGTCCCACCCTCCTCTTGGGCCTCAGTTTCCTCTCTGTATAATGAGTGAATTTAAGTGTCCTAAGCTTTTATCTGGCCTCCACCATTTCCGAGCACTGGTGGCATCTTTTCGCCCTTCTAAACTCGCCTGGCCTGTTTCAGATCAGAACTGGCACAGTATCAGCAAGTTTATGGTTTTATAAGCCGCGAAACATGCTTTGCAAATACATGATGAAGGCATTGGAGTATTGCATGGAAACACCAAAGTCTTGAACAAGGTAGGACTTTGGAATTGTAAGAGGAATGGAAAGGTGTTCATGGTAGAAACACCTGTCCTTGACCTTAAAACCAGATGGACAAGTGACCACAGACTGAGGGAGATCCACTGGTGCTAGGAATACTGTCTGGCACTTTCCCCCAGGATGTGGTATAGTGGGCAGTTTGGGTGCTAGCTGGGCAAATCATTAAAAACAAATCAAAGTCTCCAGTGAGAAGATCACTTCAATTATCTTTCAATCTTTCTGATTCATGGGGTCTGTTGATGAGCTAGGACATTTTAATAACTCTCAAAACTTTGCTAATTTGTCCCTTTCTCCCTGACAACACTCTCCCCTCTGCCCCCACTTTTTATTAAACAGAGAGAAAAAAGGGCTCAAGCTCAGAATCTTTACCAGTCTAGAATTTGGTAGTTTGTTTTGCTTTATGGTATTTATTTTTATGGTTAGGTCTCATGAATAGAAAGTGGTATTATTTTTTAATTTTAGAGTAGTTAAAATTTTATCTTAAAATACATGTAGTTAAGTTTAAAAAACTGAGTTAGTTTCTATAAAATTGTTAAGGAATAATGTGTGTTCTACACAGATACTACAACATAGGGCAGGTGGTCCCTGGGGTTTGGTGGGTGGCATTCCCCAGTCCAAACTGGCATCATTCAGATAGGGGAAGTTCTTCTGGACACCACAATAGTGCTTATAATGCCATTTATATTTACTGGGTAACTCAGTTTTTGGTCTTTTTGTTTTCTTTTTAAATAAATGTGTACTTTTTCCTGATCACTTTGTGTAAAACTTGGAACTACACAAAAACATGTAGCACAAAACGACAAAATATTTTTTAAAATATATGGAATAGAATGAAAAATCACTCGTCTCTCTACTCAGAAATAACCACTCCTAATACACTGGAAAATTTTTCTTCCTTAGTGTACCAACAGAGCTGTTATTAAAACATATGCATTAAATTTTTGTAGCCTATTTTATTTCCTTAACATTATAACATAAATGTGTCCCCACACCATTCAAAACTCTTCATAAACATTTTTTTATTTATTTATTTTTGGCCGCACTGGGTCTTCTATGCTGCGCACGGGCTTTCTCTAGTTGCAGTGAGCGGGGGGGGGGCTACTCTTCATTGAGGTGCGCGGGCTTCTCATTGCTGTGGCTTCTCTCGTTCCCGAGCACAGGTTCTAGGCACACGGGCTTCATCAATTGTGGCACGCGGGCTCTAGGCGCACAGGCTCAGTAGTCGTGGCACACGGGCTTAGTTGCTCCGCGGCATGTGGGATCTTCCCGGACCGGGGCACGAACCTGTGTCCCCGGCATTGGCAGGCGGACTCTCAACCACTGCGCCACCAGGGAAGCCCTTCATAAACATTTTAAATGGTTGTAAGGTCTTTAACATAGAGAGGTCCCATAGTGGATTTAACCATTGCCCAGCTGTTTTACATCTGGGTTATTTCCAGTTCTGTCCATTAAAATGTTGTGATGGATAGCTTTATGCATCTCTATTTGCCTGCATTTTGTTTTTTTATTTCTTTGTTTAATTTTTATTATAGTTGATTTACAATGTTGTGTTAGTTTCAGGTGTACAGCAAAGTGAAACAGTTATACATATACATATATCCACTCTTTTTTTTTTTTTTTTTTTTTTTGCGGTATGTGGGCCTCTCATTGTTGTGGCCTCTCCCGTTGCAGAGCACAGGCTCCGGACGCGCAGGCTCAATGGCCATGGCTCACGGGCCCAGCGGCTCCGCGGCATGTAGCATCTTCCCGGACCGGGGGCACGAATCCGTGTCCCCTGCATCGGCAGGCGGACTCTCAACCACTGCGCCACCAGGGAAGCCCTCCACTCTTTTTTAGACTATTTTCCCATACAGCTTATTACAGAGCATCGAATAGAGTCCTCTGTACTATACAGTAGGTGTTGCCTGCATTTTGGATGGTTTCCTTACAATAATTCCAGAAGTGGCATTCCTAGGTGGGAAGATTTTTAAGGCTTTTGGGATACATATTGCTAAACTTTTTCCAAAAGTGTGGGGACCTGAAGGTACTCCGATCTGAACCCATGTGATGGGACACACTTGGGTTTGTGTATGGAAGGTGGGCTTGTTACTGGAAAGAGCTCAGACTCCTCCACTTTGGGCCAGTTACCTAACTTCACCACCTCCTGCTGGTGCGGGTCTGACCAGTCCCTCCCTGACCAAGAGCAAGTGTTCTTTACATCTAGGCTCATGAGTGTTCATATTTCAGCTCAAAAGGTACACATGTCATGAACTTCACCATATGTGATTCTCCCTTCATGTAAAGGATCAACAATCATTGATTTTTTGAGAAATCTCCATACTGTTTTCCATAGAGGTGGCACCAATTTACACTCCCACCAACAGTGAATGAAGGTTCCCTTTTCTCTACATCCTTGCCGACTCTTGTTATTTGTTGCCTTTTGATGACAGCCACTCTGACAGGTGTGAGGTGGTATCTCATTGTGGTTTTGATCTGCATTTCCCTGATGATTAGTAGTGCTGAACATCTTTTCATGTGTTTATTGGCCTTGTATATCTTTTTTTGGAAAAATGTCTATTCAGGTCCTCTGCCCATTTTTAAATTGGGTTGTTTGTTTCTATGATGTTGAGTTGTATGAGTTCTTTGTATATTTTGGATATTAACCCTTTGTCAGATATATTGTTTGCAAATATCTTCTCCCTTTCAGGAGGTGGACTTTTCATTTTGTTGATAGCTTCCTTTGCTGTGTAAAAGCTTTTTAGTTTGATGTAGTCCCACTTGTTTATTTTTGCTCTTGTTTCCCTTGCCTGAGGAGACATATCCAAAAAATACTGCCTTTATTTTCTTCTAGAAGTTTTATGGTTTCAGGTCTTACATTTAAGTCGTTAATCTATTTTGAGTTTGTTTTTCTGCATGGTGTGAGAAAGTAGTCCAGTTTGATTACTTTGCAGGTAGCTGTCCAGTTTTCCCAACACCATTTATTGAAGAGGCTGCCTTTTCCCCATTGTATATTCTGGTCTCCTTTGTCATAGATTAATTACCCATATAAATGTGGGTTCATTTCTGGGCTATCTATTTGGTTCCATTGATCTACGTACCTGGTTTTGTGCCAGTACCACACTGTTTTGATTACTGTAGCTTTGTAGCATAGTTTGAAATCACGGAGCATGATACCTCCTGTTTTGTTCTTCTTTCTTAAGATTATTTTGTCTATTCAGGGTCTTTTTGTGGTTCCATACAAATTTTAGAATTATTTGTTCCAGTTCTGTGAAAAATGTCATTGGTATTTTGATAGGGATTACACTGAATCTGTAGATTGCCTTGGGGAGCATCGTCATTTTAACAATATTAATCCTTCCAATCCACGAACACGGTATATCTTTCCATCTGCTTGCATCATCTTCAATTTCTTTCATCAATGTCTTATAGTTTTCCAAGTATGTTTTAATTGTTTATTGCGTGATTACTACATCAGTGGTGTAGACACCTGGCTGACTGCTTGGGAAGGCACACAGTCACACCTCTGCCTCACATCACACATCCCGATAAAATTCTAACATCTATGAAAGAGTGCATATAAATCAACAAACAATTGGAAAACCACGTCCCATAGAGAACTGGATAAATTATGGAATACTGATACTATGGACTATTATCAAATCATTAAAGTCATGTTTTAGAAGAGTATTTAGTGCTCATGATACATTGTTAGGTAAAATAGCAGGCTACAAGAAAGTACACAGGTTATGATCGCAATTTTGTAGACTAATTTCCCACAATACATCTGGAAGAGTGTTCGTGTGCACACACACATAACTGAAGTGTGTGTGAGTCCACATAGTGTATACACATACATAGACATGTATCATGAAACATATCAAAATGATAATAGTGATTATCTCAAGTCATTCTTTCTTACATATATTTATTGTTTTGTTCTTTCCTAAAGTTCCACAATGAAGATTCATTACTTGTACAATATGGAAAATCAATAAATGTTATTTAGAAGATGAATCTATGATGGTTCTAATATTAAAATAATTTAAACACTTTGGTGAAAGAAAGTGGAAAAAAATTGGGGGAGCCTGCACCATGAAGGCTGGGAATCCGGTTGCCTGAGCAGCTCTACTTTTTCCTGATGCCCTTCCATGGAATGACCAAACACGACTATAAACTTCTGGAACCCGACACCATGTGTAGGCTATGTTTCTCTGACGAGGGAACCTGCTGGCCAGTCTTGGGAACCTTACTCTTGTGTTACACAAGACAGGCTAGGGGTGGCCCAGGGCATCTCTCCATTTCCAGGGGAAAAATTAAGTTCATGGTTAGCGTTTTCTCAATTAAAATTTTTCTCCTATAAAATTTTCTTAAACATTTGATGCCTGAAGTTACTCTGATATATCAGAATCTAGTCTGACACTATATCAGATTTAGTCCTGATTATATATGTAACTGTCTTAAGTTGATATATCAACATTTCAATATGCACTGGTTCTCCAAAGAATGAAGACTACAACAGTCTGGATACTTGTTTTCACAAGTTCTCCAGGTGATTCTGAAACATGCCAGCTTGAGACCGCCTGTTGGTGTGTGTTCTAAAGTAGTGGGTCTGAAACTTTGCTGTAATTAGAATCATTTGTGCAGATTTTAAACCTCCCAATGGCAAAAGTACCCCCGACCACTAAACTCAGAATCGGTTTTTTTTTTTTTAAGTTCCCCAAGTAATGCCAACGTGCAGCCAGATGTAAGAAACACTGCTCTAACGAGAGCAACCTGAAATCCAGGTGCTGCAGCTCCCGAGCTTGAGAATCACAGCTTTGGTAAGAGCCCTGAGTCTGAATCATTTTGTGTTCTCTGTCTCCATCTGCTGGCCATCCTGCTACATAGCTATAGTTTACAACTTGAGTTTCCAAGACATGCTGCAGCTTGTATATACTTTTAAGAATGTTCGCCAACTTGTGAATACAACAAAGAAACAGATTCACAGATATACAGAACAAACTAGCGGTTACCAGTTGGGAGAAGGAAGGGGGGAGGGGCAAAATAGGAATAGGAGATTAAGAGGCACAAACGACTATGTATAAAATAAGTAAGCCACAAGGATATATTGTACAGCACAAGGAATATAGCCAATATTTTATAATAACTATAAATGCAGTATAACTTTTAAAAATTGTGAATCACGATGTTGTACACCTGAAACTTATATAATATTGTACATCAACTATATCTCAATTAAAAAAAATGTTTGGGACTTCCCTGGTGGCCCAGTGGTTGGGAATCTGCCTGCCAATGCAGGGGACATGGGTTTGAGCCCTGGTCTGGGAAGGTCCCACATGCCACGGAGCAACTAAGCCTGTGCACCACAACTACTGAACCTGCGCTCTAGAGCCCGGGAGCTACAAATACTGAGCCCACATGCCACAACTACTGAAGCCCACGCACCTAGAGCCCGTGCTCCGCAACAAGAGAAGCCACTGCAATAAGAAGCCCGCGCATCACAACGAAGAGTAGCCCCTGCTTGCCACAAACAGAGAAAGCCCACGTGCAGCAACGAAGACCCAAGGCAGCCAAAAATAAATAAAAAATAAAATTAAAAAAATGTTTGCCAAAAGAATCAGAGAACCAAAAAGATTTTAAATGTTTAAGTAATAGAAATAGCTACAAAATATATTCTTGTTTATAATAGGATGGTTTAAGTGTTAGAAATGCATTAACATAATGCATCTAGGATCATTTTTGTGCTTGGCAAATAAAAAGCAGCCAATAAATGTTGATTATTACCGTTATAATTAGGCATAAGATAAACCCCCACCTTTTAAAATATATTTTAAAAATATATTTAGTGCTACTATACCTGGCACACAGTTGGCTATGTGTACCCAATGGTACAAAGATACAGTCTGTACAGTGAGAAAGAGAGATCGAGAGAGAGAGAGAGAGAGAGAGAGAGTGTGTGTGTGTGTGTGTGTGTGTGTGTGTGTGTGTGTGAGAGATTTTTTAAATTATAGATGTTTGGGGGAGTATTCTGTACTATGCGTTCTGTCACGTGCATAGATTTATGTAACTACCACCACAGTCAGGACTCCAAACAGTTCCATCATCACTCCAAAACTCCCTCATGCTTCCCTGTAGTCAAATCCTGCCCCCATCCCAATCCCTGCAAACCACTGATTTGTCTTCCATTCCTAAAGTTTTTCCTTTTCCATAATGTCATGTAAATGGAATCACAGTTTGTAACATTTTGAGTGGCTTCTTTCACTCAGCATAATTTTCTTCCTTCTGCTTGCTCTAGGTTTTTCTCTTATTTTCCTAGTTAAGTTTGAAATTTAGGTGATTGTTTGAAACCTTTCTTCTTCTCTAAAATAAGTACCAAATATTATAAATTTCCATCAAAGCTTTGCTTTAGCTGCATCTATACATTTTGATATGTTATATATCAGATACTATTATATTTTCATTTTGTTCAGTTTCAAGTATTTTCTAAGTTCTCATTTTCCAATATCCTTTGAGACTTCCCCCTTCGACCTCCTATGGATTACTTAGAAGTATGTTATTTAATTTCAAGTAATTAGAGATGTTCTGGTGATTGATTTCTGGCTTAATTTCATTATGGTCAGAGATCATACTTTGTATGATTTCAATTCTTAAAAATCTGTTCAGTTTCATGATCCAGAATATGGTCTATTTGTCCTATTGGTTACTGAGAAAGGAGTGAGTGCTAAAAGTCTCCAACTGTTAATTGCTGACTTGCCATTTCTCCTTTCAGTTCTATCAGTCTTTGCTTCATGTGTTTTGAAGATGTGTTGTTAGGTTCATATCCATTTAGCATTGTTAGGCCTTCTCTGTGACTTGACACTGTTATCATTATGCAATTTCCATGTTTATGCCTGGTAAATTTTCTTGCTCTGAAGTCTATTTTGTCTGACAGTATACAGCTACTCCAAATTTCTTTTGATTAGTATTTGCATGGCATATTTTTCTTTCTCCTTTTATTTTTAACCTATACTACTTATTTTAAATGGGTTTCTTATAAAACGCATATAGCTGGGTCTTGGATATTTTTACATTCGGACAATCTCTGTCTTTTAATTAGTTTACTTAGACCTTTTAAACTTAATGTATATGTTTGGATTTAGGTCTGCTGTTTTTTGTTTTCTATTTGTTCCCTATGTTTTTCATTCCTGTCTTTTGTTTCCTGTCTTCTTTTGGATTATTTGAATATTTTTTAGTATTCCACTTTACCTATTGAGTTTTTAAATATATCTTCTGTGTAATTTGTGTGTGTGTGCATGTGGTTTCTCTAGCGACTAAAAAATACTTAGCTTTTCATAGGTTGTTTGGGATTAGTATTTTATCATTCAAGTGAAATACAGAAATCTTACTACCGTATAAATCTCTTCACACTTCCTCTTTATGTGGTAACTTTCATGGGTATTACACCTATATTCACTGAAGACCCAGTCAGACAATGTTATAAGTCTTGTTTTAACTGATTATACATGTTATAAAAAGCTTAAGATGAGAAAAATAGTCTATTTATCCAAATATTTCCCATTTCTGTTGCTCTTCCTTCATTCTCACGGTTTTAAATTTCCCTCTGGTGTCACAGTTCTATTAACAAAATATTATCACACCAAGAAGTCAAATGAGAAAACCCAGAGAGCAAGAGAAAGCAATGGGCATCACTCTCTTGCTGTTGGGACCGCACTTCCTCTGGTCAGAGAGAAGGGTTCCCCGCCCTGAAGTTTTAGGCACCTGCCTGGCTGTGACAGCCTCTGCTGCAGTGGGATCGCCGAGGGGCTGGAGTGGGATATGAGAAGCAGCAATAAACAGGGATCTCCCTGACTCTCTCTGACTTACATAGGCCCTCTTGCCCCATCCTAGGACCAGAAATAGACAGCTTCTCTGGGAGCTCCTTCTGCCTTCATGGTATGCAGGTCCAGGATTCTGTCTGCTTGGAGTCCAGGCCAGGAGACACCAGAGTGGGAAAAACAGTAAACTTACTGCCAGTTTGGTGGTACTCGGAGTTCCCCTTTCCTTCCCTGATCTTCCTGTTATTCTTTCCTTTCCAAGATAGCTGCTCCATGCATTGAGTCCAGGCACTACAGCTGCATGCAGTGGGAGACAGGGTGGGCTAGGACTGGAATGAGAATAAGAGATGGATTTTTATGTAACAAACAGGGCCGTGGATTTACAAAGGCTGAAAAATGCTCCCTTAGGGCACCCTAACTGAGGAAGAGATTCTCTTTTCCCTGCAGTGTGGTGGCTAGAAGCCTAATCCTTGGTTTGAATTTTTACATTCATTTTTCCAGATGAACTTTAGAATCATTTTGCCATTAAAAATATTGTTTTTGATAGGACTTAAGCTAAATTTACAGATTCAGAGAGACATGGTCTTTTTATAATAAAGGGTTCTTCTATCTAGGAACATGGTATATCTTCTCTTTTTTTTTTTTTTTTTTCCCCTTTTTGTGGTACGCGGGCCTCTCACCGCTGTGGCCTCTCCCGCCACGGAGCAACAGGTTCCGGACGCGCAGGCCCAGCGGCCACAGCCCACGGGCACAGCCGCTCCGTGGCACGTGGGATCCTCCCAGACCAGGGCATGGACCTGTGTCCCCTGCATCGGCAGGCGGACCCCCAACCACTGCACCACCAGGGAAGCCCTCATTTTTTTTTTTTTAATGTCGTCTTCTATGACCTCCAAAAATTTTTTTTAATTTTTTCACAAAATTCTTGCATAGGCTTTGGTTAGATTTATTCCTGGGTATGTTATTCTTTTTATTACTATTGTGATAGGATTTTTTTTTTTTTTTTCCCCAGTACGCGGGCCTCTCACTGCCGCGGCCTCTCCCGTCGCGGAGCACAGACTCCGGTCGCGCAGGCCCAGCGGCCACGGCCCACGGGCCCAGCCTCTCCACGACACGTGGGATCCTCCCGGACCGGGGCACGAACCCGCGTCCCCCGCATCGGCAGGCAGACCCCCAACCACTGCGCCACCAGGGAAGCCCGATAGGATCTTTTTTAACATTAAAAAAATCTTATTGGTTATTGTTGATATATAGAGGAGCTATTGATTTTGGCATATTTACTTTGTGACCAGCTACCTTACAGAACTTTTATTCTATTATTTTCTGAGTTGATTTTCTACAAATAATTATTTGTGAATTCCATCCCTCAGACTGGTGTTCTACAAATAAAGATAATTTGGAACCTCTCTTTGAAAAAACTTGGAAAATTCTACTTTTGGTTTATTTAATCACACTATCAAATTACACAATGTTAGGTAACAGTGGTGCTGACAGGCTTGCTTGTCTTGGTTGTGACTTTTTTAGCAAAGTCACCATCAAGATAGAAATATTTTATGATGTTAACGAAGCATTTTTATTCTTTAAAATCTTTAAAAGGATTTTTGATCAGTAAAGAACATTGAGTTTTATCAAGTGCTCTTTCAGTATCCATAAAAATGACCATTTTTATGAGTTTTCTTATTTGACCTATCAATGTGATAACATTTTGTCAACAGAACTTCTAAATTTAAAAAATACCTGTGTTCCTAGAGTCAGTCCTACTAGGTCATAGAATAGACTGCAGAGCAATAATTCTCAAGGAAAGGCTTTTTCCACTGACACAGCTGCTCCTGTTTAGAATGTGTCCAGAGAGGCTGCGGTATATTAATGAGGTGAAGGCCGGAGGACCCGGAGTAACTAGAACTCACTTCGCTCTTAACGTTGGTGAGATTCTGCTCGTCTGGATTCACATACAAATATCAAAATCAGGGAAGTTGCTGCCCTGCTATTCTACAGGAGGTTTCTGTCTACCCTCTAATCACCTTAGGGCACTGGCTCTACCATTAACTAATTCTACAAAAGAGGTTACAGTGTGCGTCTTCCTCGGGTTCTAGAATTGGGCAGGAATTAGTGGGTTTCACAGGAAAGGTTTGAATATAAGTGATGTTTCCTAATGCTGTCAGTTCAATGAATAAAGGATCTAGACATCTGTGCCAAGCTGATTCCTCCAAATTTTTCTTTCAGATATCAAAAGAAAGTTCAGAATTTGGCATTCTGAATTAGAATTCTGTATCAGAGCCAGACTTCCTACTGTTTCTGCGTCAAATAAGTTCCGGCCCTTTATTCTCTGAGTGGCTTCCTTTCATAATGGCAGCTTTACTGAGGCCCCAGCCCAGGTGTCTGAGAGGAGCCCCTGGCCCAGGTGTACACCCACAAAGCCACAGGGAGAAGAGAATCAGCACCCCATTGGGACGGAAGCCCACACCCTGCATTATGGAATTTCTAGAAGTGCTTACCCTTGCTTTTTCCCTGCATACGAATATTAACATCTGTTTTCAGAAACCTGGACACCTTAATGGAAGCAAAAGGTTTAGAAAGAAAAAAATTAGATTTTATTCAAGATAAGCAAAGGAAAAGAGTGAATCATCAAGTAAAACCATTCAAAGTCACTTCACAGATATTTTATCAAGGAACCCACCAGTGAAAGCCCAAAGAACCAGGAATAAGTTATATATGACACATTTTTACTTTCATGAAAACAACAAGCAAATAAACTGCTACTAAGAATATATTCCTTCAAGAGAAGGAAGTCCTAAGATTCATTGCAGGGTCAGTACAGGTTCAACTCAGTTCCATGGCCTCTATAAAAAATCGTGTCCAGAATCATCTTCAAAGAAAAGCAAGTCTAAAGAATGCTCTATATGGTAGTTTTTACTGTGCTGGTAGTCTCATTCTTTGGAAACTTGTACTCTATCAACAGAAAAGTGAGCCTTCAGCTATCTGAGCACTCTGTTCCCTAGTCTTTGCCTTAAACAGTATTTTCTGAACATGCAACAACATAGAGGGAGAAGAGTAACTTAAGGGCAAAGAAAAACTGAGGACGTATGCATGCTGTGAAATATGTATTTTAAGCTAAATAACCATAGGTAAATAATATATTGCCCAACCCCACTCTACGTATCTTGATTCTTATTTATCCCATATCAAGTATTAGGGTGGAATCTTTTATTAAATATCTCTAAATTCCTGACTGAAATAATTTCCAATAAATTGTTGGTGGTCAAGAGATGTACACAAAATTTAAATGTCAATCATTTTTCAGTGAGAAATTACTTTTTATAACTGCTTGGGCATTATCAAAATATAACTTAAAAACCTTTCTTTGTAATCATCTAAATTAAACAAAGAATCCTTTTTTAAGGCACAAACCCAAAAGTGGCAAAACCGTAAATTTAGCATATGGGACCACATTCTCCTAAAGGGCATTAAGAAATTCAGATAGAAGCTGATGTTACGGCCAGGGTGAAATGGACATGGGCCTAGGCCAGAGGCCCTTGCGTGCCAGTTCACTCTTTATAGGCTTGAGGGAAGGCGTGGAGGGGGCTTCCAGGGTTGCCACTTGGGGAGCTCAGTGCAACCGCTATTTATTAACCTGTAAGGAACCGTCTCAGTATTTTAGCAACTGATGCAGCTGTACCAGAACGAACTGGCTGAACAGCAGCTCTGCTCACAGCTTTCTATAAATGCAACTTGATAAAAATGGTAGATTATGGGCACACTGCTTTACATTAGTTTATTATAAAAGAAAAACAATTCCCAGAGACACAATATACAACATTCTAACTCTGAAATCCTTTTGCTATTCTAAAAATACTCTTCTGAGACTAAACACTCTTGACAACCCCCAGTCTGCTCAGCCCACAAGACAACCCAACTCCTTGGCTCCTGCGTGCACAGGTCAGGGGTTCCAACAACCATGGCCATGGCCAACACAATGAAACCACTCTCTAAAGTGGCTGAGCCCTTTGAGAAAAATTTAAATAGCTGCTAACGCAATCTAAATAAATAGTGAAAGGACTGTTTCTGCCCCTAAGATTAAATCCCACACATCTGATGCTCAAACTCAGGTCTTCCTGTCATCACTTGACACATGGAAGGTCCGGTAAAATATTCACCGATTTGTTAATCCTAAGAGTGCTACTTGTGATCCAGATGAGTCAAAATAAATGGTCAGGATATCTTCTAAAAAGCCCATGATGGCCCTTTTGGCTGTGTCGCCAGCCAGTGCCTGGACACTGCTTATGTGCTCCAGGGCTGTTTTGACCATCTGGTCTCTTTCCTGCGGGCTGTGGGGCGCTCCAGTGTCATCTCTCTCTGTTCCTGATTTTAAAAACTGTAGGATATAGGACTGGACCATGTCCCCATTCAATTCAAGGGTTTCTTTGATGCAGGACAGGTCTGAGGCACTGGCCAAGCTCAAGAGGTGAATCAGTGCCTGGCAGATTTGGGTCCGTAGGCTAGCACAGTACTTGAATTCCAAAAAGTCTGTGGTGTCTTCACTCTTCTGTAAGGCAGTGACCAATGCATTCCAGATCTGAGCGTACTGGTCAACAGATCCATAGTGCTCTCTCTTGCCCGGGACAGAAAGGGCAGCGGCAGATCTGATGCGCACTTTGAAGTTCTTGCATGATGTCACAACTGATGTCAGGGCGTTGTAGGCCTGGGAGGTCCACAGGGCTGTTCCTAGAAAGAATCCATAGTCATTAAAGCAAATAAAGGTTTAAAAATAAGTGGGGTGAGAGGGGTAGAAGGAAGCACATACACTGGTGCTCAAGTTAGTCATTTTATGTTTTCATTGAATTCTCACAATAATCCTACAAGATCGGGGTGGTGAGTGACTATGGGATCCTAGGTAAGTGGCCAAGTACCGGCTCCCAAAGCTCTCCCTTTCCCTAGATGAGCATGACATGTGCTCAGGACTTCTGCTACCCTGAATAGGAACTTTGCTGACTTAGAAAGAGGCTCCTTCTCTGGGAAGATGCTCGTCTGAGGGGGTAAGGCTTGGTGGGAGAAGCAGGGACTGAACTGCAGCCCCACCTGTCCTCTCGGCCGGGTGCTTCTGAGCAGTGCACAAAGTGCACAACTGCCTGTCCAGCCCTGCTCATGCTGGCAAAAGCCATTTCATCACACAGATTAGCATCTAGACCCTGCTCTGGACAAAGCAAGTCATGCATTTAATTGCAAAGAAAAAGAAAATACTGTCTAGGCAGTGACTGGGGGACAGAGGACTCAGATTAAGTGAAGGCTCAATTTTCTAATATTGAGAAGATGATGCCTAGATTCTTGGCTCCTCTCGCTTCCTGTTGGCCCCAGGAAATCGGCCAGCTTTATTCCTTGTCAGAGTTACCACTTACTCCATTTCGGGAGTTCTCAGTCCTCAAGGTGGGCAGCAGAGTAGAAGGCAGCTTCCCTAATGCTCCCAGCCCTTCCCAACATCTCTGATGTCTCTGAAGACAGGCAGCAGATACCCAGCTTCCATGAGCTCCAACCCCAAAGGTTACTTCAGGCTGTTTCCTCAGTGGAAAAAGCCACGAGGCTACATCTCCACTGGTTCCTGGCTGACTGGTCTGCCTGGACGTTCTTGGCAGTAAAGGGGAGAAGAGCCAGATTTCCCTAACGTGATGCAGGCTCTGCTGGTCCAGAACGGCTTCACCTCTCCAGGAACACACACTTATGTTTCAAATCTTGTCACAGAGACAAATATGTAAGGTAAATGCTGGCAATTCAAGCGACTGGGATTAGGAGGCTACGATCCAGACACCCAAGCAGCTGTCAGCCACTGATGATATATCAAGGTGCACAGCATGTCATTACTCAGAGGCAGATCCCTACGCAGCATTCCACTTCAGTACCAAGGACGCATATGGAATCTCCAATTTATACCCTCTTCCTCCCAGGTCTGTTTTCCCCTTTATTTGTTTCCTGATTGTTAAAATGACAGATGCTCACTGTAAAAAACTTAGAAAATGAAAGCAGATAAAATCCTACTCATCATCCCATTCAGAGGCAACCACTGTTAATAATTAGACTAATTTCTTTGCAGTCTTTTTTCTATCCATTAACTGAGATCGTACTGTAGAAACAATTTTCATATCCTGTTTTAATTTGCTTAACATCAGAAGTATTTTCCCAGATTACCAAAAACTTTCTGTAAACATAACTTTAAGAGGCAACGAAGTATCTCTCTGAATATATATACCATGATTTATCTCACCTTTCCCCTAAACTGGGGTGTTCAGTATGTTTCCATTTTTTAAAACATTATGAATAATACTGTGGCTTTACTAACAATGCACACTGGTGTGTGCTGTCCAAAGAGGCCCTCCACCAGAGAGAAGAGGGAGACATTCTTACCTAAGGGAAGAGCAGAATTTTTAAATACATTTCCCATTGCGTAACAAGCATTCCATCGGACTTTCATGGCAGCCTCAATTAGAACAGTAGAAATTAGGGCCTGGATAGCCTCCTCAATGATTTCAGCAAATCTGGGTTTTTCTATATGAGATGGTTGCAGAAAATGAAGCAAATTTCCAAGGGCCCGGACTGCATTGCTTTTTACCTAGAATCAAACGTAAAACATGCTAAAGACATGTGTCAGAAAGTATAATTTCCACTTAAAAAAATCCAGGATGCCCAAGACATCTTAAAGCAAGAGAGATAATGAAAAATTCAGCCTGTAAAGGTGCAAGTTCTTAGAACTCGGCAAGGTCTTGTGTGGTTAACATCCTGAGCCATCAGAGGTCAGGTTCTGCAGAGCTCCTCGCCCTGATTTTTTTAATGTTAGACTGGACTTTAGAGAGGTCCATTTTCCTTGTTGTACAGAGATGGTGTGTAAGGCCCAGGGGCAACAGGACACTGGTGGTTTGCAGCAAGGCTTGGAGGAAAAGCTAGGTTTCATAATTCCAGTCAATACTTTTCTGCTAGACTACTTTGCTAGTATACTTTGCAGCATACTAGAATCATCTGGGAAGCTTTCTTTTTAAAAAACCAATTCTGACTAAATTAGCCTGATGTAGGGCTTCCCAGAACCACTGTACTAAATTAAGCACTTGCTATCAGTCAGGTACTATGCTAGGTGCTATTAAAAAAAGGCATCTTGTCAATGGAACAGGAGAGAAAGCCCAGAGATAAACCCACGTACATATGGTCACCTTATCTTTGATAAAGGAGGCAAGAACATACAATGGAGTAAAGACAGCCCCTTCAATAAGTGGTGCTGGGAAAACTGGACAGCTACATGTAAAAGAATGAAATTAGAACACTCCCTAACACCATACACAAAAATAAACTCAAAATGGATTAAAGACCTAAATGTAAGGCCAGACACTATAAAACTCTTAGAGGAAAACACAGGCAGAACATTCTATAACATAAATCACAGCAAGATCCTTTTTGACCCACCTCCTAGAGAAATGGAAATAAAAACAAAAATAAACAAACGGGACCTTATGAAACTTAAAAGCTTTTGCACAGCAAAAGAAACCATAAACAAGACGAAAAGACAACCCTCAGAATGGAAGAGGGGCTTCCCTGGTGGCACAGTGGTTGGGAGTCCGCCTGCCGATGCAGGGGACATGGGTTCGTGCCCCGGTCCGGGAAGATCCCACATGCCGCGGAGCAGCTGGGCCCGTGAGCCATGGCCGCTGAGCCTGCGCGTCCGGAGCCTGTGCTCCGCAACAGGGGAGGCCACAACGGTGAGAGGCCCGGGTACCACAAATGGGAGAAGATATTTGCGAACAAATCAACGGACGAAGGATTAATCTCCAAAATATACAAGCAGCTCATGCAGCTCAATATTAAAAAAACAAACAACCCAATCCAAAAATGGGCAGAAGACCTAAACAGACACTTCTCCAAAGAAGATATACAGATTGCCAACAAACGCATGAAAGAATGCTCAGCATCACTAATCATTAGAGAAATGCAAATCAAAACTACAATGAGGTATCACCTCACACGGGTCAGAATGGCCATCATCAAAAAATCTACAAACAGGGCTTCCCTGGTGGCGCAGTGGTTGAGAATCTGCCTGCTAATGCAGGGGACACAAGTTCGAGCCCTGGTCTGGGAGGATCCCACATGCCGCTGGAGCAACTAAGCCCGTGTGCCACAACTACTGACGCTGCGCGTCTGGAGCCTGCGCTCTGCAACAGGAGAGGCCGCGATAGTGAGAGGCCCGCGCACCGCGATGAAGAGTGGCCCCCGCTTGCCACAACTAGAGAAGGCCCAAAAAAAAAAAAAAAAAAAATCTACAAACAATAAATGTTGGAGAGGGTGTGGAAAAAAGAGAACCTTCTTGCACTGTTGGTGTGAATGTAAATTGATACAGCCACTATGGAGAACAGTATGGAGGTTCCTTATAAAACTAAAAACAGAACTACCATATGACCCAGTAATCCCACTACTGGGCATATACCCTGAGAAAACCATAATTCAAAAAGAGTCATGTACCACAATGTTCATTGAAGCACTGTTTACAATAGCCAGGACGATGGACACCTAAGTGTCCATCGACAGACAAATGGATAAAGAAGATGTGGCAAATATATACAATGGAATATTACTCAGCCATAAAAAGAAATGAATTGAGTTATTTGCAGTGAGGTGGATGGACCTAGAGTCTGTCATACAGAGTGAAGTAAGTCAGAAAGAGAAAAACAAATTCTATACGCTAACACATATACATGGAATCTAAAAAAAAAAGGTTCTGAAGAACCTAGGGGCAGGACAGGAATAAAGATGCAGATGTAGAGAATGGACTTGAGGACACGGGGAGGGGGAAGGATAAGCTGGGACGAAGTGAGACAGTGGCACGGACATATATATACTACCAAATGTAAAATAGATAGCTAGTGGGAAGCAGCCGCATGGCACAGGGAGATCAGCTCAGTGCTTTGTGTCCACCTAGAGGGGTGGGATAGGGAGGATGGGAGGGAGATGCAAGAGGGAGGAGAAATGGGGATGAGTGTATATGTATAGCTGATTCACTTTGTTATACAGCATAAATTAGCACACCACTGTAAAGCAATTATACTGCAATAAAGATTTTAAGAAAAAAAAAAAGGCATCTTGAAATCCAATGAGGTATACGTAACAACTTCCATGTTACGGAAGAAATTCACCTTCGTAGAAGTTAAATAATGCACCAAAGGTCACTTAGCTAGTAACCGGCAAGCCAGGATTTGAACCATGTCTGCCTGACCCTAAAGCTTAGGTCTACATTTTTAAAACTTAATAGTGTAACAGGGAATGTTCAAAGCCAAGCTGCTCATCTTTCTGACTTTTCTATTCTACTTAAAGATTTTTGGAAAAAAACAGCTACATGGACATATCATGGAGTAGTCTTACAAATGGCACTGACGGGCTTCCCTGCTGGTGCAGTGGTTAAGAATCCGCCGGCCAATGCAGGGGACACAGGTTCGAGCCCTGGTCCGGGAAGATCCCACATGCCACGGAGCAACTAAGCCCGTGTGCCACAACTATTGAGCCTGTGCTCTAGAGCCCGCGTGCCACAACTACTGAAGCCCGTGCGCCTAGAGCCCATGCTCTGCAACAAGAGAAGCCACCACAATGGGAAGCCCGCGCACCACAACATAGAGTAGCCCCCGCTCACTGCAACTAGAGAAAGCCCGCGTGCAGCGACAAGCACCCAATGCAGCCAAAAACAAATAAGTAAAATAAATTAATTAATTAAAAAAATAAAATAAATGGCACTGATATTTTTCATGAGACAGGAAAGAAACTGTACAAGTGTGGAGTGTACACTACATAGCCTGAGTACACCCTCAATCTCCTTTGAACAGGGATAAATTTGGTGGGATAAAACTATAATACACTAAGTATCTAACTGAAAAATATTAGGTTTTGCTGTCAGTCTACCTTGTCTTTATCCTTGGATGCCTCTATAGCTGATCGCAGCATCTTCAAGAGCAGGAGGCCAGAGAACTCTTCCTGGAAACTTGGGTCTGGTGTTTCCCTGTCCCATCCAAAGCAGGCAAAACATGTTAAAAGGTAAAGCCCAGTTAAATATAGACATGTACAAATTATATTCACTCAGTATAACTATAAAAACAGCTCCACAAATCTGTTCAGATTATACCAAGAACTTACAGTTTATACCTTTTGACCTAGTAGGTCCACATTCTTTTGGATGTAACCAAAAAGAATATCTCAAAATGGAGAAAATGCACGAAAATGTTCAATGCATATAAAAACCTAAAATAACATGAATGTTCACTTACAGGGTAATGGTGAAATAATCATCACATAGTGATGACTGTGTAATAACAAATTCCAATTCATAAAAAGTCAGTAGAAGTCAGGAGAATGCTTATACATGTTATATGTTAGAGTTAAATGACAAAAAGCAAGATACTTGTGTATGAATAAAGCAGTCGCCTCTGGGGAGGGAAACTAGGGGATTAAGGTAGGAGAAAGGCTTTATACTGCATACCCCTTTGTACTGTTTGAATTCTTTTTTTAACCTGTGAATATATTACTTAAAAAAATACAAACACAATATTTAAAAAGTAGGGCAACCATTACTAAGGTTTTGGTTTTATAATAGGGCTCAAAGATATCCTCTTGGGACCTTAGGCTTGGAAGTCACCCAGGAGAAATGAGCTGAGCCACCTACATGTTGACAATCAGAGTGTCTGTCAGGTTGCCTAGGGACCAGGCTGCTTTGGCCCGGACATTAAGAGACTTGTCTTGAAGTGACATCAATATTGCATTTGCTGTGTCTGCAACAAATATGACATCCTGTAAGATAAACAAAACAAAACACTGTAGTCACTTTAGGAGTTCACACTGCTACCCTGAAAATTCTCAAATTTATTTGCAGATAAAGCTGTAAGCCTTTACCACAAATCTCTATTTGGAAATCAAAATTCACTTACTCAATCTATTTACTCTTCTTCTTATATATTACAATTTGGGCACTCATTAAAATCCCAGGGGAAGGTCTCCCACGATTCTGGTATGTGCCATGCACACGCAAGGAGCCTACAGATTTTGCTCTTGTGAACATCTTATAACCCAGCCTGCGACAACTGTCTATGAATTCTGAGCTTGGCTTGATTTCCACCTCAGGAAGAGATGTGGACAATGAAACACATTTCCAAAACACATCCTGTTCACTTACACACTTCTCAGAGAGATAAAGGTCACAAGTAAGAGTGAAGGAGAAATTTATTCCCTTCTTAATAAAAACTCTATTAGTTTTCTAAATTATTAGTATCGTATGGTAATGTCCCATTTCATTTTTTCCAATTATCCATTGATTTAAACATTTACTGTTTTAGGGTCCTGGCCAGTGTGCAAAATCGTTAAAAACAAATGAACTACAGGCAGTAGCATATTTTAGTAGCAATTAAGGAAACCAGATTACAAAGCAATTTAATTTCCTTTACTGTCCAACTCAGGAGCTCTATATCCACCAAAGAGAGTAAGAAAATGGACTGTAAAGAGGCACAGTGGAGCTACACAGGCTCACTCTGACCTGTCTGAGACACGGAAAAAGCACGTAGACCCCAAGGGCCCGAGAGGTCGCAGCTTTCACTAATCGGTTCTTGCTGTCATTCAGCCCCAGCAGCATGGTGATGCACAGGATCTGCCTGTCACTCTGCAATGAGAAAGGTTGGCCAAGGAAAAGTGTGAATGAAACAGCCATGAGCCGATACCTTCGACAAGTGACTGTGACACACCAGTGTTGAATCCACATTCAGGAGTTGACCACAACTGAGCCCTTGAGGTTAACTTGGCAGAGAACAAAGGTTCAACTCAGATCCAGTTATCATCTGAGTACCCACTCGGGGCAGGGGGACACACAGCATCGTGATTACATTTAACCTCTACCATCGTGAGACAAGTCACTTTATTCTCCTACTTTAGTCAAGCTGCCTTCCTTATAAAAACTAATTTACATAAATAAGAATGGATGCAAATGCCATTAAGGATTAAAGGAAGTAGCAGTCTGAACACTATGTGTGTTGGGCACCAAGCAAGGCGTTTTCACATGCTTCGTGTTATTACTCACATTATTTACATTTTATAGGGGATAAAACTAATTTTTAGAGAAGTTAAGATAACCAAAGAGCTAGAAGGTAGAAGAGCTGAGACTTAAACCAGCTAGGATTTAAATCCAAAGAGCTAGGATTTTCTAACTTTTGGATTTGAAATCTTTCTGAAATCTGACTTCAAAGCCTCTGCTACTTTCACTTCTCTCTCCCTGCCTTCTACGCACAGGGAGTAAAAACTCCGCTGAGGCATTAAGATTTCAGTGCTGCTCCCCACTGCCCTCACCCTACGCTCAAATAGAACATGCACCTTCTCCTCAGAGATAATGCTGAATACTGGTTCAAAATGAAAAACAGTCAAAATCAAACTCAAGCTCTCATGCTCAGAGTCACAAATTAAAGATGATAAAACACCCCTAAGGTTACCAGCAGATTGCTGAAGGCTTCTGGCAAGATGGAAGACAGGGCATCACAGGCGCTCGCCTGCAGAGTCGGATGCTCTGAATTCTGCAGGGCTCTGGGTAAAGGACCGTTCAGCATCACAGTCCAGAACATCACCACCTGCAACAGAGGCACAGTAACAACTGCAGCCCAAGAGACAACAGTGGAACCAGCTAGACACTAAGACTACCACTAGTAACCACAGTGATGAAAAGTTTTTCCTTAACGTAGTAGCTTACTATAAATACTTTTACTAGTACTTCTTCCACAGCAATGAAAGGAACTTTAGAAAACAACTAATTCAATGCTTCCGTTTCATTCATTAGGAAACTACAGTGTGGTACAGTAAGGCAGCAGTAGTGATGATGATACTGGGGAGGAAGATGAGGATAGCAGTAACAGCAGCAGCAGCTGTTTTTCAGAGAGCTTCCCATACGCCAGGCATTGTTCTAAGTGTTTTATACATATCTACTCATTTTAATCTTCAGCCCAACTAAATGAAGAATATATCCTTATCTCCACTTTCACACCAGGAAACTGAGGCAGAGAGAGATAACGTAACTTGCTAGTGGGCAGCAGAGCTGGTCAAGAATCAGATCAAATGACACCCAGCCAGGGCTCTTTCAAACCTCGAGGGCACAAGGGTCGGGGTCCCAGAGCAGCCCAGAGGCCATGTGCCCGAGTGCAAGGAGCACGGGATCCAGAGCAGGAGCTGGGGTGGAGTTAGCACTTCAGCTTCTGCTTCCTGTCTCTGCAGCCTCAGGCAAGTCAATGAACCGGTCTAAGCTTTGGTTCCTCTTCAGTAAAACAGGACAAAGAGATCTACTTGGCAGAGTTTGTGTGATAATAAAATGTAAGACTGTGTAAAGTCCCTAGCACAGTGCCGGATGTACAGTGGAGATTCTTAAATTGAACAACAGGCCCTGTTTTCAGCACTTTGAAGAATTTTCTCACTTCAATGCCCCTCAAGGTAGGCATCTGCAGAGTACCTTTAACAGTCTCCTTCCCATGCTTTATAAAAACCCTGGGATTTCATGCCCCACGTGCAAATCTGTCTGGGGACTTGGTGTCTCCATTTCCTGCCCCATGGACTTAGTCCTCAGTTTTGCCATGCACTCACACATCAATTCTTTCGCCCCACAATCCTAGCTCCTGGACACCCAGTCTGGGTCCTCCTGCCCCAAACCAGAAGAATGTGGACAGGTGTGGCTGCCAGCCTCCAAGATGGCCCACAGTGATTCTCACCTCCTAATGTTCAGGAGGCTATCCGCTCCCACACTGACTAAGGCTGACCTGTGTAACTAATGGGGTATTGTGGGAATGACAGTGCAGAACTTCTGAAACTAGGTTATAAAAATCCTACAGCTCTGTTTTGCTCACTCTCGATTCATTTGCTATAAGGGAGGCCAGCTGCCTTGTCAGGAGAACACTCGAGCAGCCCTCTGGAGAGGTCCTCATAGGAAGGAACTGAGTGAGATCTGCCATCAGCCAGCACTAACGTGCAAGGTATGCGAGTGATCGCGCCACCTTGGAAGGAGCTCCTCCAACCCCTGTCAAATTCGGCTGACTGCAGTCCCTGCCAGCATCCTGGCTGCAGCCTCATGAGACCTGAGCCAGAACCATCAGGTAAGCTGCCCTCAATTCCTGGTCCACAGAAACTATGTGAGAGAATAAATGTAGGATATGGTTTTTTTTTTTTTTTTTTTTTTTTGCGGTACGCGGGCCTCTCACTGTTGCGGAGCACAGGCTCCGGACGCACAGGCTCAGCCGCTCCGCGGCATGTGGGATCTTCCCAGACCGGGGCACGAACCCGTGTCCCCTGCATCGGCAGGCAGACTCCCAACCACTGCGCCACCAGGGAAGCCCTAGGATATGGTTTTTTTTTTTTTTTTTTGCGGTATGCGGGCCTCTCACTGTTGTGGCCTCTCCCGTTGCGGGGCACAGGCTCCGGACGCGCAGACTCAGCGGCCATGGCTCACGGGCCCAGCCGCTCCGCGGCATGTGGGATCTTCCCGGTCCGGGGCACGAACCCGTGTCCCCTGCATCGGCAGGCAGACTCCCAACCACTGCGCCACCAGGGAAGCCCTAGGATATGGTTTTAAGTTGCAAAGTGTTTAGGATAATTTATCACTCAACAGATTAGTAATACAGAAAGTATACCCCTTTTTTACACATGAAACAACACTTAAGTGCGAACAGTTAAGAGCCTTGCTCAGGGCTTCCCTGGTGGCACAGTGGTTAAGAATCCGCCTGCCAACGCAGGAGACACGGGTTCGAGCCCTGGTCTGGAAGGATCCCACATGCCGCGAAGCAACTAAGCCCGTGCGCCACAACTACCGAACCTGCGCTCTAGAGGCCGCGAGCCACAACTACTGAGCCCGCGTGGCACAACTACTGAAGCCCACGCACCTAGAGCCCGTGCTCTGCAACAAGAAGCCACTGCTATGAGAAGCCCACGCACCACAACAAAGAGTAGCCCCCGCTCAGCGCAACTAGAGAAAGCCTGCGTGCAGCAACAAAGACCCAACGCAGCCAAAAATAAAAATAAATAAATTTATTTTTAAAAAAAGGAAAAAAAGAGTCTTGCTCAAAGTCACTTGGAACAAGGGGAGAAGTCTGGATTAAACCCAAGTCTGTCTGATAGCAAAGCACAACGCAACTCCCTGCAAACAGTGACGTTTCAGTTTTAGTGGCAGTCTAGGGAAGGGACTAGAGCTAGACATTCTTTTTTTGAAATTTATTTATTTTTGGCTGCATTGGGTCTTCGTTGCTGCGCACGGGCTTTCTCTAGTTGTGGCGAGCGGGGGCGTCTCGTGGTGGCTTCTCTTGTTGCGGAGCACGGGCTCTAGGCACGCGGGCTTCAGTAGTTGTGGTGCACGGGCTCAGTAGTAGTGGCTCACGGGCTCTAGAGTGCAGGCTCGGTAGTTGTGGCGCACGGGCTTAGTTGCTCCGCAGCATGTGGGATCTTCCCAGACCAGGGCTGGAACCTGTGTCCCCTGCATTGGCAGGCGGATTCTTAACCACTGTGCCACCAGGGAAGCCCAAGCTAGACATTCTTAATTCTATCATTCCACCTAGGGTGATGGAAATTGTGAAGAGAAAAAGAATAGGCAGGATGAGGAGGGCAGAGGGAGAAAACATCCCTAATGTTGAGTTGATGTGGTTTTTGGCACTAAGTAGAAGGTTTTTTTTACTTAGGAACATGGGCTCACATGTTCCTCCTCCAAAGAATAACTGGCACAGTGTGGGGCAACACACACAAGCTCAGACCACAGAAATGAACGGGAATAAGGGGGAGGGCCCTGGCAGGGAGGGGCTAAGGGAATTAAGACTCACTGAGCATCTACTATTTGCCAGAGTCTTCACATCTCATTCAATCTTCCAAAAGTCCAATGAGTTAAGGATTTTTACTCCTCTTTACAACAAGGAAACTATGCTCATAGTCACATATTCTTTAAGTGGTTTAATCCCATGCCTTCTGATTCCAAATCTTGGGCTCTTCCCACCATTCTAGTCTGTCTCTTGGGCACACTGTGTAACCAAACTAGGTTTTGTGGGGGAAAAAAACCCCAAAAAACTGGTTCTTCCATTACTGGCTGTATATTACACATAATCTTACCACACACTAAACTGCAAATAAACTAAAATGCAAATAAAACCTATTCATCCTAGATTATAAACCATAATTTCTGATATTGGAAGAAACCATACTCTCTACGCCACTTTATCACTGAGCCTCAAAATAAAACTGACTGAAGCACTAAGAAAAGAGAAAACCATGAATATACATTTACTTACCAAGCTGACTGGCACTCTCTGATCAGGTGCTATGGAAGAATCTGGTTTATACTGTTGTATTAAGCCTGTACCCAGTTCTTCCAGAAGCTGCCAAGATAAAAGAAACAGACTATCAGAGACGAATATTAGAACCATGGAGGTAAAAAGCCACTTCAGTTTGGAGATTACCTCAAATCAAGGGGAAAAGTAATTTCCAACTGATTTTCTTTCTTTTCTCAGAAACTGCTATCTCAGAGGCATTCTTTCCAGAAGCAAAATCACCAAGTATATATTTTTAATTTATTATCAAATCAATTCTTTGGGTTTACATGTAGAGCTGAAAATAGAGGAATGTATTGATATCACTTGCCTACCTGAAACCTCCTAAAGAAACTCAGAATTGATGGACATGCAGCTGAGGGAAGAACATAAAAGGAAGAGAAGAAAAAAGCACACAGCTTTTTTTTTCTTCTTTAAAATTGGGGTATAGCTGCTGTACAATGTTGTGTCAGTTTCCACTGTACAACGAAGCAAATCATCTATATGTATCCATATATCTCTTCCCTCCTGGATACCCCTCCCACCCACCCCCATCCACCCATCTAGGTCACCACAGAGCACCAAGCTGTGCTCCCTGAAGCACAGGGCTTTTAATGAAAATTACCTTTGCTCCATGAAGCTGGACAGATGGATCTGCCTCCCCCAGGCACTTGCAAATCACCTCTCCAAGCTCCATCAAGTAGACCTGAGTCATTGAAAAGTAGCCCCTTGCCAGATGAGCCAACACCTGCAAAGAAAACAGAGGATTAACCCCAAGACCTGAATGCAGGACTGCAATATCCAGAAGTGTTTCAATATTTCAGAAATCACTCACACTCAACAAGGGGCTGAAATCTGATGTTAATGAAATGAAGAACAACCATAATCTTCAATTAAGTATATCATAAAATTTCATGGTGCTTTATAATTTACAAAATGTGTTTCATTTAGATTATCAATATTATCACACTGAAGCCTGGGAACAATTCATCTACTGGTAGGTATTTATTGAGTGTTTCAGCTGAAGAAACTAAGACTGAAAAAGTTAAAGGTTAAAGAGGTTAAAGGACATGTTCAATATTAACCAGATAATTAGCAGACCCTAGGACCAGAAAACAAATACTTTAATCTAGGGTGTACAGAAAAAACAAATATTTTAGTATTTTTAAAATATTACAGAAAAACAAATACTTTAATCTAGGGCGGTTTTCTTCCTTTGAAGGAGCAAATACTTTGTTGTCTCTAAACAGATATAATACCAAAGAGAAGTTTATAGAAAATTAAACATTTATTTAACTTTCAGATGCAGAAATCAAAGATTAACTCTACAACTTCCTTCAGAATTATTATATAATCTATTATACTGACCTGCCATATAATACCTGAGGTGACTAAAATGGCTTGCAACAAAAGGGGACGAATGTGATGTTTTACAACCAATCCCCCCCCACCTACTCCCCTCCAAACAAAACAACAAACAAAGCACTCACACCTAAAGTGTGAATTCACACACAACTCCCACTGACACCAATGACACACTGCTTGGTTTGACCTTATTTTCACAGACTTACTCCTCAGGAAGTAATCACCCCATGAAGAAAGAATGATTACTTCCATTTCAGAGATGAGGAAATGAAACCTCCTACCTGTAAGGCCTCCAGTCGCAAGGGGAATGGCTCATAGGTGCTTCCTCCTGTGGAGCCAGCATCACTACCTGAACAGGCATCTTCCTTGGGCAGAACAACAATGGAAATGCAAAGTCGAATGAGCCAGCAGGGCTCTGAAGACACCTTTGGTGAACTAACTGCGGCTTCTTCCAGAAAGGGTCCTGAAGGGGCTTTCTTCCACCAATCAGGAGGACTGATGTGAGGAGTGGCTGAATTGCTATTGCTGAGTCCAGAAGAACAGGGCTGTTGTAAAAGTAGCTGGACTTCAGGTAAAGGTGCGTGAGTGGACACTATGGCCCCCAACAGTGTGAGACTGGACACACGAACATTAACATCTGTCAAAGGAATCAAAAAGAAACTATCACCACAGGAACAGTTACCATAAGGATCATAACTATCTCTGCAGGCAATTAAGAATTATGGCTTCTTTGTTTAACCTGAATCTAATTAAACCTCTAGACCTAACTTCCAGTTTATGGGACAGAAGTATAAGTTAACACTGTAAAGAAAATACCCAACAAACTGAGAGTAGGGCTTCCCTGGTGGCGCAGTGGTTGAGAGTCCGCCTGCCGATGCAGGGGACGCGGGTTCATGCCCCAGTCCAGAAAGATCCCACGTGCCGCGGAGCAGCTGGGCCTGTGAGCCATGACCGCTGAGCCTGCGCATCCGGAGCCTGTGCTCCGCAACGGGAGAGGCCACAACAGTGAGAGGCCCGTGTACTGCCAAAAAAAACCCCAGAAAACTGAGAGTATACGACATACTATAAGACAACTGGCTTGGACCCTTCCAAAATCAGTATCATAAAAGAAAGAAAAAGGGCCACAGACTACTAGAGTCAAAAAGACTAAAGTGAGGAGGCAGGAGAAGATGGCACTGTAGTAAGATGTTGGGCTCTCTCCTCCCATGGACAGGAAAATTACAACTGCATAGAGAGCAACTATCTCTGAGAATGACCGTAAGACTAGCAGAGAAGATTTTCCATAACTAGGGATAAAAGGAAAAAAAAAAGCCACATTGAGACAAGTAGGAGGGGCAGAGGACCTACACCCCCACTGCTGTGGACCACAGGCAGGAGGGATTTCACAGCCTCAGAGGTCGGCTCTGAACCCCACACTGGGCTCCCCAGCCCAGGGGACATGCATCAGGTAGATGAACCCCCATAATGTCTGGCTTTGGAAACCAGCAGGGCTTACATCCAAGAGAGAGCCAGAGGGCTGCAGAGAATTAAGAATCCACTCTAAAAGGCTGTGCACAAAAACTCAGTCACTCCAGGTCCTGGCACACAGACAGCAGTTTGAAAAGTGCCTGATCATATGGGAAGGAGATTCACTGACTAATAGATTCACTGACTAATATTAAGGCGTGTCACCAAGAGGTACTGAGGAGCTGGCAAGTGCCACTTTAAAATTTTTTGTCTTTGTCTCCCTTTCTACCTAGGTGGCCAGGCACTGGCAGGCACCAGTTTTTTTTTTTCTGGCTGCACCACACAGCTTGCAGGATTACCTGACCAGGGATCCAACCCAGGCCACAGCAGTGAAAGCACTGAGTCCTAACCACTGGACTGCCAGGGAATTCCCAGGCGGTCACCAGTTCTGAATCTTCCCATCTAATTTACTAGCATCACTCAACCCGCCCTGAGTTCACCTGTGGATTCCACCCAGCTAGTGCTAATCTAATGCAGTCCCCAATTACAGCCAGCTACACTGGGAACCAACCCCACCCCCTAGCACACCTGCAAAGAGCATGGCCCAGCCACAACAAAAGGGCACATGCAACCCACAGAGGAGACACTCCTGGAGCACCTAGCTCTGGTGACCAGGGGGGACCATACTACTGGGCCTCACAGGACACCTTCTATACTTAGCCACTCTACCAAGAACAGGAAATGTAGCTGATCTACCTAATACATAGAAACTAACAGAGGGTTAGGCAAAATGAGGAGACAAAGAAATATGTCCCAAATGAAAGAACAGGACTAAACCTCAGAAAAAGAACTAAATGAAATGGAGATAAGCGATCTTCCAGATAAAGCATTCAAACTAATGGTCATAAAAATGCTCTCTGAACTCAGGAGAAGAATGGAAGGACACAGAGACAGAAAACATAAAAAAGAACCAATCAGAGCTAAATAAAATAACAAAAGTGAGAAATAGACTAGAGGAAACCAAATGCAGATTAGATGATACAGAAGAACAGATCAGCAATCTGGAAGACAGGCTAATGAAAATCATCCAAATGGAAAAGCAAAAAGAAATAAGAAAAATGAGGATAGTTTAAGCGACCTCTATGACAACATCAAGTGTACTAACATTCACATTATAGGGGTCCCAGAAGGAGAAGAGAGAGGGACAGGGACAGAAAATCTCTTTGAAGAAATAATGGCTGAAAACTTTCCGAACCTGCCAAAGGAAACATACATCCAAGTCCAGGAATCACAAAAAGTCCCAAACAAGATGAACCCCAAAAGACCCACACCAAGACACATTATAATTAAAGTCAAAAGTTAGAGGGCTTCCCTGGTGGCATAGTGGTTAAGAATCTGCCTGCCAATGCAAGGGACAGGAGTTCAAGCCCTGGCCCAGGTAGATCCCACATGCCGCAGAGCAACTAAGCTCATGTGCCACAACTACTGAGCCTGTGCTCTAGAGCCCACAAGCCACAACTACTGAGCCCATGTGCCACAACCACTGAAGCCTGCATGCCTAGAGCCCGTGCTCCGCAACAAGAGAAGCCACCGCAATGAGAAGCCTGCACACTGCAACGAAGAGTAGCCCCCACTCACTGCAACTAGAGAAAGCCTGCACACAGCAACAAAGACCCAACACAGCCAAAACTAACTAACTAACTAAATTTATTTTTTAAAAAAAGTTAACTAGAGAATCTTAAAAGCAGCAAGAGAAAAACAACTAGTTAACATATGAAGGAGCCCCAGAAGATGATCAGCTGACTTTTCAGCAGAAACTTTACATACCAGAAGGGAATGGCACAAGATATTCAAAGTACTGAAAGGAAGAAAAACCCTTACAACCAAGAATATTCCCTCTGGCAAGGCTCTCGTTCAGAAATGAAGGAGACATAAAGAGTTTCCCAGACAAGCAAAAACTAAAGTAGTTCATCACCACTAAACTGACCTAACAAGAAATGTTAAAGGGACCTCTTTAAACAGAAAACACAAAACTATAAGTAGAAATATAAAAATTATGAAAGAAAAAAAATCTCACTATAAAGGCAAACATATAGTAAAAGTAGTGGATCAACCAACCATATAGGTACTATGAAGGTTAAAACACAAAAGTAGTAAAATCCTATATATCTACAATAATTAGTTAAGAGATACACAAAACAGAAAGATGTTAAAGATGACATCTAAAACATAGGGGTAGGGAGTAAATATGTAGTGCTTTTAGAATGTGCTCAAACATAAGTGACCATTAACTTAAAATAGACTGTTGTATACCAGGTTGTTATATAATAACCTCGTGGTAACCACAAATCATAAAACAATACTAGATTAACTCAAAAAACAAAGAGAAAGGAATACAGTAAGTCCCCTACATATGAACCTTCAAGTTGTGAACTTTCAAAGATGCAAACATGCATTCCATCAATGTCAGGCATGAGTGAAATAGCAGCTTGCCCTCCACCTCCTGTAGCTGACGATCCTTCAGCTCTACCATCTGCCACCTCCACTCCCTCCTCCAGTCAGTAACTCTTCTTGCCTGTTCACTCGATGCCAGCCCCTGTAGGCCAGCCATTATACTGTACTACTGTACTTTTCAAAGTACTGTAAGATTAAAAATGTTTCATTTTTTGTGTTTGTTTTTTATGTACTAATATTATAAACCTTTTACAGTACAGTACTATATAGCCAATTGTGTTAGTTGTGTACCTAGGCTAACTGTTTGACTTATGATCAAATTGGACTTACGAACGTGTTCTCAGAATGGAGCTCATTCGTATGTAGGGGACTTACTGTACAAACATAACACTCAAGAAAGTCGTTAAATCACAAGAGAGCAAGAGGAGGAAAGGAACAGAGAAAAACAACAAAAATAACCAGAAAACATATAACAAAAAGGCAGTAAGTACATAACCATCAAAAGTTACTTTAAATGAAAATGGACTAAATGCTCCAATCAAAAGACATAAGGTGGCTGAATGGATAAAAAAGCAAGACCCATATATATGCTACCTACAAGAGACTCACTTCAGATTTAAAGACACACAGAAATTGAAAGTGAGAGGATGGAAAAAGATATTCCATGCAAATGAAAAGAAAGCTGGGGCAGTAATATTTATATCAGACAAAATAGACTTTACATGTACCACAATGTTCACTACAGCACTATTTACAATAGCCAGGACATGGAAGCAACCTAAGTGTCCATCGACAGATGAATGGATAAAGAAGATGTGGCACATGTATACAATGGAATATTACTCAGCCATAAAAAGAAATGAAATTGAGTTATTTCTAGTGAGGTGGATGGACCTAGAGTCTGTCATACAGAGTGAAGTAAGTCAGAAAGAGAAGAACAAATACTGTATGCTAACGCATATATATGGAATCTAAAAAAAAAGGAAAGGTTCTGATGAACCTAGGGGCAGGACAGGAATAAAGACGCAGACGTAGAGAGGACACGGGGAGGGGGAAGGGTAAGCTGGGACGAAGTGAGAGAGGAGCACTGACATATATACACTACCAAATGTAAAATAGATAGCTAATGAGAAGCAGCTGCATAGCACAGGGAGATCAGCTCGGTGCTTTGTGACCACCTAGAGGGGTGGGATAGGGAGGGTAGGAGAGAGACGCAAGAGGTAGGGGATATGGGAATATATGTATACATATAGCTGATTCACTTTGTTATACAGCAGAAACTAACACAACATTGTAAAGCAATTATACTCCAATAGAGATGTTAAAAAAATAGACTTTAAATCAAAGACTGTAACAAAAGACAAAAAAGTGCATTACATAATGATAAAGAGATCAATCCAGCAAGAAGATTAAACACTTGTAAATGTATGTGCACCCCACATAGGAACAGCTAAATACATAAAGCAAATATTAACAGACATGAGGAGATACTGACAGTAATATAACAGTAAGGACTTTAACACCCCACTTATATCAATGGATAGGTCATCCATACAGAAGGAAACAATGTGTTTAAGGAAACACTGGCCTTAAAGGACACATTATACTACCCTGACTTAACAGATATATATAGAGAGAACATTCCACCCAAAACCAGCAGGATACACATTCTTTTCAAGTGCATGTGGAACATTCTCCAGGATAGATCACATGTTAGGCCACAAAACAAGTCTCGATAAATTTAAGAACACTAAAATCATATCAAGCATCTTTTCAGACCAAAATCCTATGAGACTAGAAATCAACTATAAAACACTGGAAAAAACACAAACAAGTGGAGTCTAAACAACATGCTACTAAACAACCAATAGGTCACTGAAAAACATCAAAGAGGAAATTAAAAAATACATTGAGACAAATGAAAATGGAAACACAGTGTTTCAAAATCTGTAGGGCACAACAAAGGCAGTTCTTAGAGGGAAGTTTGTAGCAGTAGGGCCTACTTCAGGAAACAAGAAAAACCTCAAATAAACAATCTAACCTCATACCTAAAGGAACCTAAGAAAAGAAAAACAAAACTCAAAGGGGAAAATAAGGATCAGAGTGGAAAGAGATGAAATAGATACTAAAAAAAAAGAAAGAAAGAAAAGATCAATGAAACTAAAAGTTGGTTCTCTGAAAAGATAAAGAGAATTGATAAATCTTCAGCCAGACTCATCAAGAAAAATAGAGAGAGGGCCCATATCAATAAAATCAGAAATGAAAGAGGAGATACAACCAACACCACAGAAGTATAAAAAGATCATAAGAGATTACTATAAACAGTTATATGCCAACAAATTGGACAACCTAGAAGAAATGGATAAATTTCTAAAAACATACCATCTTTCCAAGACTGAATCAGAAAGAAAGAGAAAATCTGAACAGACCAATTACTGAAACAGACCAAGTAATGAAATCAAATCAGTAATCAAAAAAACTCCCCCAAAACAAAAGTCCAGGACCAGATGGCTTCACAGATGAATTCTACCAAACATTTAAAGAAGACTTAATATCAACTGTTCTCACACTATTCCAAAAAACTGAAGAGAATTCAATTTCCAAATTCATTCTACGAGGCCAGCATTACCCTGACAGCAAAACCAGACAAAGACACTACAAGGGAAGAAAATTACAGGCCAATATCCCTGATGAACACAGATGCAAAAATCCTCAACAAAATATTAGCAAACCAAAGTCAGCAATACATTAAAAGGATCATACATCATGATCAAATGGGATTTACCTCAGGGATACAAGGATGATTCAGTATCTGCAGATCAATCAACCTGATACACTGCATTAACAATATGAACAGTGAAAATCATACATCATCTCAATAACTGCAGAAAAAGCTTCTGACAAAATTCAACATCCCTTTATGCTAAAACCCCTCACCAAAGTGGATACAGAGGGCACATACCTCAACATAATAAAGGCCATATATGACAAACCCACAGCTAACATACTCAACAGTGAAAAGCTGAAAGCATTTCCTCTAAGGTCAGGAACAAGACAAGGATGCCCACTCTTGACACTTCTATTCAATGTAGTATTGGAAGTCCTAGACACAGCAATCAGACTAGAAAAAGAAATAAAAGGCATCCAAATTGGAAAGGAAGAAGTAAAACTGTCGCTGATGACATGATACTATATATAGAAAACCCTAAAGACTCCACCAAAAAACTATTAGAACTAATAAATGAATTCAGTAAAGTTGCATAAAATTAATATACAGAAATCTGTTGCATTTCTATTCACTAGTAACAATCCATCAGAGAAAGAAATTAAGAAAAAAATGCCATTTACAATTGCATCAAAAAAATAAAATACCTAAGAATAAATTTAGCCAAGAAGGTGAAAGACCTGTATTCTGAAAACTATAAGATATTGATGAAAGAAGTTGAAGACAATACAAATTAATGGAAAGATACATATACCATGCTTATGGACTAGAAGAATCAATACTGTTAAAATGTCCTTACTACCCAAAGCAATCTACAGGTTCAATGCACTCACCATCAAAATACCCACGGCATTTTTCACAGAACTAGAACCAATCATCCTAAAACTTGTAGGGAACCACCAAAGACCCCAAATAGCCAAAGCAATCTTGAGATAAAAGAACAAAGCTTGAGATTTCACATGCCCTGATTTCAAACTATACTACAACACTGTAGTAATCAAAACAGAATAGAGAGCTCAGAGGTAAACCCACACTTACATGGTCAATTTATCTATGACAATGGCAGCAAAAATATGTAATGGAGAAAAGACAGTGTCTTCAATAAATGGTGTTGGGAAACCTGGACAGCTACATGCAAAGGAGTGAAACTGGACCATTTTCTTGTATCATATACAAAAACAAATAAAAAATGGGTTTAAGACTTAAACATAAGACCTGAAACCATAAAACACCTAGAAGAAAACACAGGTAGTACACTCTTTGATGCCAGTCTTAGAAGTATTTTTTCGGATTTGTCTCCTCAGGCAAGGGAAACAAAAGCAAAAATAAGTAAGTGGGATTACATCAAACTAATGAGCTTTTACGCAGTGGAAGAAATCTTTAATAAAATGAAAAGGCAATCTACTTAATGGGAAAAGATATCTGCCAATGATATATCCACGTGTGTGTGTGTGTGTGTGTGTGTGTGTGTGTATATATATATATATATATATATATACACACACACACATATATATATATTTCTTAAAAAGGAAATCATACAACTCTGTAACAAAAAAACCCAATCCCATTAAAAAATGGTCAGAGAGCCTGAATAGCCCTTTCTCCAAAGAAGACATACAAATGGCCAAGAAAAACATGAGAAGATGCTCAACATTACTAATCGCCACTAATCATCAGGGAAATCAAAAGCACAATGAGATATCACCTCACATCTGTCATAATGGCTATCATCAAAAAGACAAGAAACAAGTGTTGGCAAGGATGTGAAGAAAAGGGAACCCTCACGTACTGTTGGCAGGAATGTAAATTGGTGCAGCCACCATGTAAAACAGTATGGAGGTGCCTCAAAAATTAAAAACAGAACTACCATATGATCTAGCAATTCCATTTCTGGGTATTCACTCAAAGAAAACAAAAACACTGATTTGATATATGCACCCCAATGTTCACTGCAGTATTATTTACAATAGCCAAGATATGGAAACAACCTAAATGCCCAACCTAAGTGGATAAAAAAGATGTGGCATATGTATACAATGGAATATTACTCAGCCATAAAAAAAAGGACTTCCCTGGTGGCGCCGTGGTTAAGAATCCGCCTGCCGATGTAGGGGTCATGGGTTCAAGCCCTGGTCCGGGAAGATCCCACATGTCGCAGAGCAACTAAGCCTGTGCACCACAACTACTGAACCTGTGTTCTAGAGCCCACAAGCCACAACTACTGAGCCCATGTGCCACAATTACTGAAGCCATGGGCCTAGAGCCTGTGCTCCACAACAAGAGAAGCCACTGCAATAAGAAGCCAGGGCGCTGCAACTAGAGAAAGCCCGCATGCAGCAATGAAGACCCAATGCAGCCAAAAATAAATAAATTTATTAAAAAAAAAATGAAATCTTGCCATTTCCAACAACATGGATGGAACTAGAGGGTATTATGCTAAGTTAAATAAGTCAGACAGAGACAAATACTGCATAATCTCACTTATACATGGAATCTAAAAAACAAAACAAATGAACAAACAAAACAGAAACAGACTTACAGATACAGAGAGCAAATTGGTGGTTGCCAGAGGAAGTTAGGGCATGCATGAAATAGGTGAAAGGGATTAAGAGGTTACAAACTTCCAGTCATAAAATAATTAAGTCACAGGGATATAATATACAACATAAGGAATATAGTCAATAATACTGTAGTAATTTTGTATTGTGAGAGACGGCTAGCTACTAGACTTATCGTGGTGATCACTTGTGATGTATTTAAATGTTGAATCATTATGTTCACCTGAACATAATGCTAACTATACTTCAATAAAAAAAAAGTTTAAAAGGCTAAAGTGACATAAAAACTAAATATCACGCATGAACCTTGAATGAACCCAGGTTTTTTTTAAAAAGCTATAAAAGACTTTTGGGGACACATGAGGAAATCTGAATGTGGACTAGACATTAGATAATACTATGGAATCAACGTAATTTTCTTAGGTGTGAGAATGGTATTGTGTTTTTTGGAGATTGTCTTTATTTGGGGGAGATACATACTGTGGTATTTAGGGTGAAATATGTCTATAATTTACCTTCAAATGATTCAAGGGAAGAAAGTCTATATAAATACGTACACATAGACCAAAATATGCATATAAACACACACACGTACACATATACACACTGATACATATATGTAGAGAGAGAGAGAAAACAAATATGACAGTGTTAACAACTGTTAAGTCTAGGTAGAGGTAACAGCTGCTCACTGTACAATAGTACAAATTTTCTGTGGGTTTAAACAGTTTAATAATAAAAGGTTGCTGGAGGACAAAGTCAGATACTTGAAAGGGACCTTTGAGACATGGTTCACTCCCCTCAGTTTGCAGATGAAGAAAAGCTAGTGCAGTGGAATGAGCAGGGGACTGAGCCAGAAGACTTGGGCTGTCTTAATCTTACTTCTGCAACTGAAGTGATAAGCAATCTTATGGCAAGATTTACCTTCCTGGGTCCCCTTTTACACATTGGTGAAAGGGATGAACTGGACTTTGTTTACATATTTACATATCATTATCTCATTTAAGCCTCATAAAAATCTTATGAGGTAGGCATAGACCTTCCTGTTAGGAGGAAATTAGGGTTCAGAGAAGGTCATGACTATGCGATGGCAAAAATGGGAGTGAGCTGCAGACTGACACTGGGTCCAGAACATCTCCCATGATGGCACAAAAACATCCGTGCCTTCTTCAAGTTCTACAATTCTGACTAAGAACTCAACAGAATGTGGTCTGATCCTGAAGCTTGCAACCAAAAGAAAAACAAGTCTCCTAAAGGCAACACATACATATTATATGTGGAAGTAAGTCAGGAAATAAGAAGTAAGACTGTAGTTAGTGAAGATTTGAGGTTCTGATATTTTATCTGAACTCCAGAGAAGTTAATGTTAAAGAAGTTAGGTTTTATATTCCACTTCTTCCTTCCAAAATGAGGATAATGTCTGTCTATCTGAGTCCATCCATCCTCTACTTATATCTAAAGGATATGAACTATTACACTATTACATACTAGAGTGGGACCCCCTGGGATTTTGCTCAATCTCAATTCTAAAGGGATACTCTGGTCACTGCACTGATGCATTGAAGAGGCATTAAACTTTACAGTTAATTCTCCAGGTCACTTCTTTCCAGTGGTGTCCACTGGGGCTTAAGGGGTCAAAAGTGGGATTCTAGCAATAGTTGATTCCCCCCAAATTTTGAGGAGAATAAGCAGAGATATCTTAGAGCTATAAAAATGCTCTATTTTTAAAAAACTAATAATCTAGATCTGGTTGATATAAAGAAGCAATCAGTTTCAAACTACCACCAACCTTTGTGGCGGATATAAGGCTTTATCTGGTTCCAGACTTTGGTCAGCAGGCTGAGTTTCAGACGGTTATAAGGTGAATTTGATACTAAGTTTGCAAGGCACTGCAAAACACAAAGAAGAGCTCATCAGTGGGCCTGACACAGTCACAGCATAGAGACAAAATTTTAGAGCCTTTAATTTTAAAAGTCTTTATACTTATTTAAAAATCAGTCCTTTGCTTTTTTGTTTTTTTTCAGAGGGAATAGCACTTGTATTCTCATTGGTCCAACTTAATACTAAAGATAAAGCAGTATTTTTAGTAAAACATTTATGTGGACATACAGAGATTGTAGGTATGATCAGACAAGTAGAAACAGACTTCCAAACAGGGTATCTTTAATAAAATTACTACTTAGTTATATTCTTGTCAATTCACTTTTGGGCAATATAAACATTATGCAAAAAGAAAGAAACTGCCTCTGTTAACTCACCGATAACTTGGCACATTTACCTTAATTATCTGAGTAAGGGTCTGTGAGGATGATTCAGCCACCAAAGCTAACAAAAGACATCTGTGCAACTCTTTAATGCTAGAAGCGATCATTACAGAAAAGGGAGTGAAAGCCCTTCTGTGGTCACTGGTATCTTCAGCGACAGAAAGAAACTGCTTTGAGCCTTCCAAGATGGCAGATAAAACTTGCAGAGCACAGGCACGCGTCTGAAATTTCAGGATGATGCACAGCAGTTAGAAATCAGGAATCGAATCCCCTTCTTCCTATATATATGTTTTTCATTTTCCAAGTATTTAGGATCCCTTTAATTAGAGGGCAATGTGATTATCCATCAGGCCCTAAGAGCAGCCGTGAACTAAGCCACCTGCGCGCCGCCCCACCCCCACACTTCAAAAAACCAACAGAGCCTCAAATCACGTGGCTGTTAGGGTTTCCTACTGTAAGGAATAAGCCTAAGCTGCACCACAGTATAAAAACCTGATGTCACAGCATGAAAATAACTTCAAGATGGGAAGCCTAGTTTACTAAAGCATAAAGCCAAATGAAAAGAGAAAAGCAAACCGCCTGTGGGCAGGAAAAACTACACGCATCTAGGGTCTGTTTCATATCAAAGTTCCCGAGGACCTTCTGCTTTACGTTCCAACCTAAAGCATCCGTGAGTGCTCAATACTAATTACATAGGATACTAGAAACTTGGTGCATACTCAGCTTGGCAGGCACCATTAGTGACCCAACTTTCAGAAACATTCTTAGGTACAGAAACGAAAATCTGCAATAAAACCTTTGATACTCAAAGGAATACTATTAAATATAACTTTATGGATAGAAAGGAAAACATGTGCACCTTGATCAATGGACTGCTCTATCTATCAGGAATAGTGCCACTGCATTAAGATTTTCTTTATAAGGTTAAAAGATTACTTGTAATCAGTATTCTGATGATTGTGCAGTATTAAAACTCAGAAAAGAAAAAAAGAAAGGAAAAGAAAGCCAATTTAACCAAAATGGAATGTAGGTGATAAATGCAGGACTACTAATATGAAATAATACTGTACCCTCTTTGGCCAGCTCACCCCAAAATGTCAATTAAACCTTTCAGTCAGATATTTAAAAAGCAAGGAATCAACATTATAATTCTAGGATCTAATCTAAGTATTTACTCAATATGAAGCATATCTGAGTTTGGTGTGAAAAAGGTTTTCCAGAAAATCTTCAACTGTTATCTCCAAATTACCAAGAAATAAATCATTTCTGCATGCTTTTCATAGAATGGAATCATAAACAAAAAACTAAAGATTTATTGCTTTGAGAACAAATTTGTAGTATAGTAGTATGAGTCTTTGGAATTAAGCATAATCACTTAAGGAAGGCAGGAAGTTGACAATGTATTAGGAAAGTGTGTGTCAGAGAGACAAAGAGACAGAGAGAGAGCTCGTGCACAAGTCAGCTGGTCCAAGAACTCAGATGAGGTGCTAGCAACCCTTTTCCATAAAGCGCCAGTAGCACAAATTTTATAGTCTAGACTTCGCAGGCCACAGTCTTTGTTGCGACCACTCAACTCTGCTATGGGAGCACAGACACTGTACAAAGAAATAAATGTGACTGTGTTCAAATAAAATTTTACTTATGGACAGTGAAATCTGAATTTCATATAAATTTTACATGTCACAAAATATTATTCTTTTGATTAAAAAAATGTTTTGAAAGCGTAAAAACCATTCTTAGATCATAGGTCATACAAAAACTGGTAGTTGGCCAGACTGGGCCCACAGGCCATAGTCTGCCAACCTCTGATTAGACTGCTGGCTGGTCTTAACCAAAAAAGCCGGATGTTATGCTAAACCTCCATTTCTTTAGAACATAATTAAAAATTACAATTTCAACAGCTCACAAACCAAATAAAATTAAAAGCCAAGTTGTAGAAAGAAATGAACTAATACTCAAAAGTAAAAATTTTTCAGCTCAATTAACTTTGGTACCTAAAGTGGGAAAAAGCATACATGACTATCACAGATGAAAACAAAAGAATGTCACTGTAATTAGTCATTTTTTACCATCGAGGTATAAAATCTATATGGAAATATGATACTATATCAAATTTTACTTCTCATAGTGCTGATTTATTTCCTTTAAACACTGTTTAATATACCTCTGTTGTTATAAAAATGCTATTCATGACACTGAATCAGGTTCAAGTTCTGCTTCATTTATTTTTGTATCAATATTTAATACTGTTTACCATTCTAATCAGCACTTCCAGCAGACAGTACTGATGTACAAGCAAACCATAAGAGGTGCAGCTCTCCAGAGAGCTCATTTTGTTAAGTTTTTATTGTCTGAATATTTACATTGGTAGATGAAAGCCTTTTTAATCTTATAAACATCAGTGCACTCAGTTTCACTAGAGGGTAGTTTTACCTCCTTGGGCACAAAGGCTTGTTCAAAGGTAATGAAACAAGAAAGCACTTTTCCTTTTTTGCTATTTAAGGATATAGTAGAAATTTTTGCTGAGGTAGCTCAGTCAATCCTTATTTTTTCCTTTTTTATGTATGTTCAGTCTCAGCATATTTCTGGGGGAGTGATGAAGTCGTCACTGCTGGGAATAGCTACCACTGAGGTTTCAATGCAGGGCACCTGGCTGTGCTTGTCTTTGACTTTGTCCAAGTCCTGATTATCCTTCACATATGTTCAGGGTTAATTTCATTTGAGCACACCCCCAAAGTTGGATGCCTTTTAGGTGGAGGCATGTGCATACTGTGTCAAGGTCTCTAGATTTAGAGACCTCCAAGCAAAGGTCACCTGTTCTTAATTGACCATAAAAGAGGAAACCTGATTACCTACCATTCCGTGACAGTTAAAAGTTTCAACTCTTTATTCTCTTTCCTAGTTATGATAGCTATTATCTAGATTTTGATTTGTTTCCACATTTCATAGCTCTTTAAAAGAGAAACAAATAATCATCATGGAATTTGAAAATCAGGATAATTCTAAAGGTACCAAGAAGAAGGCATGGCCTACAGTTTGTCCCTTAGGTCACGTCTTGTTGATATATATACATAATCTACTTTTGTAACACCTGAGGAAATCATATAGAAGAAATTCTTAAAATAGTCATATTGTTACTAGTAGCATTAGTATTATTTTAATTAGTCGTATTATTTTACTGATTGCTCTGTCTTGCCTGAAAACACAGGATGTGCTTTCTGAAGCACATTTCCAGCATGTAAACATGTGATAATTTCCCAAGTACCATCACACTGCCAAATCCTAGAGGAAATTTCTAAGTTTTCTCCTTCTCAATGAACCATTCTAGCATCTTACATTCCAGTTTCCTGAAAGTAATCCCTGTCATTATTGGTGTTCTGAATGGAGTAGTCCAATCATGTTTCCTTCTGTCCATTTCTCTCTGGAAAATTTCCCAGTATATCAGTGACAATTGTGCTTCCAATTGAATCTACCATAGGTCATATCAGAGCTGCCATGAACTCAAAACCATCATCACTGTGTACTTCAAGGAGAAGAGACATTATTTTTGTCTTGTCATGTTTCATCCTGGCTAAGACAAACTTCAGTCTATACTATCCAACTCTATACTCAATAAGCACCTGAGATGACCACTCAGCTTTTACACACGGCTGCGCCTTTTAACCTAGCTCTGATCAGTCCAGAATGCTGTTCTATTCCAATGACATGAACTAGTATTTTTTTTTTGGCCATTTCTTGTGGCATGCGGGATCTTAGTTCCCCGACCAGGGACTGAACCCGCGCCCCCCGCAGCTGAAGCACAGGGTTCTTAACCACTGGACTGCCAGGGAAGTCCATGAACTAGTACTTTTAATTTTTGCACGTAACTTTCTAGAAGTCTTTCTAAAAAGACTCTCTCACTGACATCATCTACCAAAACACTTTTTTCTAACATTGTTCTTGGTTCACAATTAATTACACTATGGACAGTTTGCAGTGGTGCGCTCCAAGACCTGTTGTGGACAATTATCATGACCCTTATTTACACCCTTCTAAACCTAGTATCTGCTAAAAAATCTGAGTATATTCATTTCGCTTGCCATTACACTGAACTCATGAATTTTAATCATTACTTCGATCTTTTAAAAAAACTGTGTAAGAATGATGACTGGTCTTCCCTTTCTCCAGGACCTTTGTGTGGCTTTCGTGCTAGACCTAGGACTTCTCCAGAAGGGAGTTCTATATTTTTTTTCACTCATCACATCTCTTGCATTACTGAAATTAAACAGCAATAACATATGTAAGAAGTACCCAAATCAAGGAGGACCATTTTGCAGTAAGTAAAATTTCTCATGGCAATTCAAATGTAAATGTTTGAAAAATACAAAGATATAAACATCATGAAAATTATTTCAATCTACTTTCATCTCCATCTCCTTGGCTACTTACGGCAGCTCCCCTCAGCTGGAGGGTCTTCAAAAACATAAATACATATATATATATATATATATATATATATATATTTTCAACCTTCATAGCAGTTTTCCTTCCAATTACTAGAATGGCCTCATTATTTATTTATTTGCCACCACCATTTTTCAGGTTCTCATTTGCTGATGATTCAGTCAATCTGAAGAATTTCTACTGGTTTAACTATTTAGTATATTGGGTATTTGAAATACCGTACAAGGCATTTTTGTGTGTGCATAATTAAGGCTAGTTTATTTTTCTTCACCCTGTAAAAGTGCTGAAGGGTCATTTAGAAGTTTTCTTATAGAGTAATTAGCTAGTCAAGGAGATGATCAAAGGGAGTTTCAATGTATGATGGATTGCTAGTCCTCCTTATTTTTAAGGGAAAAATCTTAAAAACAGAAAATAATACTATTGGCCTAACTAAAACTATTCATTTTGAGAGGGTAGATTAATTACCTGAGGATACCAGATGCCATGTAGCATGACTTTTTTTGTTTGTTTTGGTTTTTTTTGTTTTTTTGCGTTACGCGGGCCTCTCACTGTTGTGGCCTCTCCTGTTGCGGAGCACAGTCTCCGGACGCACAGGCTCAACGGCCATGGCTCACGGACCCAGCCGCTCCGCGGCATGTGGGATCTTCCCAGACCGGGGCACGAACCCGTGTCCCCTGCATCAGCAGGCGGACTCTCAACCACTGCGCCACCAGGGAAGCCCTGTAGCATGACTTTTTAATGTTCATTATTGTAAGAGGAATCTAAACAGCACACTGTTTTCCTTATTTGGGTAAAAAGCTAACTTCTGGAAAAGAGCTAACATATCCAAGAAGAGGTAAATATTTGATCAGCCATAGTTACCTTGCTGTAGCTATCCATGACTGCCAAGTTACTTTTCCTTCTTTTCTAAAAATAAGTTTTTCTCATTAAAATATGTATTACTATTACATGTGATTTGAAAAATATGGAAAAGTTGAAGAAAAAAAAACCACTGTTGGGATCATATAATTCTATATCCTATACTTTCATAAAGCATCATCAGCATTTCCCTAACCATCAGCATTTCATAACCATTATATACCATGATATTCCAGTGCGTATTAAAGCCATTTTTAACTTCTTTCTATTATAAACACCATGGCAATCAACATTTTCATAAAACAAAGAGAAGCACAGCTTCTTCAGCGCAGCTCAAAGAGGACACTGAAACAATAACTCAGTGTGCTTGTGCTTCAAGCAAGCCCTGGGGCAGGAGGTGAGCTCAGTGTGATCTCCCTCTACCTGATATTCACATAAGCCCATTTCCTATCCTCCTGCCTATTTACTGGTTCTCAAGTCAGGACTTGGGTCGGTATTATTAAGAGCCTTGTTCAGATAAGATCAGATGGGGCAGTAAGATCAGATGGGGCAGAGAAAACAACAAAGACTTGTAAAGATTTTCTTCCTAGTTATAACCCTTAGAATTTAAATGCTCTTACCTTTGGAGAAGGATCTTTTAATGTAAGAGTCATCAAGGACACAGACTGTGGGCTTCCAAGCTCCGGTGTATCAGGAACAAAGGCTGACCAGTAGCCATAAAGAACTTTTTTTTCTATTGATTTTATAGTAGAAAGAAAACAGGCTAATGCTCCTTGGCGAACTTTGGCTTGGTAAGACCTTTAATAACCAAAAGAAGGAAGAAAAAAGCCTTTTAATTGTTTTTAAAAACATAAGCATGAAATGCTATTTATTCCAGCCAACTCAAATGATACGGTGGGAAATTCAACATTCTAAATAAATCTGAAAGATGCCAACATTTTAAAAATTATTTCAAAATGTGATCAAAACATGTTAAAGCAATTTGTTTATCTAACAAGCTAATAAAGTCAACAATTAAAAAAACACAACTAGATAGAGAATAAGAGGGCAACATTTTGATATTAGGAAATCAGTATTAAATATGAGATACTGCAGAGTATCCATTCATCCAACAGATATGTACTGAGAATCCTTACGTATGTGCCAGGCACTGTGCTGAGGCTGGCAGACATAAACTAAGCCCCTGCCCTTGACAAGCTTATTAAAGGCAGAGACACACAGTTAAAGAGACTACAACACAGTAATCAGAGATAAGTCAAACAGTCACATAGGAGGGGTACCTAAGCCGGAATAAGGGGTCAGAAAAGGCTTCTCAGAGTACATGATTGCTGAGCTCATACTGAAGATGGGTAGTGGTTAACAAGGCAAAAGGCAAAAAACATGAAAGAAAGAATAACCCAGGCAGAGGAACCACATGTACAAAGGCAGATAAGAGAACAATGCAAAATGCATAGTAATACAAAGTCCCACGTAAATGAGACTCTTCCAAGTTAAATCACATGCGGCAGTCAGACTTTTAAGCAAGGTTAGAAACTTATACACACAACTTAGAATATAAAGCATAAAAATATAACAAAATACTACTACCTCACTTTACTCTGCATGCCTCCTTCAGCATCAGAATAGTCTGACTCACTACTGCTGACTCTCTTCCAACTGGAAGAACTGAAGGATGAGGAGACTTGGTCTTTTCCTGCAGCTCCACTTCCAGCTAATGGCAAACTCGGAACACCCAGGGAGGAGGGGCACTGAGTGTCCCCTTTATGCGGGTTCAGTCTGCCTGAGCCAGTGACTGGGGCTACTTCTCTTTCACCACTGGATTCTTCCTCCTCCTCCTCTCCTTGCTGGATTTTCTTCGCTTTTACTTTTGATTTTTTCCTTTTATTCTGATTTTAGGAGCAAATGAAAACACATATATGATAGCTATTGGTAACTTCTCATTTGATAATTACTAAGTATGTCTCCAACACGTAGTACGGACAAAGAAGAGGAGAAGAGAAAAAAGCGGCACTTAATACTCCATACGTCAGGCACTATGCTAAGTGTTTATGTACAACTCACTGGACCAAAAGAAACAAGGTAGGAAATACATGGGACAGAGCAAACCTTGTGACCTGGGTTTAAATTCTATATCTGTGATCCTGGGCAAATCATTTAGCCTCGCTGAGCTTGCCTTTCCTCATCTGTTTAAGTACAGACTAATGCCACCTTCCTTGAACGGTTGTGAAAGCATTCAGCCTTCTCAACAAAGGTTCTGCAAGAGATCAAGGTCTACAGAAAACGACTTGAGTGACTATTTTCTCAGTTCTCCCAAACAGGATATGCAGCTAGCACCACTCTAGATGCATAGGAGGGATGTTACTCCTTTACATACAATCCAGGTTTTAGAGCACTGGGGCTTTGTAGATATAAAGTAAAAGCCTGGGGCTTCCCTGGTGGTTCAGTGGTTAAGACACCACACTTCCAATACAGGGGGCACGGGTTCGATCCCTGATCGGGGAACTAAGATCCTGCATGCCGTGCAGCGCAGCCAAAGAAACAAACAACAAAAAACTTAAAGTAAAAGCCGGGTTCTTTCTCTTCTGCTACTTCCTTCTTTCGGACATCCAAAGATCTTTGGAATCTGTGCTCTCCTCTGCATTCTCAAGGTCCCTAGCCTTTAGGAGAGAAGGTCCTCATGACTTCTACCTTGAGTTATTAATGTGGCTCCAGACTCACACCCTTTTACTTGCTATCACAGTGATTTCTCTGAAATGCCAATCTGATCATATCACTCCCCTGTATCAGATGCTTCATTTCCACCACCTATAAGACAAAAACCCAAACTCCTTAGCACACTGTATATGACCCTTATGATTTGGCCTCTGCTACATACTTGACCCACCTTCCCCTCCACACACCTGACACTCTAGCCCATTGTTCAACTCGCATTCCCTAAGACTGTGTACCTGTTGTTCCCTCTGAATAAAACATTCTCCTTCCTTCTCTATACTATTACTCATTCTTGAGGCTCAGGTTAGCCACTATATCTTTTAAAAAGCACCCCCTTACTCCTCTATTGGTTGCCCTGGATGTGCTCCTAGAATACCCCGTGAATGTTCTGTTGAAAGAAATCATAATACTGCAATGTAGTTGTTTATTTATCCACCTTTGCTTTCTCCCCCAAATTCCTAAAACCACAATCTATGTTCCTAATGCTTAGCACAATGTCTGGGATATAACAGATGCTCAGTAAATGTTGATTAAGTGAATGAGCGAAAGCATTTCTAATTATAAGCATTTTAATCAGGTATTACATTTCTAGGTGTAATACCTCAGCCGTGTATCTGTATGCTTTAGGTTCTCCAACAGAAATAGGAGGGAGATGGCAGCTATCTGGAAAGACTGGGAAATGTGGCAGTGGCAACAGAGACCTATAATATTTACCAGCTAGCCTGCTGGAGAAAAAGTCTGTTGACCTGTGGCGTTAAGCATTTGAGGGATGCGGATGCTTGGCTGTGGGTAGGAAGCGAATGCCCATTTCTATAGCTGTTACACTGCCTAGACTGCTTAGAAGTATAAGATGTTCTAACTGGTAGTTAGCAGTCTGATAATTTAAATTTACTATGCTAAAAACCCTAAGTTGAAATCAAATTCAAGGTGAGCCTTTGGCACAGCAGTGATGCAAATCATAGAAAACACACATAGCAAGCAATTAAAAACAATCCACAACTTAAATCTAAATATACGTAAATGTACCACAGCTGGTCGAGAAGTGCTGGATTCTGTCTGCTGCGGTTTGATGGGTGGTCGTCCATCATACTGAGGAAGTGGAGTGGGGTACAACACCGTGGGCATCTCTATGTTTAGTCCAGGGAGTCCATGGAACATGGTTTTCTAATAATGATGATTAAGGAACACACAAACACACATACAACGAATCATAAAACAGAATTATTCACCATGTTCTGAATCACAGATGAATAGATTAATGTTTAAAAGCTTTATTAAGGAAACTGAAATGAGAAAGAAAATAGATACCCTGAAGGTTTAGAGCTTAAAGGAGAGTTTAATTTCATCTAGACCATGGGATCTGGTTTGGCCAGATCAGGTTAAACTTTAGATTCTAGTTTATTTACTTACTACTTTTATTTACTAATTTAAAAAATTTACCCAATCAGTTTTGTCCAATATTTTATCTATAATTTTTTTAACCAATCTATCATTTTATTTAGCATATCCATGTCCAAATCTAGCTCTCTATTATCTATTAGGGAGTAGGGGAGATGGTACAGGAAAAGAATTAAAGTTTTAGTCATGATAAAGCTAAGTTATCATACATGGCTTTGATCTAAGGTCACCACAAAGTTTCTTTCTATTTCTTGGCTGAACTGAAGACAGATGGATCCCCAGAGAGGTTGATCTGACTCTCCCACTGACTGGCAGGCTCAGAAGCCAAAGGATGGCAGCCTAATGATACACGTCTTGATTGGCCTGCCTACTACATGGGAGCTAAAGCCAAGGAGAAGCACTGGTTCCTCTTTCAAGTCCAAACAGATTCAACATAATCTAAAATTAAATAATCTACAGATCATACCTCATAACCCATTCCCAATAAAATTTTAGAATTTTCTTAAGTTTACTAAAGCAAGATTTAGTCTTTTCAGTTCTTAATTTTATTTATTTTTAATTAATTTATTTTTGGCTGCACTGGGTCTTCGTTGCTGCACACGGGCTTTTCTCTAGTTGTGGCAAGCGGGGGCTACTCTTTGTTGCAGTGCACGGGCTTCTTACTGTGGTGGCTTCTCTTGTTGCGGAGCACAGGCTCCACGCGCGCGGACTTCAGTAGTTGTGGCTTGCGGGCTCCAGAGCGCAGGCTCAGTAGTCATGGTGCACGGGCTTAGTTGCTCCATGGCATCTGGAATCTTCCTGGACCAGGGCTTGAACCCGTGTCCCCTGTGTTGGCAGGCGGATTCTTAACCACTGTGCCACCAGGGAAGTCCCAGTTCTTAATTTTAAATATGTTTAAATATGAACATTTTATTCTTCTCTCTTAAAATATAATACCCTAAAGCTAGCCTTGGAGTAATGATGTAAACTGGTCCTTATGTCTGGGGTATAAACAGGAAAGACACTAACCACATGAGGACATGGGGTTTAAACGGGCAATGCCTTACCTTTAGCACAGCCAGAAGAGCTCCAAGTTCATCAGTCTGTGTCAGTTTCATCTTCCCACCATTTAGAAGAGACTGTATACCTTTTAATGCATTTTGTAACAACTAGAGGGAAAAAGGAGACCAAGTTAAAAGGTAAACGAAATTTGGTTGTCCAGGGACCAACTTTCTAGCACCACGTAGGATGGAGAAAGAAAAGTCTTCAGATGATGAAAAAAACTTTAGACAGGGGAGGGTTAAAAAAAGAGCAGAGATGAGGATCCAGAGAAGAAAGCTGATGAGCTACTACTAATTATTTTCTAGAAGAATGGAGTGCTTCTCTTGAATAAGAGTGGTCTTTTCATACATGTTTATAAACCCGCACGTACTAATCGTGAGCAAGAAAAAAAAAAAAGAAGAGATGTTTAGTGGGAAGAGTACGATAGGAATAAAAATGCGGCAGCAGAGACTGGAAACAGGAAATCCCTATCACGCAGTAACCAAAGCAGCTCTTTTCACAGCAGCTCTTAAAAGCAAAGAAATGTATGTGGGGACAGGTTTCTAGAGGGCAATTCTGATCAAGATTCATTTTTTGGCCAGTAATGTCATTTCTAGGATTCTGTCCTTAAGAAATACTCCCTACATGGAAAGGATGTGAACTGCAGCCTTGTTTGAAATAGTGCAATCACTGAAAAAAACTTTAATTTTCCATCAATTATGATATTTAAGAAGCTAACCCTCTGCTACATATGAAACTTAACAATAATAGCAAGCACTTTTCCAAGCATATTTAAGTGCTTTTATGAACAGTTCATATACACCTCATAAGACCTCTACAAGGTGGTTATAACATTTCTCCCATTTCAGAGATGAGGAACATGTAGGCTCAAGAAGTTAAGTAAATTGCCAAGGTCTCCCAGCTACAGCAGTTAGAAAGCATGAAGTACATCAACAGGTATTGAAAAGGTGTCCAAGATATATTAAGTTTAAAAAGGAGAGAGAGCTGCAAAACAGCATATTAAATATGATCCCACTTAAAAAGTATAAATATGCTCATTTATATACAAAAAAATCTGGGGGCATGTAGAACAAATTGTTCCCAGTGGCTCTGTCTAAGCTGGGGACTATAAGAAACTTTCGCCATCTTTGATTTGTAATTTTTGAAATGTGTCACTTTGAATTTAAATCATGTTAATAAACTGTCATATTTGTATCAGGTTTTTAAAAAAAGAAAAAATATTGCAGATATTGTTGAAATCCACTCCTTTCCCTTCCATCTAAAAGACAGTCACTAGTCAGAAATTTTTTATTTCCACTTTTATAGTCAGGAGGGTAAAAAGAGTTTAAGAACCTAGAATTGCAAAACAAACAAAAAAACAAGGCAAAACAAAACAAACAAAAATAATTTCTTGTAATTTAAACCTGAAAGATATGGGTTCAGCCTTTTTAGGTTATAAACATCCCCTTATGCCTATATCTCTAGACAAAACTAATACAGCAACAAGATGAAACTCTAATAGCAGCTCTTGTTCTACTGCTGCTTGTAAACACATCTGTAACAGTCACAGGATCAGTAGTAGTCTCACCTACCATGCAAAACGTGATATCATCCATATCAGATGATTTTGGAGACTGTAAAGTGGTCAAGAAAGCTTGGAAGCAGATATTTTGGTAGGGCTCCTCCAAGTACGGCTGTCCTGGCACACTAAAACACACACAGAAAAAGCAACTCCAACTCAGTCACCTTTGAAATGGGGCTTGCAAAAGAATAAGAATTAAAAGTAACAGCAATACTGACTAATGGAGTTGGAATATACCCTTGAATGAAACTGTATCATAGAAGATTGTGCACTCCGGTTAATTAACTACTGCTGTGGACCAGCACAAGGCTGGAACGAATAGGAAGAAGAACGGTTTCCACAGGGAGAAGTTACAGAAGTCTGTAGTGAAACGAGTACACAGAAAGCGAAATCTTTTTCATTATGCTTTTCAGTTCTGAGAGGGAAATAATGCAGACAGGTTGTCAAGCTAGAATCACACAGCTGAAGCTGCCTTCCTAGCCACTGGACAACACTGCAATGTAGAGATAAGATATTACACATCAGTTCAAGCTTGTGCCACTCATTTTCTATTGCATGAATTTAGAATTGGGCAGTTGGGATTGGTTCTGTTTTCTTAAAGGAAATTGGCCTTGACAGATATATCTCACCAAAGCTTAAATGAATATGAATATATCCTTCTCGAAGACTTAATCTGGTTAGAATTTATACCAACAGAAAACAAAACCTCAACATATTGCACATGTATCACTTTTACCATATTTTAGAAATAAAGTTCTAGTCTAAGGTCCTAGTCCTTCACTTCTTCATAAGCAACATTAAAATTAAAAATAAACAACATAAGATGATGTCACTAGCAAAGAGCACAGGAAATGCAAAGTAGGTTATTTTTCTAAGTTGGCTCTGGCTTCAGACAGATTGAACCACCTATAAAGGGCCCATGAGAGGCCCTATCTTATTACACCTGGGAAATCTGACTGAATCCACATACCTGAGACATAAGTTTGCCATACAATGCACTGCAGCTCTCCTAACTTCAGGGTCCGACTGAGCCAAGTCACTCAGCTTCATCAAGAGTCCGCTCTTGCCAAGCAAGTCTGGGAGGTACTGAAACAACATCACAGCCAATGTTGGCCGAAGAAAAGCTTCTAGGAAAACATTACTTTTTAAATAGATTTCTTTTTTTTAACTAAAGGGAATTTAGGTACCAAAAGACTAGCTGCTAGGTAAATCCTTCAGACAGGCATGCAAAAATATGCCCAAAAAGCATCAGTAAGGATCAGCACTCCCAGCCTAGGTTGTTGCTGAAGCTCTTTCGTCTTGGCTGCATAGCTGAAGGGTAATGATAATCATAATAATGATTAATATTTACCAAGTGCCAAGCACTTTACAAGTGAGACTTCACCCTCAGAGGAGCTATTTTACACGTGAGAAAATGAGGCTCAGAGTGACTGAGGAAGGGTTACACATCTAATTAATGGCAGGACAGAAACCGGAACACAGGCTTGCTGGTTCAGAGCCTGTGCTCCCAACCTTTCAAAGGAAAGACAGAATGCAGTTTAAACTACCTTTTGACACTTTGAGCCATTGCAGTAAACCAGGGCTGCCAAGGCTTGGAGAATCTGCATGTGTGTCCAGGAACTGCACTGCTGAATAGCAGAAATAGTATATGCCAACAGGAAATCCAGGTTCTGTTCATCAACAATCACCTATCAAGAGGGGAAAAAATTATGATCTAACTTCTAGAAAGATATTTAATCCTTTTCAGACATGAATGCTCACCTGAATCAAGCTGTTTAAGAAACAGAGAGGGCACGTGTATCCATCTTTTTCATGTCAAAAAGATCAGCTTTAAAGACCTTGAAAGTCTTATCAAGAGGACTCCCTCCCTGCCCCAGGGCCTTGCTCACTTCTTCCCCTTTACTCCCTCCACTCAAAGTATAACCTGGCAAAGTCCTTGTAACTTTTCCTTGAACTAACCAGACACTGGCAGCTGTAAATACACAGATATGTAAGACTCAATCCGCTGAAAACTTTTAATTCAACTATGTTGCCTAGTAAATGCTCAACAAATACTCTGTGACTAAATATGTCTGCTGAATAGCTACTATGTCTCTGCCATGATGTGGGGAATATAACAGAAAGAGACGGCATATTCCTGTCCTTAAGGAGTTTATAATTTTATTGGGATAAAGTAGGCTAATCCAAGTACCAATTCACAGACAACTGAAATAAACTGCCACCAAATGTTAGAAACTTGGTTAAGGGCTGTGGGTGCCATGGGTGATTAGGAACTTTTCCAACTGCCAGTGTTAAAAAGATGTTACCGCTGAGAACAGCAAACATTCAGAAGCCACCACATCAGTTTGAAAAATTCTAAACTTGAAAAGAGCCGTATTTCATTTAGCAAGTCACATGCAGCATACACTGTTTTACCCTGGTTACCTCCAGCATATTCAGCCCCTCTTTTCTTGCTGGCAGGATACTGATCTTATTTGGGTGTCTACCTTCCCCACACGAGACCCGAAGGTAAACCCCAATTCTGCTAAGACAGTGGTTTTCCACCAGTAGCAATTTTGTCCCCCAGGGAACACTTGGCAATGTCTGTAGACATTTTTGATGGTTCGAATTGGAGAGATGCTACTGGCATCTAGTGGGTAGAGGCCAGGATGCTGTTAAACATCTTCCAATGCACAGGACAACCCCTCATAGCACAGATTTATCCAATCCAAAATATCAACAGTGCCAAGGATAAGAAACCCTGACATAAGGGCTGAGCTGTATATTGTAACCATCTAGGGAGCACAGGTCCTCCAGGTGATTCTAATGGGCAGTCAAGGTTGAAATCCCTTGTTTAAGCCATTCATGGTAATACCATTCCCCTGATCAGACTGCTGTAGAGGGGTTCTCGTATGACCTAAGTCTCTCCAGCCTGATATCAGGGAAGAGACTGCTGGAGAGTCTGTGAGGCAAGCTTCCTCATTCTTAAATAAAAGAGACAAAAAATAAATAGTTCTTTTGCTTCTGCTGGGTGTTATTTATTTTCCATGGGATGCCTGGATTTTAAGTGTGAGAGTTGCTAGCTGAGGATAACCCATCCACTGAGGACGGCAGAATGGAAAGATGCCAGAAAGCCTCTTAATTATTAAGTGCCCCTAAAGCTGCATCCCTTGAGGCCTGTGATGTAAGATAATTTTTAAAAAATTATTTAGCTATTCTGGCTTGGCTCTTCTGTTTCTTGCAGCCAGAAGCATCTTAGATTACATAATGCTAATTGATAACTACATTCACATACTCATGTGGTAGCTTATAGTAACAGCCTCAAATTTTGAACTGTTCCTAAAAAAAGATACCAGATTTATTTAGCAAGTTGGAAAACATTCTGAAGAGAGGGGAGCTACAGTACAGACCTTGACATAAATAACAGGGATCTTTTTATCTAGGTCACCTTGCCCCTGAGCTACTTCTTATGTTCTATGAAGACCAAAAGTAGATGACAAAAATGGTAGCTTTGGGAGAGGGGAAAAAATACTGGTAGGAAAGGGGTAGGGGATATTTCAATTTATTCATAGATATGTCTTAGTCAAATATATCTTTCCTGAAAAATTCTAAGACCTGGGGGCTTGAATGATATTGGTTTCCTGAACCAAATGGATAGGAATACCTCTGATGGACAAATCTGTAGAATCTTTTTTTTGGTCAGAGTTATATTTGTTTTAATATAATTCTTAGTAAGGCATTTGCTTCTCACATTTGCACAGCTTCTGAAAAGACCAGCCTATCATACCTATCACAGATGTAGTATCTCAAAGGTACTTACTTATTCTCAAAATTCATGATCTGAATTCTAAAGTTACCTATATGATTACCTGTAGTGTGTTAAGTAAATGGTGGATAAGCTGAGACAATTTGCTGACAAGATGATTCTGATTAAGAGGCACCAGTTGGCAAGCTTGGACAAGAAGAGTACTGACGTCCTACCAAAAAAAAAAAACAAGAAAAAAACAGACAATGAAAAGGTGCTATACCTGTTAGCCAAGAGAAGACCCGCCCCCAACACAGCCAAATGAGAAAATAAAAGTGAACGTTCACACTCAAAATGGGGAAAGATGAAATATGAGGCAGAGAGTAGGATGACAGCATAAAAATAGCATGTGCTAAAAAAGGAAAAGAATCAATATGATTTTTCTCAGGCTAGAGACTCCAGAGTCTCTACATATGTAGAGACAGTACAATTAAATAACCAAAGAAAGGATTCCAGAATATAAAAGCACACACTGAAATTAAAAATACCAAAGGGTAAGCAAACCAAATTTGCAATGTCACTGGGAAAATCAGAAATGACACTTGTACAAATTTCATGTAAAATTAGGAATTCTTTTTACCTATTTGCAAATCACACTATTCATTCACCTATTGATGTTTATTGAATTAAAAGGCTCTGAGCACCTTCCCTGCGTCATGTAGTGTGCCAGGTCTTTGGGCTCCAAACATGAACAGACACATTCCTGAATCTCAAAGAGCTCACAATCTAGTGAAAGAGACAGAAATACTATTCACAAATAATTAAAGTGAATTAGGTCCTGAAAGAATTCAGTACAAATTCTGCAGGAATACAGTTATTAGGGAGGTCTTGTGGAGGTGATTTTTAAGCAGAATCTGGAATGATCTGAAGGATGAGTAAAACTCTGCCAGACAGACAAGGCACCGAAAGACACAGCAAGCAAAGGGAATGGAGTGGGCAGGCTCGGAACAGGAGTAGGTGTGGAACACCAGTATGTGCTTGAGGAACAGCAAGTTTTAAAATGACTGCACACAGGGCACAGAAGCAGGAGTGATGGGACATAAGACTGGAAAGTCACAAATTATATAAATAAAGCAAAAGTCCCCGACTCCTCCCTTAATTCCACTCTGCTCCCTAGTGACGCAAACTATTTTGTTGTAAACTCTCCCACACATTGTTTTGAACTCTTTGCGTCTATAAATGTACATTTATGTTCAAGCCCTCCCCACCCTATATTGGTCTCATACTGTAACTTGCTTTGCCCAGTTACCAATACGTATTGGAGATCCTCCCAAATCAGAGTTTTACTTTTCTAATGAGATTCTTTTCCGCTAAAGAAAAGGTCACTCTGGCAGGAGAGCAAAGAATGGTCTGGAGAAGGACTGAAAATAATAAGTTAGAGGAGACCAGTGGAACAATCCAGGAGAATCATCTTGCCTGAGGGCCTAAGGCTTTGGCAATGGGAATGGGGGAGGGGGCGGTGGACTGAGAAACATTTCTGACATAGATTCTGAAGAATCCAGATTGGATAGGATCTGGGAGGAAGGAAAGGTGAAGAACCAGCGTCTGCACCTTTGCTCTGTGTGACTGGGCAGACTCCATGTTTGTGTGTGTTGGGGGATGGGACGGATTGGGGATGTGGTGGGTGTATGGAGACAATGAACTAATTTTTAAGAACTGTCAAGTCTGAGGTGCCTGTGAGCACCAGAAAACAGTGGTAAGACTGGGTCAAAAGTTCAGGGAATTCAGTAGCATCCAAGGCCTGATGTGTGTGAATACTATTGCTCAGAGCCAAAGTACTTCAGAGAGTGCGGAGCTAGCGTGGAGTAACAGAAAATGGCTGGGACTTTGAGACACTTTAGTTCCAATTCTAGCTCTGCCTTTTGCCAGCAATATGACACTGGACCTTTTTTGTGAGCCTCAGTATGTTTATCAGTAAAATAGACCTAATAATACCCACGTTCTAAGATCCCTAGAACCGTGTACGGTACAGTACAGTACGTGGTAGTAAGGAATTTTATACACAAAGTGCTCTGAATGCGGGGAGCGGAGGGACGGGAAGGTGGCACCAGAGATGACACCTGCAATGTTATCAGAGCAGAAGTCATCAAGCTGGGTTTTGAAAGAAGCTAGTTTGCCAGGCACGGCACGGTTCTTCCAGAAAGGGAGGGCGGAAAATATGCCACGGACGGAGGGAGCAAACGAGCCTGCAACTAAACACTGCGAAGTGGGGGTGCGAAAAGGCTAGAGAGGCGGACGGGAGCCACCAGCTAAGGTCCCCGAAGGGTGGGGCCGGGGCCAGCGGGCCTACCTCCGGGGCCACGCCGCTGCCCTCGCTGTAGTTCTCGGAGATGAGCTGGTCGAAGAGCAGGTGGATCTCGGTGCGGCTGGAGCTGCTGTCATCCGGTCGCAGGGCGCAGAGCCTGGCTGACAAGCAGCGGAACCCACGACCCTGCTCGAGGGGTGGCTCCCCCTGCGCCTCTTTCGCCGGCCCGCACATTAAGGAACCCGCTACTTGCGCCGCCGCCATCTTTCCTACGTAGGACCACAGGAAAATACTTCCGGGGTATTCCCCGCTTCCGCACGCCAATTCCGGAAATGCCTGTTTCAAACCAGAACCCGAGGTGGGAGGGGTTCTGAGACTACGGGACGGATCCTCGGACTAGTACCCTGTGAGTGTATATGAGAAATTATGTGGGAGACTTTTTCGCCGCCCACCTCTCCTTGAGCCCTGACGAAAAGTGGGGACTCTGGAGAGTTTGTTACTGGGCAGGGCTGACATTCCTGTTCAGTACTAAGCGTTTCAGATTCAGTCTGGGGTTGCAGGAAGGCCGCTGTGGAGGGGAGTGGCGGAAACTGGTAGTTCGACATCCTTCTCTTCTTACATCGTATTGGAGCCCCTAATTTTTTCCCTAGACACAAAACCACCCTGAATAAAAACTGTGTTCCCCAGTATTCTTTGCAGCTGGCCGTGAATCCTGTAGATCTTAAAGCACCTAACCAGCACAGAAGTAATTTGGGAGTTCAAACTGAACCATGTAAAATACAACCTGCCTAAGGGTGACATGGTTGAGATTGGACACCCCAAGATCTCCTGAAACCTTAAAAGCAAGAAGCTGGAAAGGAAAATAGCCATTTAAAAAGCTGTGAACAGTTTTCAGTCACACTGGAAGTGAAGGCTTGAAATTTACATTTGGGCAGACTGGGAAAACCATCTCTAGGATGTTTGAGTTATGCAAATATAAAGCAAATTCTCACCCATAACTCTTAGGGAAACCCTTGAAGTCACCCAAATGTACATATTTCATCCTGTGAATAAAATACTTATGTTTAGCAATGAAAATTGGTGATACGCTTTAGAAGAGCTAGTTCTCTGAAAACTTTGGGATTCTTTGGGAAGAAATACTTATTTTATTTTGAATTTAAATTTCATTATGTTTGTATATTATTTCTTCTTGGATGGGTGTATACATATGTATGTGTATTTGTGATACTCAAACATTTGCTCAGAGAAGATCAGTAGCTGAGAACTAGTCACTGATTTTTTTTTTTTTTTTTTTTTGCCACACTGTGCAGCATGTGGACTCTTAGTTCCCCGACCAGGGATCAAACTGCGCCCCCTGCATTGGAAGGGCAGAGTCTTAACCACCGGACAGCCAGGGAAGTCTCTAGTCACTGATGTTTTAGTTTGAATTCTCCTAAAGCAGAGCCTCAGGTGAGGTTGATATGTGAGTGATTTACTCGACCTGGTCATCACCACAGTGAAGGTGGCATGAAAGAAACTGTGGAAAGGACCTAGGTTTGGTGTGGCTAATCTTAGGTTGAAATGTGGATGACCCACACTTAGTGTTATTCAAGACTGAATGACTCAGAGGTTGTGAACTATACCAGTCTGTTGAGTTCTGACGGAGTATACCCTTGTGGATGGCAGTGTGGTTTCTCCAAGGAAATGAACATGTCTACTCTCTGGTGATCACCAGCTGAAGGAAATGTATATCAAGCTCTCATAGAGGCCTTTGAAGGCCCCCGGCATTGGCTTGTATTTGGACATTAACCTCCAAACTGTGAAAAATCACCATTTGGCAAATGCCTTCCCAAGAAAATCTCCTCACACATCCTTACCTTTCCTCACTCTCAGTATTTTTATAATCTTACAGTGACTGAGGGGCTTTAAAGGGTGCTAAGTAAGTTCACAGATCTTTCCTTTTATAAATTCTGCATAAGGTGATCTGGAGCCTCACTCTGGAATTTCATTTCTTTCATGTTTCGGAACCCTGTTAGGACGTCGCTTTTATTGCCTCATTAGGGTCTAGATCATCCTAACTAAGGTAGGCTTTACTTTACATCCCCCCCCATTTCTAATTCACATCCTTATTTCCTTCAGAACATTGACCATAATGTGTAGTTATCTTCTTTATTTGTTTACTTGTTTATTACCTATTTCTTCTTATAGAATGTGAGCTTTGTGAAGGCACAGATACCATCTGTCTGGTTCACTACTGTATCCCCAGTGCTAGCACAGCACCTAGGATGTGACAGGCAACCCACAATACCTGTTGACAGAATAAATGAAGTTACTATTATTATCAGAGCCCCCTATTTGCCATCTGTTGGTTGATATGAAAATCAAATGTTCTGTAAACTGTAAAGTTCTATTAACCTTAGGATCCAAATGAGGTAGATATTATTATTTCTCCCTTTTTATAGCCAAAGAAAGTTTAAATGGTTGAAAGAGAAAAAATTTAAACAGTTTAAATGGTTTGTCAGCGGCAATGAAGGCAGTAAATTAGTCAACATCAGTCTACAACCTGGGCCAGTTGAATCTTAGGTCTGTGACTGTGAAACACATAGACAAGAAATTTCAAGTCTATTTTAACCTCCCACATTTCGTAACGGGGAAAACAGGAGAGAGGGGCTGGCTTTCAGTATCCGGATGAACTGTGAGAGGCCAGGAAGGAGGATTAGCCTTGTGTTCTGTTCTAGAGTCTCAGAAAATTAGGACTAAGAGTCATTAGCCTATCAATTTGATAATAATAATAATCATTTAGTCAACATTTACTTAATGTTTCCCACGTGTCAGGCACTATTCCAAGCACTCTACACGAACTAACTGTTTCTACCTTTGCAGCTCTATGAAGTATTGGGTTGGCCAAAAAGTTCATTTTTGGCCAGCCTAATAGATCCTATTATATAGATCAGGAAACTGAAACACAGAAAGGTTAGGACACTTGCTGAAGGCCACACAGTTGTGCAGTGGGCCTGAGTTTGAAATTCAAAGTTGGATCTCCTAACCAACTATGCTATTGATATAACTTACAGGCCTTAGAATGTGACATGGAAGTATAGTTAAGGCCCTGACACTTATCTGCTATGTGACTTTGAACAAATTACTTAATTTCTTCGAACTTCAGTGTCCTTATATGTAAAATGGTAGTGAGAAGAAGCATTGTCACAAGGTCGTTGTAAGGATAAATTAGATGATACTTGTGGGGCGTATAACACAGTCCTTGTTGCATAGCAAGTGTCCAACAAATGTCATCTCTCCCCCACCGCCACCTCCTCCTCCTATCACCCCTCACCAAATAAGTTAAGTAGTATGGGTACTTTTAATGATGATGATTTTTTTTGGGGGGGGGGTTCGAAGGCCTCTCACTGTTGTGGCCTCTCCCATTGCGGAGCACAGGCTCCAGACGCGCGGGCTCAGCGGCCATGGCTCACAGGCCCAGCCGCTCTGCGGCATGTGGGATCTTCCCGGACCAGGGCACGAACCCGTGTCCCCTGCATCGGCAGGCGGACTCTCAACCACTGCACCACCAGGGAAGCCCAATGATGATGATTTATTAAAAGAAACAATTATTTTCCCTTCCCCACCACATCCCTTGTCATCTCCATCCACGGGCCCCCATTTTCATCTGTCTTCCTGGGCAAGGAGTTTCAAAGAGTCACATCTTTGAAGACAGGAACTCCAGGAAGGGATGAACAGCTATTAGAGAAGGATGGCCCTTAGGATGTCTTCATCTGCGAAATGGACAAAAAAATTAGGCATGAGACCTGCTGTTTTGGGGGACCTGGATCCACAGAATACAATTGAGAGGCAAGAGTTCCCAGTTCTGGGAATCAGTAAGAACCTGCCAGGAACCGGCAAGGCCATAAGCACCCCAAGGATTGTGGGTGGATAGGAAAAATAATACATTCTGAACACAAGCAAGTTATTTTTAAAGTATGTATTGATTCTGTTGTGTTCAGTACAACTTAATTTATAATCAAAACTGAATCCTTGTAGCTTTCTATTATGCATTTTTTTTCAATCAATGGCTATTGACAATAAAGGAAATACCATGTGAGGCCCCTGAAATATTTTTATAGTAAAGGGGTTCTTATAGTATAATATGGCAATGTGCACCTAAGGCTTAAAATAAGCATACTCCTTGGTCATCAATTATACGCCTTAGAATTTATTCCAAGCAAGTTAATAAGGGCATATATACCAATTCAGTATTCACTACAGCCATATTAATGATGCAAAAAATAAGAAATATATTAAATGTGTATTAATGGGGTTGGTAAGTCTATGAACATACATGTGCATGAACATACATGCACATATGGAGCACACGTGAGGGGTATTAAAGATGATGGGATAGAAACATCAGTGTTGATATTAAAAGTTGTTCACTAACTATTTCTTTTTTTTTTCTTTCTGGGCCGCACTGTGCGGCTTGTGAGATCTTAGCTCCCCAAACAGGGGAACCCGGGCCCTTGTCAGTGAAAGCTCAGAGTCCTAACCACTGGACCGCCAGGAAATTCCCTCACTAGCTATTTCTAAGTGAAATAATCAAGAAATCAAAATAGGTACAAGATTATCTCTTTTTTTGGCGATACCCGGGCCTCTCACTGTTGTGGCCTCTCCCATTGCGGAGCACAGGCTCCGGACGCACAGGCTCAGTGGCCATGGCTCACGGGCCCAGCCGCTCCGTGGCATGTGGGATCTTCCCGGACCGGGGCATGAACCCGTGCCCCCTGCATCGGCAGGCGGACTCTCAACCACTGTGCCACCAGAGAAGCCCAGATTATCTCATTTTTAACATAACTATTGTATATGTGTGTATGTGTTATAATATGTACCGAAGTGTTAAGCAAACATCATTTGGGGGTGGAGGGTTATGGGTGATTTTTATCTTTTTTTTTTTCCCTCAAATAAATACTCTGATCTTTCTCTAGGATATACCGGATAATGAAATTATTTTAAAGATTTGGAAACCACCAGCCTGTGATAGGTGCTTCTTTTTCTTGGGAAGCGAGGCCACAGAGAGACCGCTTTCCATCCCACTCATTTCTGGAAGGTCCTATTGGGGCCAAGCGTACCACCTGCCTGGTTTGGACATGGTTTGAGGAAGCAGGGAAGGGCCTGATGTTTTTACCTGTCCTTAGTCCGAGACACATTCGTGGCCACAACCATTCCTGACGCAGTGCTCCTCTGGACCACAGTCCCAGTCACCACGGCAGAGCTCAACGCAGGTGCCTACGTTAGAACAGACCAGCTGAACACCACCATGCTATAGCCACAGGTGCTAAAGAGGCCAGCCCTTGATTAAGGAGCCAATTCCACTTTCTTCTTTTGGTTCAATCCATAGTATAATTTATAAATGATTACTTGCAGAATAACACACATTAACATTTTATATGTTTCAGTGAAAAACAATGCATTCACACAATCTCAACAAAGCAAGGCCTACTTTAAAGAAGGGGATAATTGTGTCTGTGGAAGGGAAGTGCAAAGAAGTCCACTTCAATGTCCTCACTTCTCCTCTCTGCAGGGAAAGGGGCAGAGAAGGGGAGACTCACATTTACCAAACAGCAGCAAGGGTGCCCTGCAGTCACCTTGTGCAGTGAGTCTGACTGGCCCCATTTTATAAGAGTGGCAGCTGGGGTGCACAGAGGTGACTCTCCTACTAGTCAGTACAGAAGTGGGAACCAACCCAGACCTGCCTGGCCCCTAGGCCATGCTCCCTCTGCCATCCCACAGGTGAAACTGACCCTGACATGAAGAGCACATCTCCAGATTTCAAGGAGTCACTCCTGACCTGAGTGGAGGCTCCCCATGTTCCCAGAGCCTCAAGGTTAGTCTTCGAGGGCCAATGAAATAGGTCCAAGAAGCTAGTTAAGACCCCCCGTCAAGGGTTTCTAACAAAATGTATGCAGAGCTCTGGATGAACGTGTGCTGGGCTTGCGTTGGTTACTCAGCTGTGATCAGGAGATTCTCTACCTGATTCTGTCTCTGCACCTCTCTGGGCCTTTGTTTTCTCATATGTAAAAAGAAGCCCTTGGATCCAACAGAGGTGGATGAAATTCACTCTCCAGTGTCAACTCCAATCAATAGAGGTGGCTATTTTGATGCTGGGTTGAGAAGCTCTGGGACACCTTGTCCAGGCTCAAAGAGAAAGAGTGCTATGATTGATTAGCAATGTCTGAGGATGTAAGACGGGGGCCTGGTGGGATGCCTACAATGTACCTGCAGACCTCAGAGAAGATCAACACCATCCCTCCATGCTTTTATTAGCCGTTGTTGGTTTATGGTAAGAGAATTGGGAGACTTCTTGTCTCCACTCACAGTAGTTTGGTCACTCATTAACATCTGTTGCTTTCTTACTATGTACAAAGCACAGCGGTAAGTTATTCAGGAAGTACGAAGATGTAAGATCGGGTTATTACCTTCAAGCAGCGTAGAGTCTAACAATGGAGATAGGATTTATGTTTAAAGTACTAAAAGCAAAGCAGTATGTGACATGTGCCCTGAGAGAGGTTTATCCAAAGGACTAAAGGAGCTCAGAAAAGAGAGGACATTGCTTCTAATTAATCAGGAAAGGTGAGTCTTGAAGTATGGAAATCTTTTAAAGGCAGAATTGAGATGGATGGTAGAGAAAAGAATTACTAGCCAAAGTTCACAAAGGGAAAATGCAACAGGGTGGGACTAGGGAGAGGTGCGTGAGGCACCCAGGGCACAAAATTTAAGGAGGCACTTGTGCAATCCTGGGGGTGAGCACCTCCCTAAATTTTGTACCCTATATGACTCATCTCCTCACTCTTAACCCTGAAATAAAAGAAATACAGGAAGAGTAGCAACTGGAAGGCTGGATAAGTATTAGGGAACATTTGGAAGTTAAGGCAGAAAGGTAAGCAGGGGACAAAGTTACAGAGGGCAGATCTTGCGGACCTGAGAAGTTGAGATTTCATTTGGTAGGTCAAGAGAGGGATGTGATGGCTGTTTACTTATGAAGATTATCTGGTGTGAGAGCATAGAATAGACCAGGATTCCACAAGCAAGCAAACTTAAGAGGGAAGAGAGGGGCAGGGAGAGCTGTCAGGAAACGATTGCACTGGCCCAAGCATGGAGTAATCAGGACTGGAAATACAGTGTGGCAATGGGGGTTGGAAAGGAAGGAACATGTGTAAGAAACAATTTCAAAGAATGAATGGCATTTGGGAACCAATTTAATGTAGTGCAAGGAGAACAAAGAAGAGACGAGTTAGAGTTGAATCCAATGACATTTAGGGAGAAGAAGATAGTGACGATAATGTAAGAGAGAAGAAAGTTGGAGGATTGGTGGAGTGACAAACAATGTCAGATGCTGCAGAGGTTAAAGACTCCGGCTACTGAAGAGAGTCAAGTGATTCGTCAAGAAGATCTGGGAGAGTGACGGGGACAGCAATGGAGACTACAGTCAGTCTTCAAGGGATTAAGGAATGAGTTATGGGGAAGAAAGGGGAGAATGAAGGTTACCCCTTTGGGAATGTTGGTGGTAAAAGGAAAAAAAGAGATTGGGATGATTCATGGTTCACATATTTAAGAAAATGTTTTCTCTAGGCGATCCAATTTATTTGCAGCAAGAGACAAAGAAACTGGTGGAGAGAGAGACACCGGGGAGATGGAGGGTGGCTGATGAGGGCGCAGAAGGCTCCCCTTTTGGAGAGTCTAGATGGAGGGGTGACCCGGGGAAAGGAGGGGAGAAAGTAAAAGCAGAAGCAGAGAGATTCTACAGTCAAGGTGGGTCCCTGCAATGGCTCCTTGACAGGAATAGCTTTCCGTCTCTCCTTTCTTCCCCTCCTGCCCCTACACCCACTGGTCCCCGATGGCTTACTTTCTGGCTCCCTCATACAGAAAAGGACAGGGCTACCTTCTGCATGGACTTACCCAGAAGTTTCAAGGGTCTCACGGCAGCCTGAAGCTCCTGTACCTCTGAGCTGAGGGTAACTAGGGTCACGAGGAGGAGGAAGCCTCCCAAATTCATGCTGCTGTCGGAGGTCTTTGGTAAAGATGCAGCAGGGCTGAGAACAGCTGAAATTTATCCTCTTCTGCCCCCTGAGCTGGGATGAAATGCCAAGGGTGGGGCTAGAGTCTGTGGGAGCCTAAGCCCTCCCAGAAGCTGACATGTCCGGAGAACACACACCATGTATACTTTGGGTTATGCCACATTGTTACCTAAGCAAGTCTCTGAGCCAAGGGAACACCCTCCTCTGACTGACAAATATGACCCCTAAACCAGGAAAGCAGTGAGTGACTGAGAAAGTAGGTGAATTGGGATACTTTCATTCACTCATTCCTTTTTCAACACAAGTATCAGATGTCTTCTCTGGGCCAGGCACATGCTGGGCATGAGGAATATGTCCTTACAGTGTTTACAATGTAGGAACTGGGCGCTAGCTGGTGGAGGTACAGCCTGCTCTTTCACTTCGCCCCTCCTTGTTCTGGGCCCTGGCACCTCTGGTCTAGAGGGCAGGGAGAGGCAGTAGGAGAGCCAGCAAGGGTGCTCTTAGGTCACCTGCTGGTGGTAAGGAGGTGACTCTAGTCTCCTTCTGGCTTGGTCTGATTCTTTCTACTCCTGGGCACCAGGCAGACGTGGTGGCCTTTGCCTGTATGATACGTGTAATTGTCTTGGGATGGAGTTCCACCTCTTCTTGTCCACCTTCATTTCTGAGGACCCAATTTCCTGATACACGTGTTAAACTCTTCCAGAATGTCTCCCATCATGAAGCACAGGGGTGGGGGTGGGGTGCGACTGCAGTAACCAACCAGCTAGGCAGTGAATTTCATTTCCCCCCTTCTTGTACACACTCCTACACTAGAGGAGTGATTCTCTGAAACAAGCGGTCCCCTTGGTTTTCTGGAGGGATAGGCCCTCTTCCCTCCCCAGTAGCAGCAGGGATGGGGGAGAGGCATGTATGAATTCTGGCCATCAAAACTCTGTTTCATACGATGTCTATCTTAATGTGAGATGAGGACGACTGGGCTGGTTGGTAATGGCAGGACCAGTTTGTAACCTCTTAATAAGGCCCTGGGGAGCCGGTTGACTTCTCTTTACAAAGCGCAGTACTTGACGTTTCCCCAGGGCCCCTGGTTCCTAATTCTGGGGCTACAGGAAGAGAGCTGCCCTGTTGTGCTCCATTTGTCACAGTTCCTGAAATGCACCAGTTAGAGGTCCTTTGGGCAAACAAATGACCTCACAAATTGCTAATACCCCTAGGTGGGTTAAGGAGTACATTTATGGGTTATTCATTATGTAATTTTGCAAACTACCTTAACTCAATCCTGCCTATCCCAACGCTGAGATTGGTTGGTGTCTAATTTCTGTAACAGGGTAAGAGCCAGAAAGAAACTTTTAGAGATGCTGAACGCTGACGAGAATATCAATCCATATGTAATTCCAAATATTTTAAAATGCTACAAAAAAGTTTAAATTGCACAAAACTCAAAGGTATGTCAAAATTAAATTCATTTCCTTTTAGATGTCCTCTTTTCTGATTTTATTTTGGGTACTCTGTTTTGCTGGTTCCCTTAGTTTGTCCTTTTGGTTCCTCAAAGCTGAGTGGGGCCTTCAGAGCATTGGTAATGAGGCCCCCGTCTTCCCTGGATTTACCTTGGCATGCAGTTATTTGGTGCTGCCAGCTAAGTAGACATTTAAGCCTTATAGTTTTATAAAGCCTAAAGAAAATTTTGTCTTGGGACAAAAAAAATCTCACCAAGACCGGTAATCTGAATTGAAGCCCACCCCAGACGTGAGTGAAGGGCATAACAACTCCCAAATGCCATTTAGTGAGCACTGGCTTTATTCCAGGCTAGGTTCTTTACCGACCTCCTCACATTTAATCCTAACAAGGCTGTGAGGTGGTCTGTTGGTTAGGAGTCTGATTGCTAAAAGAGGGAATTTAGTATGAGAATGCAAGGGTGTCATTTCTGCTTCACTTTCTTTTTTAAAAAAATTATTTATTTAAATTAATTAATTTATTTTTGGCTGCATTGGGTCTTCGTTGCTGTGCGCGGGCTTCCTCTGTTTGCGGCGAGCGGGGGCTACTCTTTGCTGCGGTACGCGGGCTTCTCATTGTGGTGGCTTCTCTTGTTGCAGAGCACGGGCTCTAGGCATGCGGGCTTCAGTAGTTGTGGCTCGCGAGCTCTAGAGCGCAGGCTCAACAGTTGTGGCACAGGGGCTTAGTTGTCTGCAGCATGTGGGATATTCCCGGACCAGGGCTCGAACCCGTGTCCCCTGCATTGCAGGTGGATTCTTAACCACTGAGCCACCAGGGAAGTCCTCTGCTTCACTTTCACATCTACTTCATCTTTCTTTCTCTGCTGACCATCTTCCTCTGTTTTTCAAACCATATGGTAGGGGGAATGTTACCTCCCCTGAGCCCTCAAGTTCAAGATGAGTCCAGAAAGTACTAGATTTTCCCAGCCACAAATTTAAAATGCCAGAGGAGAGAATTTTCTTGGCCTGGTTTGAGTCAGATGTCACCCGCGCCCCCCAAACTGACAATACAAACAAAGCTGTTGAGGGCTCTGTGTGTGTGTTTGTGTAAGGGTGTATGTGTGTGCGTGTGTGTGTGTGTTGTGGTGGTATTCAGGGAGCAATTGTAATTAGGAAGACACACAACATTGTTTCCAATACAGACAGGATTATTGCCATTTTACAGATGAGAAAACTAAGTCACAGAGAGATTTAGTAACGTACCCCAGATGACAGTTAAAAGGCAGAGCCAAGCTCAAACTCCAAAAGTAGTGCTCTACTCTAGAACACGTTACTATCAGGTTAGGTCCAAATTCTTAGAAAATAATTTTGATTCCTCTCGGTGGCACAGATGAATGAGCTTTTTTAAGAAAATTAATTTATTTATTTTATTTATTTTTGGCTGCATTAGGTCTTTGTTGCTGTGCTCGGGCTTTCTCTACTTGCGGAGAGTGAGGGCTACTCTTCGCTGCGGTGTGTGGCCTTCTCATTGCAGTGGCTTCTCTTGTTACACAGCACGGGCTCTAGGCATGCAGGCTTCAGTAGTTGTGCCATGTGGGCTCAGTAGTTGTGGCACGCGGGCTCTGCAGTTGTGATATTTAAAGGATGCTTCTCCTTTAAATGAAAGGAACTCTGTATTATTGGGCATTCATTATGTGCCCAGCAAGACACCGTGGTGAGTACGGGTGTGTGCAGGAGCATAGGAGACTGGTGAGAAGGGTGGGGAGTGCAGCTGGAGGCTGAGGGTGTGATCAGATGCAGAGGTGGCACTTGAGATGTCTGCTTGCGTTTTTTCTTCGTATACGATGTCTCGTGCCCCCGACTTTCCCACTCCCTTCCCCTTCTTGTCTTTGTACCGGGTCCTGACTTCCTGCTCCTGACAGTAACAGTTAGTTGCTGCCGGGACTCTCCAATCGCCTTGCGAGTTTTTTTTTTTTTTTTTTTTTTTTTTTTGGCTGCTTTGGGTCTTTGTTGCTGCGCGCGGGCTTTCTCTAGTTGCGGAGAGCAGGGGCTACTCTTCATTGCGATGTGTAGGCTTTTCATCGCGGTGCCCTCTCTTGTTGCAGAGCACAGGCTCTAGGAGCGTGGGCTTCAGTAGTTGTGGCACGCGGGCTCAGCAGTTGTGGTGCACGGGCTTAGTTGCTCCACAGCATGTGGGATCTTCCCGGACCAGGGCTCGAACCCGTGTCCCCTGCATTGGCAGGCGAATTCTTAACCACTGCGCCACAAAGGAAGCCCACCTTGCGAGTTCTGAGGGCAGCCCCTGCAGCTCTGTGTTGACCATGTGGAGGAGGATGCGCCCCCCACCCCACACGCCCCACCCCCGCACACACATCACGCTGCTGAGTGGCGTCTCCTTTGATGACAATGCAGATGGGCAGAGATGCGCTCTTCCCCTGTGCGGCCACCCTCCGCCTGGCCTTCCAGAGACTTCCACTGCAGCTGGGGCACCAGGCCTCTGTCTCCACCCACCACCCCTCCTCTCCCTGACTCCTGGGTTCCTCTCATTAGGAGAGGGTCTTCTTGAAGTTGTCTCCCACTCATGGGCCAGATAAAATGATTAGAAAACAAGCCAGAGCTGCAGCCCCTTGTCTATCCTGACTCTCAGGAGCCCACACCTGTTCCTCGGACCTGGCCGGTTCAGCAAGGTCCATTTTCTGCAACTGTGAGCCCCTGAGGGGTGAGGATTGGCTGACCTGCGCAGCCTGACGGTGCGGGCCAGCCCTCCCCAGGTGTGCCTGGGTTGAGATCAATATAAACACCGCTCCAGGCAGCAAGAGCCCCTGCAGCTGTGCCTGACGCCATATTCTCTGCCCGTCTGCCGTGTCGGGGCTGGGCTAATGGGTGGGAGTGAGGGGCTACGCCTTTGTGGGTGGCCCGGTGTGAGTGGGGCTCTGCTGGACTTTCTGCAGGAGTTGCCAGGCTGCCACCTGCTAAAGAAGAGGATGTGTCACCCATAACTGCCGCTGGAATTTCTCCCCGGGCAGAGGTGAGGAAAGAAAAAAGCAGTGGGGGCCTGGACAAGAGGGGTATCTCAGGCAGGGAAATGGAAAGATTCCAGAAGAGCGCCCGGGGCCAGGACAATCCTGGCTGACCTGCAGGCACCAAGTCAGCCGGCATGCTGTCGCTCGTGTGGCTCCATGGCCCTTCCTCTAGGCTTTCAAGTCCTTGTACATACTCAGGTGTTTTACCTGGGAAGGGTGGAAACAGTTCAGCAGCAGCTGACCTGGGGCTCAGCTCACGTTTACTCACAGACACCTCGGCACGGTCCCCTAGCTTTGCAATGAGGACGCTTCTTGCGGTGGGGTGGGGGAGGGGTGCTGCTGGCTGCATGGGAGACGATTCCCCACCTCTGACCAACTTCAGAATTGTTTACCACTGGAGCAAGTACCCTGATAGGGTTTTCCTCTGCATAACTGGTGGGTTCTTTATTTTTTCTTTTTTGGTTCAAGGTAGATTTTATTCCTCTTTTTTGTATTTATAGATATAAGCATGGAAATAATTCATTCATATAAATACATTTATGTGAAGGGAATAACTTTTTTCTGTTTTTTAAAATTTTATTTAAAATTTTTAAAATTTTATTTATTTTTCTATACAGCAGGTTCTTATTGGTTATCTATTTTATACATATAAATGTATACATGTCAATCCCAATCTCCCAACTCCTCCCACCACCACCCCCCCCACGGCTTTACCCTCTCGGTGTCCATACGTTTGTTCTCTACATCTGTGTCTCTATTTCTGCCCTGCAAACCGGTTCATTTGTACCATTTTTCTAGGTTCCACATATATGCATTAATATACAATATTTGTTTTCCTCTTTCTGACTTACTTCACTCTGTAGGACAGTCTCTAGATCCATCAACGTCTCTACAAATGACCCAATTTCATTCCTTTTTATGGCTGAGTAATATTCCATTGTATATATGTACCACATCTTTATCCATTCGTCTGTCTCTGGGCGTTTAGCTTGCTTCCATGACCTGGCTATTGTAAATAGTGCTGCAAAGAATATTGTGGTGAATGTGTCCTTTCGGTTTATGGTTTTCTCTGGGTATATGTCCAGTAGTTGGATTGCTGGATCATATGGTAATTCTATTTTTAGTTTTTTAAGGAACCTCCATAATGTTCTCCATAATGACTGTATCAATTTACATTCCCACCAATGATGGAAGAGGGTTCCTTTTATCCACACCCTCTCCAGCATTTGTTGTTTGTAGATTTCCTGATGATGCCAATTCTAACAGGTGCGAGGTGATACCTCATTGTAGTTTTGATTTGCAATTCTCTAATAATTAGTGATGTTGGCTTAGGGTAAGGATTAGGGTTAGGGATAGGGTAAGGGTTAGGGAACGGGTACGGTTTAGGGAAAGTGTTAGGGTTCGACAATGGGTTACGGTTAGGGTATGTGTTAGGGTATGGGTTAGGGTATGGGTTAGTGTACGGGTTAGGATTAGGGTACGGGTCAGGGTAAGGCTTTGGGTAAGGGTTAGGGTTAGGGTAAGGGAATGGGTACGGTTTAGGGTAAAGTTTAGGGTATGACAGCGGGTTAGGGTACCTGTTAGGATATGGGTTAGTGTTAGTGTACGGGTTAGGATTAGGGAATGGGTTAGGGTAAGGCTTAGGGTAAGTGTTAGGGTTAGGGTTAGGGTTAGGGAAGGGGTACAGTTTAGGGTACAGGTTAGGGTATGACAATGGCTTAGGGTTAGCGTACGTGTTAGGGTACGGGTTAGTGTTAGTGTACGGGTTAGGATTAGGGTACGGGTAAGGGTAAGGCTTCGGGTAAGGGTTAGGGTTAGGTTTAGGGTTACGGCTAGGGAACAGGTACAGTTTTGGGTACAGGTTAGGGTACAACAACGGTTTAGGGTTAGCATACGTGTTAGGGTACGGGTTAGGATTAGGGTACGGGTTACAGTAAGGCTTCGGGTAAGGGTTAGGGTTAGGGTTAAGTTTAGGGTTAGGGGACGGGTACGGTTTGGGGTACAGGTTAGGGTACGACAACGGTTTAGGGTTAGCGTACGTGTCAGGGTATGGTTTAGTGTTAGTGTACGGGTTAGGATTAGGGTACGGGTTAGGGTAAGGCTTCGGGTAAGGGTTACGGTTAGGGTTAGGGAACGGGTACGGTTTAGGGTTAGGGTTAGGGAATGGGTACGGATTAGGGTACAGGTTAGGGTACGATAGTGGTTTATCGTACGTGTTAGGGTACGGGTTAGTGTTAGGGTACAGGTTAGGATTAGGGTACGGGTTAGGGTAAGGCTTCGGGTAAGGGTTACGCTTAGGCTTAGGTTTAGGGAACGGGTACGCTGTAGGGTACATGTTAGGGTACGCCAACGGTTTAGGTTTAGCGTACGTGTTAGGGTACGTGTTAGTGTTAGTGTACGGGTTAGGATTAGGGTACGGGTTAGGGTAAGACTTCAGGTAAGGGTTAGGGTTAGGGAACGGGTACGGTTTAGGGTACAGGTTAGGGTATGACAGTGGTTTAGGGTGAGCGTACGAGTTAGGTTACGGGTTAGTGTTAGCGTACCGTTTAGGATTAGTGTACGGGTTAGGGTAATGCGTCGGGTAAAGTTTAGGGTTAGGCTTAGGGTTAGGGTTAGGGTTAGGGAACGGGTATGGTTTAGGGTACAGGTTAGGGTATGACAACGGTTTAGGGTTAGCGTACGTTTTAGGGTTAGGGTTAGTGTTAGTGTACGGGTTAGGATTAAGGAACGGGTTAGTGTAAGGCTTTGGGTAAGTGTTAGGGTTAGGGTTAGGGTTAGGGAACGGATACGGTTTAGGGTTCAGGTTAGTGTACGACAACGGTTTAGGGTTAGCATACGTGTTAGGGTACAGATTAGTGTTAGTGTATGGGTTAGGATTAGGGTACGGGTTAGGGTTAGGGAATGGGTACGGTGTAGGGTACATGTTAGTGTACGAGAATGGTTTTGGGTTAGCATACGTGTTAGAGTATGGGTTAGTGTTAGTGTACGGGTTAGGATTAGGGAACGGGTTAGGGTAAGGCTTTGGGTAAGGGTTAGGGTTAGGGTACGGGTACGGTTTAGGGTACAGGTTAGGGTACGACAACGGTTTAGGGTTAGCGTACGTGTTAGCATATGGGTTAGTGTTAGTGTACGGGTTAGGATTAGGGTTAGGGTTAGGTAACGGGTATGGTTTAGGGTACAGGTTAGGGTACGACAACGGTTTAGGGTTAGCGTACGTGTTAGGGTACGGGTTAGTGTTAGTGTACGGGTTAGGATTAGGGTACGGCTTAGGGTAAGGCTTCGGGTAAGGATTAGGGTTAGGGTTAGGGAACAGGTACGGTTTAGGGTACATGTTAGGGTACGACAATGGTTTAGGGTTAGCATACGTGTTAGGGTACGGGTTACACTCTTCCCCTGTGAGCTCTGCAGCGTGTGGAACCTGGATCAAGACACAGGTAATTGCAAGCGTAATCCCTGATAGGCAGCTGACCTTTCTGGATGATATTGACCTGAGGTTAGCATTGAGTAATGTTGTATTTTCATATAAGCTCTCTGAGCCAAAAGAAATAGCTTGTTCCACCTAATATTCAAAACTACTATAGAACGGAGGCCACTTTGAGTGACAGAGAGAAAGGAGGTAGAAACCAAGGGACCTGGTATTTATTGGGCATTTCTATGTGCCAGGTTTTATAAACACACACATACACTAATACACATACATGTATTTTGAATAATATATATATAATTATATTGTATATTGAATAATATATATAATTATACCTATAATATATACATATAATTATTTCTATACACACACACACACACACACACACACACACGCACACACATTATCTCCACTACTTTTAAAGATAAAAAATACTCTCAGGGTTTATCTCCATTTCATACATGGGGAGATAATAACTTCCCCAGGTTCACACATCTTTTTAATTACCCGAGTCTTTCTGACTCCAAATCCTAAGCTCTCTCGTCCATCCAACACTGTTTATGCCTTTTCGTTACACATTTCCACTCACTATATTCTAGACCCAAATATTAATATTACAGGACTCAAGGCTTGATCTAAGAATGGGCACTGGTACCCTCTCGTCTTCTCCCCCAAGCCTCCATGGAACTCTCTAGAATTCCTCACTGGGTCACACTACTTGAACTGCTAACAAGTAGAAATTCCCTTGGGTAAATAAGCCTCCTGCCATGTTCAGATGGAAGGAAAACCCCATTTCTGAGTATCATAGCTTTTTTCCCTCCTTCTACCTTGTACAGAATCCTCAGGCCTCCCTTTATTACAGGTTCTCAGAAATGTGGATCCAGCTTTTTGTATAAGTTTTCATTTTTCCTTTTGTAAAACTGTTTGGAAAAACTTTTATTTTACAAGGATGGCTCTATCTGACCACTAGGATAGGCCTACTCAACCCATGAGCGTCAGACTTACTGGGTAAATGACTTTACCAAACTCATTTCTTCTTCCTAAGAACACAGTAGATTACAGCTCCCAGCTTTCCTTGCAGCTGGCCATGGCCATGTGACTGAATTCCAGGCAATGTGAGCGGAGGTGATGCGCCCCACTTCTGGGGCAAAGCCCTTAACTCCCCTCCCCACCCCAAACCCACGCCATCCATCCTCTTCTTCCTATTGTTAGCCTGAAGCACTTAGGCAAGTGATCCTGGAAGCCAAATGTTGAGGTTGATGAAACCACAATATGGAAGGAGCCCACTTACCAAATTACCACTTGGAGGAAAACTGCCTGCAGTTCAAGAATACCCATTTTGGATTTCACACCAGGGGGGAATAGACCATAACTGAGTTAAGCCAGTAAGATTTGGGGATTTATTGGTTGCAGCAGCTAATTAATACAATGTGAACTCTAGTCACATCACTCTCTCTCGCTCTTTTTTTTTTTTTTTTTTTGTATTTTGGCCACGTGGCACGTGGGATGGTTCCCTGACCAGGGATCAAACCCGGGCCTCTGCAGTGAAAGCACCAAATCCTAACCACTAGGCCACCAGGGAACTTCCCTAGTCACAAAACTCTTGACAAATCCATTTAATCTCTTGCCCCTAACCACCCCCTGCACCTCCCCCCAACCATCCGACACACACACACACATGCACGCACACACACGCACACACACTCCACTGCTAAAGAGAAGGGCTATTTTGGGGGGGGGGGAATTCCAGTTTCTTAAAGTCACTATTATTTTTCCTGAATAGTGGTGATAGTGCAGCCGTTATGGAATACTACATTCTTCTTGCATTTAAGAAGTGCCAGCCTATGCTATAATTCAGATGTGATTTCATTCCTTCCTTATAGGCCGTGAGGCTCAACGACTTTGGGGTGACCCTGTTGTGCATTCTATTGGCATAGGAGAGGGAATATTTGTGAGCCCTGGGATTTCAGCATGATATTGAGAAAGTGACGTTCCGTGAAGAGGAGAAAAAGGGTAATGTAGACAAATATTTTGGAGTTGGACCAGCTGAAAATAAGTACAGATTTTTGGGCCACCAGTGACTTTCCATTGCACAAATCCAAATGTACCAGCCAGAAAGCACTGCTTCCCCAGGCATCTCATGTAGACTTTAGACTCCAGGAACATTGCAATCCACGGTCAGGTGAGATGGTGCTATTCTCACAACCCAACCTTAGAGGTTCCCTCTTTATCTCTCAAAGTTTCAGGAGGACCCAGCACCCATAGCCTCTCTGTTAGGGACTAATTAGCTTGGCACAGAGACTGTGTAATTGATCCAGGTCTTTCAAGTGCTTGGTCGCCCAAATGTTAACACAGATCCTGTAACAAGTCACTAACCAAGTGTTAGGAAACCCTGCAGTGTCAATTCCTAAGGCCCCAACACTATGAGTGCTTCCCACTGTGGGAGGGTGGTGAGTACAACAGCTTTCAAAGTGGTTGGCTGGAATTAAATTTGCAGATAAATATGCATCCTGCATTTTTATTTTTGGAGGTAGTATAGTATAAGAAAAAGAGAGAGTTTTGGAGCCACTAAAATCTGGATTTAAATGCAGGTTCTACTACATCCTGGCCATATGGCCTTGACAATTAATCTCTCTATGTTTCTTCATCAAGAGTTAGAGGCTCGGCATTCTCAACTCATAGGGCTGTTGTAAGGATAAGGAAATAATGTAGGGGAAATATCTAAAACTGAAAAATATATCAAATAAAATATTTTCCTTCTCCTTTAAATGTTTCCTTACTCTCGGTTGGGTTTGAAACTCCTAAAAGAAAGAGGCTATTCTTTACAACCTCTATGGAGCATTTGGTACCAAGAAAAGAACCATGATCCAGTTGTCACTCCTTTGGGCATCATCCTCCAGACTGGGGGCCCAATAGGCTCTCTGCTACTTTACTAAGTCCTGAGATGATTCGTTTTGGGGGCATGCTAGCTCTCCATTCCTTGTGCCCTGCTCAGAGGGTCCCAGTAGTAGGTGATGTTCAGACTACGTGAGTGGCATTATCCAAGTTTCAGTGTGTGTGGTAGACCACAGGAAGCTTGGTTGGAGTCCTGGAGTGAGGTGAGATGGGGGTTGGAGCCAATCAGAGGGAAGAGGGAGACGTGCCCTTTGAGGAGAGAATAGGGGATGGAAACAGTGATGAGGAAGTAGAGAAGCAAATATAGACAGACAATGATAGCTGGAGTTTCAGCTGTGGAGCGGATGGTAGCTGGATTGAAATATGGAGTCAAGGCATAGGTGTGCGACAAGGGGGGGGATCCAGTAGTAAGGGAGACGTCTACAGTACTGGAGATAATAATTAGAGAAGTCTTTCATTTGAAAAGAAGAATGTTAGTGGAGGGGTTGGACTTAAATAGGAGTAGCGAACATTTTTTTTTCCCATTATTACTGGGGATAAAGCAGAGTAAATGGATACACATATATGCGGATAGAAGAGGAGGACATTTTTGCAAATGTGCAGTTCTTTTCCTAATGAAGGATAGATGAGATAGACGGTGAGACCTGAATGGTGGAGTTGGAGTGAGAGGTAGATGAGACGGGGAGCTGAAGAAAGATAAGTGGAAATCTTGGTTGTTGGGAGAGTGAATTTTCTGGGGGAAGTGTGGCTGGATTTACAGGCAGTGCTGAGTGCCTGGGCTGGTCTCAGGGAAAAGGCTGAGGAAGAAACAGAGGACATGAATGGTGATGGATGATGAAAAAGAGAGAGGGTCCATAGATTGGGGTTAAATACTCGTTGGAGGTAGAGGTACTAATGTAAGTGAACTAGAAATCTTACATAGAAATAATGACTCAGGTTTGATAATGTTACAGAAATCATTTTATTAAGAAGAAAGATAATTTTGAAAGCAGTCACCCCATGATTCCTCAAACAATTGCCACAATTCAACACTTAAACCAAGTTATTTTAGATCCACATCCTGTGATCCTGGGGTCGGTAAGAAAGCACAGCTCTTAGAATAAAGATGACATTTGGGAACAGTTACTGAAGGAGGCCAAGGTTCAATTATCATCCGAACGGATAATGAAGCCCTCCTCCTAAAATACAAAGGTAATTTTGTCACTTTCCAGAAATTCCTGCTCTTTGCTACCAACCAGCTTTCTCCACAAGTCACCCAGACTTCAGTGAGCAGAGGGGCAGCTGGGGTCCCTTCTGGGCTAGCAAACGCCAGCAGGGACTCATCCTCCCCTTAAGCAGCTCTCTATCTTATACTCACGGCTCAAACAGCGGTTTGACAAACGTGTCCACAACCATTGCTACAGCATTTTTGTCCCAGGGGACAGGATTCATCCCCTCTGCACATTTCAACACAAGTTCCAGACGATCCTGGTGTCAGCTGTGGACAAGTTCCAGGTCTCCGTTCATCTGAAAAACAAAACAGTCTTGCCAGAACCCAGGCTGGCTCTGTAGAAGGGAGTGGGACCCAGTGCTGAGAGCGAGCGAGCTGAAGTGTCTCACTCCCTGATGGACCTTTAGCCTCTTCCCTTCCGGATGCCCCCAATCTTTCCCCCTTCTAAACCTTGGAGGCACACAGTACTGTTTTGTGTGTGGGAAAACACACTGATGACCAGCAGCTGCAGCATCCTGGGAGAAGAGGAGAGAGCTTTGCCATTAACCCCGTTCTTTTTGTTCCAGCTGAAACTAGATAATTAAATCCCAGATCACAAACAGAAACAACTTCTCACCAATTCTATGTGCCTTCAGGCGCCAATGAACACTGAGTCCCACAGTGTGAAAATCAGACTGGGTACTAATACCACCACCAGCCTTACTTCTAGTATAGGGCTCTGATGACTGCATTTGGAAAGAAATATTAGATAAAAGACAAAAGACCAGGTTTCAAGTTTTTTGTTTTTGTTTTGTTTGAAGGGAGTTCCCTGCTGGTCCAGTGGTTAGGACGTGGCGCTTTCACTGCTGTGACCCGGGTTCCATCCCTGGTCAGGGAACTAAGATCCCCAATCCAGTATCTAGTGCTACTCAAAATGGGTCCCCTGACCCAGCAGAATCAGCATCCCCTGGGAGCTTGTTAGAAATTCAGATTCTCGGGCCCTGCCCCAGACCTACTGAAACAGAAACTCTAGGGTTGGGGCACAGCAATCTGGATTTAACAAGCCTTCCCCCCGGTCATTCATTTAAAAATCCATATTTATTATTTATTTTTGGCTGCGTTGGGTCTTAGTTGCGGCACACGGGATCGTTCGTTGCGGTGCGTGGGCTTCTCTCTAGCTGTGGTGTGTGGGCTCAGTAGTTGTGGCGTGCAGGCTTAGTTGCCCCGTGACATGTGGGATCTTAGTTCCCCGACCAGGGATCGAACCGGTGTCCCCTGCATTGCAAGATGGATTCTCAACCACTGGCCCACCAAGGAAGTACCCCTCACAAGGTCATTCTTATGTGTGTTGATATGGGAGAACCCCTGCTGTATATCACCCCCCAAAACAGTCTACCCTATTGAGTTAGGGTAGACTAACTAACATGGAAAATGCAGGCTGGCTATCACTCTTGTGAATCAAGTGAAATGGTGGTTGACAATTCTCTATTCCATGTTGGGCAGAGATCTCCTTCATCTGTGGGCTTTCCTTACATACACCTCTGTCTCCCCCCCACCCCAAAACATCTAAGTGTGGTCCTTGATCCTGAGACAATGTAGAGGTGTGTTAGCAAGCTGTTCCTTGGATGATACACCCAGTCTTAACTCTACAGCCTCCCTAGTTCCCAGACCACTTTGGTTTTTGTTTGTTTTCTGGCTGTGCCATGCAGCAAGTGGGATCTTAGTTCTCCAACCAGGGATCGAACCTGGGCCCCCTGCATTGGAAGCTTGCAGTCTTAACCACTGGACCACCAGGGAAGTCACTCCCAGGCCACTTTGATGCACCCACCAAACTTACAGCAGCGAAGATCAATCCTAGGCTTGAAGGATCAATCCTAGGGAGTTGAAGGTTCTGTGGGGAAAGAGTACCAGCCAGCCATGGCTGGCAAGAATCCGCCTGGGCAGGCGTACATGCTGGTGGACTGAATGAATGGACCTGTGTGTTTCACGCCGGTGTGGACGTGTGTTTGGGTGTGAGATATCAGCTAACTTGTTCATAACCGTGTTCTTTCCAGACCTTGTTGAAGAATAATTTGGTACCTTAACGTTATTTCATTTTTGTTTTAAGAGTATTTCCAGCTTTTTCAAGTTTACAAATACTTCTAAAGCGAGATATTATCAATCTGTCTTCATGGTCTTCTAGACTTGGAAGAATTCTATTCTTTTCTAATTCTCCCAGAGGTTAGTAGTGGCCCCAGTATAGCCGCCTCCTCTCTCTCTGTGCAGCTGGCCTAAGAGCCATTGTCCTGGCAGGGTTAAGCATTCAGTTAGTCAGGGACATGGACAGCTGGGCTTGCAGCGCTTACCTGGGTTTCCTAAGGGCATGCAGACATGGCCACAACCGTTGTTGACACACCAGCTCCCTATAGCGCAGTCCCAGGGTCCTTGGCATTTCTCCTCACAGGAATCTACTCGTAGAAAAAATTCAGCTGAAAACTGTTAAGCCTGACAGGATAACAGGGGAGGGCTGTGAGAAGGTTTGTTTGTTTAACCTTTTATCCAATTCAAAAAATATAGACAAGCTATCTACCTATTTTGCACTATATTAAAAGTAGTATGTTTTTAAAACAAAAAATACTCAACTATATTAAGTAAAAAGGAAGTTTCTCTTTCCCTCAACCCAACCAGCCCATTTCTACAGGAAATCTACTATTTCCTGTAGCTCCTTCTGGAATCTTTTCTTGGCTTTTACAAATATAAGTACAAACACATCAATAACACAGATATATACATACACAATGCGAGTAGATGTTTGTCTGTTAAATTACAAATATGTGGAGTGAGGCTATAGCTTTTTTGGTGTTGAAAGGTGTCTTCATGGGGCAATATAGCAATCTATATCAAAAGCTTTCAAATGTAATTTGGCCATTCTACTTTTAGGAATTTATGCTAAGAAATATGATTTAGCTCAAGGACATTTATCTTGTCCTTGTTATTAAAAAGTAACTCAAAATGATAATTATCTAATTCTATAATAGAAGAAGGCATGGAAAGAAGGCATATCATACTGGAAAACAATGAAGCTTTTTTTTTTTTTTTTTTTTTTTTGGTGTGTGCGGTGCGCGGGCCTCTCACTGTTGTGGCCTCTCCCGTTGCGGAGCACAGGCTCCGGACGCGCAGGCTCAGCGGCCATGGCTCACGGGCCCAGCCGCTCCACGGCATGTGGGATCTTCCCGGACCGGGGCACGAACCCGTGTCCCCTGCATCGGCAGGCAGACTCTCAACAACTGTGCCACCAGGGAAACCCGACAATGAAGCTTTTTAAAATGTGTGATAGAATTGTGTTTATTGATCAGGGATGGGCTGTAACACCATATTTGTAAAAATCATATATCCTGGATTTTTGGTTGTTTGTTTATATCTCTGTTACTATGAGATCTTTAAGGACGAAGACTTCTCCTTAACTATCTCCCAGCACTCAGCACAGTTCCAGACATGCAGTAACCACAAAACAAACATTTATTCCTTGTTAAATCTGAAAAAATATATCTGTGTGTGTATGAAACATGGAAGCTTTTATTTTAAAGGTTAACGTGGTTATCTGGGTAATGGGATAATTTATGGAAAATAAATTATCCAGTGGATAATTATTATCCATTGGATAATTTATCTTTTTAATTAGTAGTATTTCTGAGTTTTTTTTTATAATGAACATTATTAGTTGTGTAACAAAATAAAAGAAGAAGTTTCTGTGCTCAAAAAGTCAGGACACACAGGTCTGTGACATGCTTTTCCCTCTGGAAGGACAAGCCTGAAAGCAGAGACCCTGGAAATTAACCATCTAAGGAAGGGAAGTCTGGGCAGAGCTAAGCACACAGTCTCTGTGTTGTGCAGGGTTTGGGGACCTGGGCAGGGCTGTGTGCTCTTACTTCCTGGGTCCTGGACTGAAGAGCAGACTCGACTACATCCCTTCTTGATACATTGTCCTCCAGCTCGACAGTCCCAGTCTCTTTGGCAGTCCTCCACACAGATTTCTAACATCAGAAAAGGCTCAGTGAGTTGGTGGAAATGTAAATTGGTACAGCTGCTGTGGAGAACAGTGTGGAGGTTCCTCAAAAAACTAAAAATAGAACTACCACACGACCCAGCAATCCCACTACTGGGCATATATCGGGAGAAAAACATGGTCCGAAATGATACATGTACCCCAATGTTCATTGCAGCACTGTTTATAATACCCAAGATATGGAAGCAACCTAAACGTCCATCAACAGAGGAATGGACAAAGAAGATGTGGCACATATATACAATGGAATATTACTCAGCCATTAAAAACAGTGAAATGCCATTTGCAGCAACACGGATGGACATAGAGATTGTCATACTGAGTGAAGTAAGTCAGACAGAGAAAGACAAATATCGTAAGATATTGCTTTTATGTGGAATCTAAAAAGAAATGATACAAATAAACGTATTTACAAAACAGAAATGGACTCACAGACTTAGAGAATGAATTTATGGTTACCAGTGGGGGAAGGGTGGAGGGAAGGGATAGTTAGGGAATTTGGGGTTGACATGTACACACTGCTATATTTAAAAAGGATAGCCAACAAGGACCTACTGTATAGCACAGGGAACTCTGCTCAATATTATGTAAAAACCTAAATGGGAAAAGAATATGAAAAAGAATAGATACATGTATATGTATAACTGAATCACTTTGCTGTACGTCTGAAACTAACACAACATTGTTAATCACCTATACTCCAATATAAAATAAAAAATTAAAGAAAAAAAGAAAAAGAATAAAAGCCTCAGTGAACACAAAGAAGCCTTAGGCGTGGATATCTGGAAGCTACCATACACATGGCGGAGATTAGGCAATGGACCCACTTATACATGGCATATATCACACAGTGTAATGGAGAATGAAACAGGACATATAAAAATAAGTATATATTAGCATATTCATAGAGGACATTGAAATAATGTTTACCCAACAATCAATGGTGATTATTCAAAGGGGATAGAACTGTAGGCAGATTTAGCCCTTTTTGTTTCGTCTATGACATTTTAATTTTGGCAAGAAGTGTGTAACTTTAACAAACAAAGGAACATATATTAAGAAAATAAAGAAAATTCAGAGAAATGACCTTCAGCTTTTTGGCCAAAGCTGTTGATGAGCAGGAAAACAGAAGAAGGATTTTCATACACACGGAGCAATTCCTATGTGTGAAAGTTGCACACACAAGAAAGAGCTGTTGAGCTATGTATCATTCTCATTTAAGAAATGAGGAAATAGCTCAGAGAACATAAATGACTCGCCCACGGTCCGGGCTTGTGAGTGGTGGTTCTGGGGTTGGAACCCGGGAGGACCTGGCCCCAAAGTCCATATTGAATCAATACCTTCTCTGTGATTCCCCAACAGACACATATGCCCTCGTGGCTTCTTGGATTGGTTCTGCTGGGGCCTCACATGCCTGAGGGTCCAATGTGTCTTTTGGGAGGCACAATGACTTTTTTGGGGGGCGGGGGAGGTTAATGGTCAGCCTTCAGGGTAGGAACCCATAAACACTTGAGGAACAGGGCTTCCCTGGTGGTCCAGTGGTTAAGACTCTGCGCTTCCAATGCAGGGGGCCTGGGTTCGATCTCTGCTCAGGGAACTAGATCCCTCATGCCACAGCTAAGAGTTTGCATGCCGCAACTAAAGATCCGCATGCCACAACTAAAGATCCCGTGTGCCACAACGAAGACACAACGCAGCCAAATTAATTAAGTAAGTTAAAACAAACAAACACTTGAGGAACTATGCTCATCCCTGACCTCCCAGGCATCTGTTGCAGACCAGAGTAACCTTTTCCATGCTGACCACCACTGCACCTACAAAGATGGCTTTCCTCTCCTAGGTGTATAGGGTGGCATTCTACCTACATGGTTCCCAGTTCAGGCCTCTCTCACCAAGGAAATGGTGCTGGTTCTCAGCCTCCCAAACCCTGGTGCCTCCTGAGGTCTCTTGCTGTTTGTGACACCATCACAGATGCACTGCCAGCAGCCAACACCAGGGGTTTCCAGTGGCTCAAGTCCACCACGTGGCTAACTCTATTGCCTCCTCTTCCCTTCCTTGGGATTAGAGGGATGAAGGTACCACATACTTAGAAAGGTAGAGGAGTAATTGATCAAAGGCTCATTGAGCAAAAGCCACCTTGTGTCACTGAAGCTGTGAAACCGAGTGACGTGAAGAAACCATTAAATTCTCCGGATCCAGGATGAAGACCCTCTGTCATCCTGACTGCAGCAGAAGCACAGCCTGGTCCTTTCCTTGGCAGTGAAGCTGAGGGTGTGCTTGCAAGGTGCTCATTGTAAGCAGTGGCCTTTTGGTTCAAAAGAATGTCTCCTCTTTAAGTGACCTGACTGACTTTGCTACTTGTGCTTTTAGAGTCACATATCAGTATCAAGACCTTAATTATCACCAACTTACATATAAAGAAACCATATTGGGCAGGAAGAAATTCAGCCTGAGGGAGCAAAGGTTTGGTCTGGGGCACTGCTTGAGGGCAAATCTGGGGAACAATTGGGGGTGTAACTTGTTAGGGGACTTCTCAAATTTTCTTCTTATCCAGCTGTGCAGAGACTTGAGCAGAAACGTTGCTAGGAAGATTGCGGGGTGGGGGGGTGGTGCCCTGAAAGAGTGAGCCTAATTAAAAAGAATGTGCAACCAAAGCCTTTTCAGGGGACGGGGACTGGGGCCACCCTGCAGTGTGTCCCAGAAGCAGAGAGCAAGAGAAGGAAGTGTCAAATCCCAGCAGCCTGCAGGGAAACTGACACCACTGATCAACAGTGAGACTGACATCCCTGTGGCTTTGGGAAACCAAGCTAATGTAGGCACCAGCTCACCCCCAGTGAGTCTGGCTGGGAGTCCTTGGGTTGGGGCTCTGGTCAGAGGTCCCCAGACCTGATGGGAGGAGAGTTCAGGCCCTAGGTTTCCAGCTCCTGGCTCCTGTCTTGAGGATGGTATAACCCCTGCATGCACTTATTCTCTGGTCTGGTGGGACTGTTTCGTGAATGAGTTCATCTCCTGTAAGATTTCCAGAGCTTTGACGTTAAAGGAAGAAAAGAACAAATAATCTCTGCAACAACTCTGCCAGTTGAGCCAGTGCACAAACACCGGCTTCCTATAGCATCTATTTCTTCTCCAGGATAGATTCCTCATTTGAAATGTGGAGTTTCTTACACAAATAATTTGAGAGTAGAGGCTGATCATATCCAACAAACTATGTGCCCAAGCTAAGAGTCTCATCTGTTCTTTTCCGATTTTTTTTTTTTTTTTTCCCCAGTACGCGGGCCTCTCACTGTTGCGGCCTCTCCCGTTGCGGAGCACAGGCTCCGGACGCGCAGGCTCAGCGGCCATGGCTCACGGGCCCAGCCACTCCGCAGCATGTGGGATCCTCCCGGACCGGGGCACGAACCCGTGTCCCCTACATCGGCAGGCGGACTCTCAACCACTGCGCCACCAGGGAAGCCCCATCTTTTCCGAGTTTTATTTCATTTTTTTTCTTCTGGGTGACCTGAATTAAATTAGCCAGGTTTAGGAGGAAAAGAGGGCAGAGGAGGAGTGGATGCTAAGATTCTTTTTGCTTGTCCCAGCTCCCATGAGTTCTGCCACAGGGCGGCCCCATGCAATGAGTCACTGGTTTTCTGAGCACATCTGCTTCTCCAGATGTTTATACTGCGAAAAACGTGTTAAGGAAACCTAACGCAAAATAGGAGCAAGGAAACCACGAAGGAAGGGCTCTCATGCAGGTACCGCTCAGGGCAGCTTGCGTCCTCCAGCAGGAAAGAGGAAGATTTCCTGTTGGCCGCGGCCAGGAGCCGCCCTCGCCTGCAGCCAATGAGAAGCTACCACCACTTCAGACTCTCACTTTCCTCCAATGAACTGCTGTACGAAACAACCCCTCCCAACATCCTCCTGTCCTCTGGAAAAGCACGCTCTCCTTTGTTCTCCAGACTTGCCCGTGGTTTGCCACGTTTTGCTTGTCTCCAATTGCAACTCCGCTGCTATTCTCGAGTAAACTCAATTTTGCTGGCTGAATTACTTACCTTTTTCTTTTAAAAGGCTGACAGTACTATATACATTCATATATTTCATTTAATCCTCACACGATGTAGTAACGGAGATAACATTTTCTGGGTTTCCCTGATGAGGAAACTGGGGGTTAAAAATATTACATACATTTCCCCAGTGTCCACAGAGCAACGTTTTGAAATAAAGTCCTAAGCCCATGTGGTGTTGCCTCCTACTTAACAGTATTTCCTGTTACTCCGTTCTTTTCCCTACCATTAATTTTTTTAAAAAAATTATGTGCGGGCTTCCCTGGTGGCGCAGTGGTTGAGAGTCCGCCTGCCGATGCAGGGGACACGGGTTCGTGCCCTGGACCAGGAAGATCCCACATGCCGCGGAGCGGCTGGGCCCGTGAGCCACGGCCGCTGAGCCTGCGCGTCTGGAGCCTGTGCTCCGCAACGGGAGAGGCCACAACAGTGAGAGGCCCGCGTACCGCAAAAAAAAAAAATTATGTGCTAGGGTCAGGGCCAAATACATGATCTACTTTAGCACATTTAGTCCTCACCATACCCTCTGCAATAGGTGTTGACCCATGTTGCAGCAGAGGAACTCGAGGTTAAGTAACTTGCCCTAAACCCCACTTTGGTGAGCTGCAGAGGTGGGATTTGAAGGCTCCGGAGCCCTGCCCTGCACCTCCCACTCTGCCAAGCACGGAGCCGGCATCAATCTTGACTTAGCCACTCACTGGTTTTATAACCACAAGCAATTCACAGTCACTTTAACCCAAGAAACCTCAGTTTCTTCATTCAGGCATAATAAGGAGGTACAGAAAATCTAGTGAGGAAAACCAGCATTGAGGTATGGCTTAGAATAGCAACAGTAAACAAAATAACAAAACAAAATCCCACCTGAAATGTCCACTAGAAGGTGATTTACTGAGGTGATGTAGTATATTCTATATGGTGGGATACAGTGAATTAACTTAATTAAATTTATTAAATTTAATAATTAAATATGTGAAATAAAGTAAAATGAAATATACTGTGTTGACAGTGAAAGATGCTCCCAACAAAACTTAAGTGACAAAAAGGTATTTATGGAATGGCTTTTTTGGGTTAAAAATATAATAATAGTAAATATCATTAATATTTATATAAATACAGATAATAAGTATAATGCTGTGGAAGTGTTCATTATTTTCGAGACAGTCAAAATATTATGATTATATAAGCATACCATATATATATAATGATCATACCATAATCATAGTATATACATATATACACATATATAGGCTCATCAGTAGTTTCTGACTTTTATATAATGAGCTTCACTTGGAGAAAAAAAAAGGGAAATGATTAAAGGTCTTTTTAAGGGGTATTTATTAATGACATGCTGGGCACATGGCTCTCTCACCTGTTTTCCCCCTGTAAGGGCAAGAGTGGAGGAAGAGCCCCCAGGAACACTGATGGGTTTCTGTCCCATTTCTGATCAGCGGCACAGTTTTGGAAAGGCCAGGCAGGGCTAACCCTGGCACAGCTGGCTGGGGAATCAGGCGGGGCTCCTGGTCTTACCTCCATTGTGAAGGGTGCAGACTTTCCTACAGCCCTTCCGCATGCACCATTTCCTGGCTCCACAGTTCCAGTTTTTCCAGCACCGGATCTCACAATAGCCTGCCAGAGAAGATACATCAAAAACTTAAGTCTCAGGAGCAGGTACTAGGAAGGGGCTGGAGCAAAGAATGAATAGAGCCCTTCCTACGAGGTAGCATCTACATTTTATCACTTTAACAAATTATGTAATTTATAAAATGTCTACTATTGCAAAAAAGTTCACAATCTGAATAGAACTTTACAGTTTAAAGAATGCTTTCACAATGTACATGATGTAATGAGATGATATCACTCCGAGATGTTGATTCAATGTATCTTTTGTTCCCAATTCTTCCTAGTTTCTGGCTGCCCATTGCCCTCCCCTGCCCACAACTCATAGAGTTAATGGCAGCCACTGCTTCGTGGGGAGGGCACATCAGCCTGGAATAAAGGGGCCAGGGCTCGGCAGTGAGTTTCAAATTAGGCTTTGTTGAATTAGACAACAACAGGCTCTGCTGAAAGAGAAAAATTCTTTGAAATTTCAGAAGCGCCTTTTAACACACACAAGGCTTAGAGCTCTGAGCAGAGAGAAGATGCTGGGCATGATGTGAGGTCTCATCCCATAGAAAAGGGGAAAGTCCTTCTGGTCAATGAGGAAGATGGGGGAGGGAGGGGGTATAAGAAGGAAGGAAGGAGAGGGCGGGGAGGGAGAGAGAGAGGGAGGGAGAAAGAGGAGAGGAAAGGGAGAGAATATGAAAACAAATGTTAATAACCTTGACCTTTTCATTTCACTCCTAAGGAATATATTCTACAGGAAACATTTCCACCTATGGACAAAAATATAAAATCACGTTCATTACAGCAACCTGGGCAACAGCAAAAAATGTCACGCAAACAGAATGACGACCAAAAGGGAATTGGTTAAATGAATTATAGTAAACTTATTCATTAGTCCTCACATAATCCAAAAAGAATGAGATGTATTTGTGTGGACATGGAAAGATGTCCACAATTTATGTTAAATTTTAAAAGATGTATGTCATGCATGATAGGATACTTTATACAAGAGAATAGGATATATTCTAATTTATGCAAATGACCACAATAGAGGGCTTTCAATATGCTTCACAGGCAGACCTGGGCTCTCCCTCATTATCTATGTGGCCACAAGAAAGTCATTTCACTGCTGTATGCCTCAGTTTCCTCATCTGTATAACAGTGACATTTGTTACTACTGTACCTCTGAGATTTAAAAGCAATAATCTCAGGACCTGCCTGGCAAATAGCAGGAGCTCAGAATGTGATGTTTCTTCCCAGAGTGACTGTGTATCTGTCAGAGAATCAGTTAATGCATAAGGCTGGTAAATCCTTCTAGACACCACATATTGTCAAATAGTACACACTGCTGGTTTTTCAAACACACATGGAACCTATTGTACCCAATAAATTACAAAACAGTTTAATAGAATCACTGAGTTAACTGGATAATCAACCATCGTGTGGGTTGCCTGACATTTTTTACATAATTACATTGTCCTCATGGGGTGATTTTGAAAATATGAATCAAAACGCCTAAAGGTATTCAGGGCTGTGGGTTTGATTGAAGGCTTGTTAATTGTCCTCCAAACAGAGACATAGGTGATAATAGCGGAGGGCCTGTGGTGAGGCTGGGATTCAATTAGATTTTTGGACTCTGGACATCCTGTTTTTTCACAGCTACATGAGGGTGATGCTCCCTTTCGATGAAGGGCACCTTCAGAAATGGGGCATTTCTGGCTCCCATGCTCCCAGGGACTTTTTCTACCATTTAGTGAGCCCTTGTTATTGTGCCAGCTCTAGGCAAGTGAGTCACATCTGTGATCTCATTTATTTGTCACAAGGTCTCTAGGAGGTAGGTCTTCATAATCCCCATGTACAGAAACTGAGGCTCTGGGAGCTCGAGCAAATTGCACAAGACCACAGAGACAGAAAAAAGCTGACACAGAATCTGGTAAGTCTGATTCCAAGGAAAGATTTGAAAAGAAGCTTCCTCGTTACTGCTCCCAGGTCTCTGTGGCGCTAGCATTTGTGTTCACCCACGAACCAGGACAGTGATGACAGCCCCAGGAATAGCTGCTCCCATCAGAAGCCCTTCTCAGGATGGGGCTATGGGTCCTGACTAAGGGAAGGGAGGGGAGATGTGGAGGAAGGCCAGGTAGCCGGCCAGACATGGGGAAGTCCCTCTGGGACAGGGCCCACTTGCTCCGGTTGGGACTTACAGGAAAAAAACAGAACACACCATATGCAAAGATGCTGGGTCATTTGTCCTTAGCGTTTCTGTGCCCTGAGGAAATGAATGAAGAAAGAGGCAGAAGTGGGCCACTGGTGACTCTTGAAGGGTACTTCCTGCAGGGAGGGTGTATGAAAATGTTCTAGGTTTTTTTCAAGTTAAAGAGACTGGCTTTGCCATGTATTGACAGGTCATGTCACCTTTCTGAGCCCCAGTTCCCATGTCTATGAAATGAGCATGACACTACAACTTAAAAAGATGTTATGAGAAATCAAGGAATGCATGCTTCCCCTTCATCCACTCTAGCCAGGGCTGCCACGTATGGTTTTACAGGTTGTGAGCCACACAATTATGTCTGCTGACAGGATGAGTGGGACTGTAATACATCTCGACCTCATTTCTGAAGTCCTCCGCCCAGAGGGAGAGGCAACTTTTCCATAATGGATAAAGGTGTTTGTTTACCAAACTGGGCACCCACTGGACTCTGTCTGGTGTAAGGGGCCTTTTTCTAGTTCTCCCAAAAGTGTCATTTGAGTTAGTGGTGGTCTCCATCCAGCCTGTCATGACTGCCTGTTTTTCGACACAGGCTGCTACCGTAAAGATTTCTCACCCTCTGTAGGTTTGAGGCTATGGTTTCCCTGTCTGGAACCAAGCCACCCCTTAGTACAAATTGGGAGACAATTGTAGGCAGGAAAATCTAATGGGACTCTCTTTGCTCTGGGAATAGGGGAGATATAAACCCTGGCAGAGATGAGAGAAAGGAAAAAAATCTTTCATTCATCCCTTTAAGAGAAGGGGCCTTTGGCAACCAGGGATCTTGGTCTTTCCTGAGTCCCTGGCTGCCTCTGAGATTTTAAAGGTTAACAGAATTTGGAAGGTCCCACTCCCAGTCTGACCCTCAACCTCCAGTCCATGTCACAAGCACCTAAGGAAACCAGAGTTGGGACCTAGAGCCAGGGAGTGATGTAGCAGCCCAAGCTCCTGGGGCCAGGTTCCTAAGCCTTGTACATGTCAGGCAGGACCAGACCGCAGGGTTAATGCATACGGTTAGCAAGTCCCCATGAAACCCATACATTGTCTATAAAATGATTAAGTGTTGTGCTACTCTTTTCAAATACAAGCACAGAGAGCTGTAAGTAATAGCATAAACTTCCAGTTAGTGGCATAACTGAATCCTTTAGGCATGGTGTCCTTATGCATGTTACATACTAAAAGCTCCGTTATGTTACGTTTTAACGTTTCTAATGTTTTCAAAGGGTCCTTAGGAGGCCATTTGGAAATACGTATTTAAGCCTTAGAAATAGGTGGCGCTCTGAGCTTTACTAATGACTTGTCTATGGGTCCACAGAGAGGAGACCCAAGCTCACGAAACGATCTCACAGCCAGTAAGCGGCCGAGCCTAAAGCCAAGAGAATGTCTGTCTGACTCCAGGCCCTGAAAGCTTCACCTCCACATGGTGCTAATGCTCCCTCTTGACCAAGGGAGCCTCGGGGCAGGTGTATATCTGGCACCAACCCTTCACTTGTTTCTTGGCCACCGTTTATTGAGCACTTGCTAAGTGCCAGGCACCGGGCTAAGTATTTAGCACAACTTCATTCACTCCTTAGAGTGACCCTGTGAGGCACGAACTATTATCCCCGTTTTAGGGTGAGTAACGTGTACCCAACTCAGAGCTAGGAAAAGGAGGGGCCAGGGTTCAAATGGGGTCTGTGCGGCTTCAGATCTCCTCGTTACACTGTACGGCTGCCAAGGCTCTGTGGAGCTAGCAGCCGTGCTCTCCCACAAACCAGGACAATGACGTCAGTCCCAGGAATAGCCTTCCCCATCAGAAACCCCCACTGCCCCCTCCTGTGGCTCCCCAGGGAGGGGCTGTGAGAGTCAGGAGGGGAGTCGCAGGGGAAGTCCAGTCAGCCAGCCAGAGGTGGGGAAACCCCACTGGGACAGAGGTGGCTTGCTCCAGTTGGCTTTGCAGGGAACAGGACAAGGTGGTCTGAGCAGGATGGAGATCTAAGTGGGGAGCATGGCCACGAGAATGAGTCAGAGTGTGGCCAGTTAGCTGACACACACTTGTGGTCACTCCATGCAAAGAGGTGGGGTGGGTTTTTTCTTATAGTTTGAATGTGGATGAGAGTACAGAACCACGTGGATAATGTCCCCTCATTATTATTTCTTCGGGAGGCAGCGTGGTGCGCTGGGAAGTACTCTAGCTTTGGATGTGAAGAGATCACCTCTGCCATTTATTAACTGCCTGATATGGGATGAGCACATAATCTCTCTGAGACTCAGTTTCCAAGCACTTGAAATACGGGTAATAATATTTACTTCAAAAATGTGTAATGAACATTAAATGCAAAAGTGAGATTTACAGACATTTCCACCTCATCAGTTCTAGCCAGTACTGCTGTGTTGATTGGGTAGGTCATGCACTAGACAGTGATAGCCAGCAGATGGCGACAGGTTAGCTAACACCATAGACTTAGCTCCTGAGCCAGGCGCTCAGGCTCTGCCTTCCCTGGAGCTGGAGAAGGACAGGGATCTTTAGTGAAAGTTGGGGGCACTGTTAAGGCACTTTTTGGCGTCACTGTTTGCAGTGTGATCCAAGTGACTTAAGGAAGAGGGTGCAAAGGAAAACATAAACAAGATGAAAAGACAACCCTCAGAATGGGAGAAACTATTTGCAGATGAAGCAACTGACAAAGGATTAATCTCCAAAATTTACAAGCAGCTCCTGCAGCTCAGTATCAAAAAACAAACAACCCAATCCAAAAATGGGCAGAAGACCTAAATAGACATTTCTCCAAATAAGATATACAGATTGCCAACAAACACATGAAAGGATGCTCAGCATCACTAATCATTAGAGAAATGCAAATCAAAACTACAATCAAAACTACCTCCCCCGCAGTCCAGTGGTTAGGACTCTGCCTTCCAATGCAGGAGGCATGGGTTCAATCCCTGGCTGGGGAACTAAGATCCCACATGCCGTGGGGTGTGGCCAAACACTTAAAAAAAAAACCAAAAAAACTACCTCACATGGGGTGGGAGGGAGGGAGATACAAGAGGGAAGAGATATGGAGACATATGTATACGTACAACTGATTCACTTTGTTATAAGGCAGAAACTGACACACCATTGTAAAGCAATTATACTCTAATAAAGATGTTAAAAAAAAAAAAAAACTACCTCACACCAGTCAGAATGGCCATCATCAAAAAATCTACAAACAATAAATGCTGGAGAAGGTGTGGAGAAAATGGAACCCTCTTGCACTGTTGGCGAGAATGTAAATTGATACAGCCACTATGGAGAACAGTATGGAGGTTCCTTAAAATACTAAAAATAGAACTACCATATGACCCAGCAATCCCACTACTGGGCATATACCCTGAGAAAACCATAATTCAGAAAGAGTCGTGTACCACAATGTTCATTGCAGCACTATTTACAATAGCCAGGACATGGAAGCAACCTAAGTGTCCATCGACAGACGAATGGATAAAGAAGATGTGGCACATATATACAATGGAATATTACTCAGCCATAAAAAGAAATGAAATTGAGTTATTTGTAGTGAGGTGGATGGACCTAGAGTCTGTCGTACAGAGTGAAGTAAGTCAGAAAGAGAAAAACAAATACCGTATGCTAACACATATATATGGAATCTAAAAAACAAAAGGTTCTGAAGAACCTAGGGGCAGGACAGGAATAAAGACGCAGACGTAGAGAATGGACTTGAGGACACAGGGAGGGGGAAGGGTAAGCTAGGACAAAGTGAGAGAGTGGCATGGACATATATACACTACCAAATATAAAATAGCTAGTGGGAAGCACCCACATAGCACAGGGAGATCAGCTCAATGCTTTGTGACCACCTAGATGGGTGGGATAGGGAGGGTGGGAGGGAGACGCAAGAGGGAGGAGATATGGAGATATATGTATATGTATAACTGATTCACTTTGTTATAAAGCAGAAACTAACACACCATTGTAAAGCAATTATACTCCAATAAAGATGTTAAAAAAATAAAAATTGAAAATAAAAATAGAGGGCTTCCCTGGTGGCACAGTGGTTGAGAGTCTGCCTGCTGATGCAGGGGACACGGGTTCGTGCCCCGGTCCGGGAAGATCCCACATGCCGCGGAGCGGCTAGGCCCGTGAGCCATGGCCGCTAAGCCTGCGTATCTGGAGCCTGTGCTCCGCAAAGGGAGAGGCCACAACAGTGAGAGAGGCCCACGTACCACAAAATAATAATAATAAATAGAAAAATAGAAAAAAAAAAGGAAGAGGGTGGACAGGAATCACGGTAAGGTGAGAAAAAGAAAAATATATATTTGGTTCATCCTTTAGTTTCCTCATCTGTAAAATGGACATGAGATGAATACCTATATCTTTCCTACCTAAAGTTCTCAAGATTAAACAAAATAATGTATTTTGAAAAAGATCTGGCACAGAGAAGTTGCCAAATATGTGTTTTTCACTTTTTTCCCATCATGTGGGATGCCAACTTATGGCAAAGGATCTTTGAAACATTCCCTAAAAACATTTCATAAACATCTTTGAAGTTGTTTTTAAGTTGCATGTAATTTAAAATTAAAATATACCTGTAAGGCCAACTGGCCCGAGGCAGGGGAACACAATCAGATTCACAGGTTGCATCAGACCGAAATTCTCCGGACCACCCAGTTCCAGAAACTGCCCTGGAGACATTCCGGACCACCCAGTTCCAGGAACTGACCTGGGGACTTTGAACCCAGCCCAGCCTTCCCGCCTTTCGAGGGGCGGGACTAACGGTCCCCCAGGATACCCGAAAAGACCACCAAATAAGGAATACCCTGCGCCCTCCCAGATTCACCACACCCCTTTCCCTTCTTCCCCTATAAAATCTTGCCCGACCCTCACCGGGGTGCGACTTCTCTGGCCCCTTTCTCTCGGACCAGTGAACCTCGCCCGGGAGCGCTCCCCAAAAAAGCTCACTTGAAGCTTTCCTCTGTTTCTCGCGTGCCATTTGTTAAGATCCGACCTTACAATACCCAGCATTTTGAAGTTTATGAAGCTTTTTGACATAAACAATACATCCTCACAAACGCAAATTGGCCAAGTATCTTTGGATTTAAAGAAACATGCATGCCCTTTGAGTCAGCAATATCATTTCTAGCAATGTTTCCTAAGGAAATAATCAAGTTATAAACGGAACGATTTAGTTTCAAGGGAACCCTTTGATAGTAAAATATTAGAGAAGTTTAAAAGCCCATTGGTCAAGAAGTAGTAAACAAAATGTGGTACATTCACAGTAAAAATGCTTTGATGTCTTTGAAAAAAATAGAGTTGTAAATATGTCCATGCTTGTAGCAAGCTATTCACTACATATTATTGAGAGTAAAAAGAAAAAAGAAAAGTTTAAAGATGTTTGTTCGTGGAGTGTGATGCCATGATTATTTGGCACCATACCCCCTGAATATATTTGTGGAAGGATATGAACATACATGTAACTAACTATGTTTACCTCCTGGTAATAAGATTACAGGCACATCTTGTCATCATTTTGTTCCGTAGTTCCTGACTTTTCTGTAATAAATACATATTCCGTGTGAAAAATTAAATGAGATTCTTTTTTTTTAGGATTCTCAACTTGAAAATGTTGGGATAAATGATCTGAGACCAACCTTTCCCTCAAAGGGCAAGAACGGAGGGACACCTCAGGCATTCGGGTGTGTTTCTCTGGGTGATCACAAAATTGTGCAAGTTCAGATAACACCAAGCTCTTAATTCTCCCAGGATAGGCTGGGGTGGAGAAAGTCAGGGCTCACCTCTTTCAGTCTGTGGGGCGCAGATACGTACACAGCCAATCTCCACGCATTCTTTTCCTCTTTCACAGTCCCTGTCTTCTGAACACTCCTTCACACAGATTGCTGGCGAGAGGAAAGACACAGGAGCTTTGAAGTCTTACGATTAGAAAATAAATACTCTCAATGCCTTTACAATATCTTTCAAAAACCATCAGTTCCCTAGAAATAAATCTAACCAATTATGTGCAGAAAACTACACCATATTACTAAGAAAAAAATTTAACTGTCTTATAAATGGAGACAGACGTCATGTTCATGGATGAAAAGATTCAGTGTTATAAAGACACCAGTTTCCTCCCAAATTGAAATTTAATACAATCCCAGTAGAAATCGTAGAAGGATTTTTCACAAAAATGGATAAGCTGATTCTAAAAGTTTATATGTAAGTTTCCCAAACCAACAATAATCAAAATAAGAATCAAGACAATTTTAAACAAAGTTACAGGACTTCAGTGTGGTTGGATTAACTGGACCGTCCATGTGAAAAAAAGGAACTTGTCCCCTACCTCGCACCACACTACAAACTCTGTTCCAAATGGGTTATAGACCGAAGTGAAAGGTAAAGCAATAAAGCTTCTAGAAGATACTATAATAGATAGCTTCATGATCTCGGGATAGGCAAATATTTCTTAAATATTACAGAAATATCGCTGACTAGATATTAAACTAGATAGGTAGATGGAACCTCATTAAAATTAGGAACTTTTCTTCATTGAATGACACCATTAAAAGAGTGAAAAGAAAAGCTACATTGGGAGGAAATGTTTATAATACATATATACAACAAACAACTTGTATCCAGAATCCCTTACAAATCAATAGTAACAATTGATAACCTAATAGAAAAATGGGCAAGAGGATTGAACAGACACTTCACAAAGGAGAAAGTTAGAAGTTGTTACAAAAAAATAACGTCAGATTTTGGGAAGGTGGTTTTAGTTGTGTAAGTTGGCATAATTTTTGAATCTTCTATAATTTCCCCTTCAAAACACACAGAGCAATCAAAATAGCAAAATTCAAAACACATAGACAACAAAACTGCAGAACAAGGTATCCCCTCAAACTCCACAATATGAGTGGATGGAAGGAGACAAACCACCGTCACCTACCACAGCAGTGAGGCATCTGCCTCTGTGCAGAAATCCGCAGGAAGCAATGAGGTGACTGATGGAGAAGACTGGGGCCATTGTTCCCATGGGAACTTCCTGAGGAATGTACTAGAGACTGATCACCAGCCAACCAAAGTACTGGAGAGGCATCAAAACGGGGACTAGTAAGGCCATTAGATATATACTTACAGTAGAATTCAGACTTAATAATGGTCTATGGAGAGAGTCTATGAAGTAGCTATATGTTTTGACAATATATCTATTAAAAATCGGGGAGGGGGAAGGAAAGAACATAGGAAAAGCAGAGTAAGCTTGATAAGTACCTTAATATGATTAAGTGGGAATGAAAGGATATTGCTTAAAATCAGCTGCTGGGGGTAGGGGAGTGTGGAGGAAGGAAAGAAGGAAATTAGCTAATTTCATTATGACTATTACTCATAGCAGGATACCTATAGGTAATAATAAAAAAAAAGGGGGACCAAGGGTGGTACTCAAAGGTCTTAGTTTAAGGTAACTAACAGAACAAAAAATGAAACCCATTCTAAATGCAAAAGACTATGTATCTAACAAAGATATCTGCAACAGTAAATAAAATAACAACCAAAATGGTAAGATAAACCACACGTATCTCTTTTAGAGATACATATCAGATCCAACCCAATCTGATAAGGGGAATGGGAAACGCAGGGTGACCGCTCATTTAGATCAAAGGAAATGCATCTGATCAATGCCGAATCTCCACTCTGCAATGGGGACACAGCAGCTTCCGTGCCAAACCATCCCCAGGTCTAACACTGGGCTCTGTGCCTTCTCTGCTCTCAGGGAGGATCCCCTCAGCAACCTCACCTCCGAAAGCAGGTATCTGAGTACAGGCCACCTCCAGCCCCGTGACGATGAAAGCCACCAGAACAAAGATGGTGCCTGTCTTCATGTTGAACTTTATGTGGTCCACGGGCAGAGCCCAGCCCCATTTTATACTCTCAGTGTCACCAGAAAGGGGTGTGGGGCAGGAGGAAGAAGATCTGGAAGAGTATCAAAATATAAGCCCTCAAGGGAGTGCCCTCAGATGTTCTAGTTTCCTTGATTTCTGATTTCTCAGATTAGGGAATGGTTTCTTGGAGACGCAAATACCTAATGGGAGAGCTCGGGAACATTGTTAGCGCTTCATTCATTGCTTCATCACAGCTTGCCCCTGGTTTCCCTGGTGCCTTTGGGAACTGTGGTCAAAGAAAAGAATTTTCTTTGTGTAAATTAGAATTTCAGAGTGTGAGCTTACATTATGAAGCCAGGTGCTGTTTGTCAGGGCCCATCTAGGGTGTCCTGCAGGACCGGTTACACAAGGATGGTGAATGTGTGCTTTGAGTGGTTCCCAGGGCTGAGGGTGGAACCACAATGGTAGTGATGTATAAAGATCACAAGCTGGGACTTCCCTGGTGGTTAAGAATCTGCCGGCCAAGACAGGGGACATGGGTTCGAACCCTGGTCCGGGAAGATCCCACATGCCACAGAGCAACTAAGCCCGTGCACCACAGCTACTGAGCCTGCGCTTTAAAGCCTGTGAGCCACAACTACTGAAGCCCGTGAGCCTACATCCCGTGCTCCACAACAAGAGAAGCCACCGCCATGAGAAGCCCATGCACTGCAACAAAGAGTAGCCCCTGCTCGCCGCAACTAGAGAAAGCCCACGCACAGCAACAAAGACCCAACGCAGCAAAAAATAAATGAATAAATAAATTGATTTTAAAAAATAAATAAATAAAATAAAAATCACAAGCTGGGCACGGCCCTTGGGGGTTGAGAGACATGGTCCCTCTTGGTGACTGGTGTTCTCTGAGCCTATTCTGCTCCATACCAAGAGGTTCCTGGACAGAAGGCTGTGTGGGTGAGCTACATGAGCAGAACTACAGCAGAAGGACAACTAAACATTCCACAGGGGCCTGTGGAAGGAGCCCACCCTCTTTCCTATCCAAAGATTCTCAAAATCTTTGAGAAAGGCGTATGCAGGTAAAACCCCAATGACCGTGGGAATGAAGAGAAAGTCTGCGTTGTCCTTGGTGGTCAGAGCCTGGACAAATGCCTTAGGACTCCCTGTGGGGAGGCCTGGACAAGCTGCCCTAAGAACAGAGAAAGACTCAGCAAGCCACAAGAGGAGGGCTCAGACTGGCCATCTCAGGCAGTGAGCTCACACCCAGGATCTCAGAATCTCTGCAGATGCAAAGGGTAGTAAGCACCCAGGAATGACTCCTCAATCTGAAGGAGGGACCAGGATACCCAGAGGGGGAGCTCAGTCCAGGGTGAAGATTAATGGCTGCAGGCAGCACAGAGAACAGCAGCTGGTCAGCATTGATGCAAACCCAAGGTGGCTGGCTGGATCCCAGGCTGCTATGTATCGTGGCTTTGTTCGTGGGGCCGGGGCTGGACAGCCCCAAAGAGCTTGCAGGAGAATCCTTTGGAGCAGCACGGTTGGCAAGGAGAGGACTCCTGAATCCCTCTCAAAAAGTGATGAGACGGGACTATTATCACTTAGTTAATATAACCTGTCAAAGTTCATTTCCACACAACAAACACATGAATGTGCTAAATAATTCAAACAATACAGATATATCCAGAGTAACCTTGCAGGAGGTAATCAATATTACCAGTTTGTTGCGTTTTTCTAAACCCTTTTCCTATGCTTTTACATACACACATATGTGTATATACAAATATATACCTTGTTTGCAGAAACGAAATTATATGTATTAATTTGCTTTATTCATTTAACATGATGTCTTGGAGAGCTTTCCAGGTTAGTATCTTCTTTTCCTTTTAAAAAATAACTACTATCTAAACTTCCATTATATGAATGGTTTATAATTTATTTAACCAAACTTCCATTGTTGGACATTTAGCAGGTTTGTGGGTTTTTTGGTTATCAAACAATTTGCTGTGGATATGTATCATACACTTTGTAGTGCTTCCTTTTATCTATATCTATATCTATCTCAGTATTTCTCCCAGAATGGATGCCCTAACATGGAAATACAAAGGAGACATCTATGGTAAAGTTGGAAGATATTGCCAAATTGTCCTGCAAAAAGACTACACTATTTATGGCTCAATAATATTCATATATATAAATCATATATATATAGCATATATATAATATTCATCTATACATATCACACTTTCTTTATTCCTCTATTGATGGGCACCTAGGTTTCTTTGCAGATACGAAATGTGCAGTGTGGGGAATATAGTCAATAATTGTGTAATATCTTTGTATGCTGACAGATGACAACTAGACTTATCCTGGGGATCGTTTTGAAATGTATAGAAATGTTGAATCACTGTCTTGTGTAACAGAAGTTAACATAGTGTTGCAGGTCAATTATACTTCAAAAACAAACAGATTCATAGAAAAAGAGATCAGATTTGTGGCTCCCAGAGGCAGAGGAGGGGGAAGGGGGAATTAGATGAAGGCAATCAGAAGGTACAATCTTCCAGTTACAAGATACGTAAGTATTAGGGATATAATATACAACATGGTAAAGATAATCAGTACTGCTACGTGTTATAAATGAAAGCTGCTAAGAGAATAAATCTTAAGAGTTCACACCACAAGGAAAAAGCATTTTTAAAAATTTCTTACTGCTGTATCTCTATGAGATGATACATGTTTACTCAACTCATGGTGATAATCATTTCACGACGTATATAAGTCAAATCATTACGTTTCACACCTTAAACATATACAGTGCTGTATGCCAATTATATCTCAATAAAACTGAAAGGAAATAAAAGACTATACAATTTACACTTCCAACCACCGTGAAGGAGACATGGATTTCTCACACACCGATCCAGTACATTTGTAGTCTTGCGTCCCCAAGTTAAATTTTTTTTTAAACAACATAAATTTATTCTCTTGCAGTTCTGGAGCTCAGAAGATTGAAATCAAGGTATACATTCTAAAGTATGGGCAGGGCAACTCCTTCCAGAGCTCTAGGGGATAAGACCTTCCTTGCTTGTTCTAGCTGCTAGAGCTGCATTCCTCGGCTCTTGACCCCTTCTTCCATCTTTAAGGCCAGCAGCATAACATCTTCAAAACTCTGCTCTGTCTTCACTTTGCCTTCTCCCAATCTGTGACAAGTCTCCCTCTGCCTCCCTCCTACATAGACATTTGTGATTATATTTAGGACCTACCCAGGAAGTCCAGGATAATCTCCTCTCAGAATCCTTACTTTAGGGGCTTCCCTGGTGGCGCAGTGGTTGAGAGTCTGCCTACTGATGCAGGGGACACGGGATCGTGCCCCGGTCCGGGAGGATCCCACATGCCGCGGAGCGGCTGGGCCCGTGAGCCATGGCCACTGAGCCTGCGCGTCCGGAGCCTGCGCTACACAACGGGAGAGGCCACAGCAGTGAGAGGCCAGCGTACCGCAAAAAAAAAAAATCCTTACTTTAATCATGTCTGCAAAGTCACTATTGCCATATAAGGTAACATTCACAAGTTAAATTTTTTTAAATTCTATTTATTTATGTCTTTCTTGAAGTAGAGTTGACTTACAATGCTGTGTTAGTTTCAGGTGTACAGCACAGTGATTCAGTTATACATATACACACGTAGCTATTCTTTTTCAGATTTTTTTCCATTATGTCATTACAAGATACTGAATATAGTTCCCTGTGCTATACAGTAGGTCCTTGTTGTTTACCTAGTTTCTATATAGTAGTGTGTAACTGTTAATTCCATACTCCTAATTTATCCCTCTCCCCTGAAGTTTTTAATGGACTATTTCCAGCTGTATATAGTCCCATAGGCCCCTTGGGATGTATCCCCGTTGGGGATATAAGGCAAAAAATTCTCACCACAGTAAAGACATTTAATTAGCAGAAGTTGTGTAACCCAATATAACCTGCTGGTTTACTCTAGCACTTCAGTTCCAAGTATGAAGCAAAGCATAATCATGGCCTGGAATAGTCTTGCTAAAGTAGGCATTGCAAAAACAGGTGCTGCGAGGTTATTAAGGAGGGACTCTCTCCAATACTAATGACAATACTTGAACTCTATGAAGCACGCAATTGCCTGGCAGGTCCTGTGCTTGTACTTTACATCCACCATCTCACTGAAGGCTCACAAGCCTGAGGGGCTGCTTCCATTGGCACCCCCACGTCCCAGATGAAGAAAGTGAGACTCAAAGAAAGTCATGCCTTGCAAATACTCCCAAACCCACCAGAGACCCACCGATGTGGACTCTCCAGTCCTGGGGTCCAGAAAAGCTCTGCAGATGCTTTTCATGTACCTGGAAATAATGAGGAGTGCTTGACCTACCAAATAAATGAAACCTTTATTTCTTTGTGAAAAACAAAACAAATTGATGTCCCTAGAAAAAGTGGATTTCTGGTACTCGAGCAACAGTCACAAATTTGGGGATCTGCTAAATTCTCATGACGTATTATCATTTGAAAGGGTCAGGCGTCTGCAGCAGCCATGAGATGCAAAAATGAACAATGAAGGGAGAAGACTGAGTCCAGACCTTGGGAATTCCTAGATGTCCTCCTGTAACTGAGCAGGACTCTATGAGGCCTTCCTGGGACAGACCCCTCTCCCATATCCTCTGCTTTAGCTCCGTTCTGAAGTACCCAGATAATAGTCTCTGAGGCACATCTCCTGAGTTATTTTACAGATGCTAAAATAACCCCCAAATGGAAGAAATTAACTACTTAATGACCATGAGCACGTAGTCCCCAGGCCTACTGGAGACTAAGGATTGATCATTTTAACCCCTGTGACACCCTTACCATCAAACAATCGGAGAATTGTGCACTAGCTGATCACAGACCCTGGGACTCCCCTTCCCACCTTGCCTTTAAATAGGCTTTGCTGAGACCCATCCGGGAGTTCAGGCTTTCTGAGCACTAGCTGTCCCCGACTCCTTGTATGGCACCTCACAATAAACACGCACTTTCCTTCACCACAGTCCGGTGTCAGTAGACTGGCTTTACTGCCTGCGAGGGAGCAGACCCAAGTTTTGGGCCAGTAACACTCAGTCTGTAAAACCCACCCATCGTACTTGCAGCCATCAAAGTTGTATTTCTTTTATTTTTTTAAATGGCACGAGACCTCGAGGCTGTCACAGCTTCCATGTTCAGACTCCTGAATTTGCTGGAATTCCATTTTTCCTGGAATTTCATATTCCAGAGAGTCATTTCCCAACTTGAACACCCAACTGCACGCTCAGCTCCCCAGTCCCAGATCTTGTTTATGTTGTATCTTTGTCATCTTTGTCCTGTTCCATAAAGAGTCGGGGATGAACACCAAGACGTTGCGTTACAGAGCATGAGACCTTGTTGGGTCAGAGATGATGAAATTAAAAAGTCAGATAGCACATATCCGACTAACGACATCTCCTTAACACCTGGGGCCCTGCTGCCTTTCTGCATGACTTTAAGTGTGTAACAGATAATATTTGGAGGAATTACAAGGTGTCTTCCCTCCTTCCCCTACTTCCCTATACTCACTGGCATTCCTCTGTTGCAACAGTCAATTATAAAATACACTCACTGTCCTTGGGGGAGGGTGGACACAGCTTAGAGAAGCAAGTCAACTGAGTTCCTCAGTCGGTTTTCTTTCAGACTCTACATACTAGTTCTGAAAGCACAGGCTTTCCATTTCAAGATCTCAGCTTTTGGGGAGAAAAGGATTTGGATGGACATGGTAGGATGGGGATAAGGCCAAACCCCAAACGAAACTGGAGATAGGGTTGATACCATAAAGTGTAGATGTGTTTTTAAAATTCATGATTTAAGAGCTAGCTTTCCACATAATGGGAGAGAAAAATAAGATATACGCTAGAGGGAAGATAAAGGAAAGATGTGAGCCAAAAAGTTAGGCATCTGAGAATGATTAATAGGGTCCCATCCCTGCCCTGGAAGAGGGTGTAGTGGGGCTGGAAGGAGGCACAGTCCAGGAAGGCTGCCAGCCTTTCCAAGAGACTTGGTGAGCTCAGAGGAGCTTAGGGTTGGACAAATGGGCCAGAGTCATGGACCCAACCCAGGAAGCCATGACAGGACTCCTGGGTCTTTGAAGGGTGAGTATGCAAAGCAGCTCAAGACAGCCTTGGGGCCGCTGGGCCCGGTCATCAGGAAGAGCTGTGGTTTCTTTCACCCTCTGCAGCTCAGCTCACATCCTTGGCTTCTGCTTGCTCAGCTTCTGGCCTCCTATGAGGAAAATGCCTGCATCATGGGAACATTACAGAAGACTCTGGGTTGGGGTGAGGTAGTGAGAGGACAGAAAGTTTGCATAAACCAGAACATGAGGAAACAGACTTCCTCCTGTCTAGAGAGGGAGATGGGAAGAGGCAGGCACTGCACAAAAGCAGAAAACACAGGGCTGGCATCCAATGGCGCTCACCCCCCATCCTGCCTCATCTCTTCTGGTCCCCACCCAGAAACCCAGAGAAACCTCAACCAGACAGTCTTGAAAGCAGATACAAGCTCCCTGGCCTCCGGGTGAGAAAAGGAAGTTTTATGAAAAGAGGAGAAAGGAAAAAACAAAGTCTGATGTTGCACAACAGGTGAAGTCCTACTTTGCCGCACCACGAGGAGTCCATGCTGTCATCTGTAATTCCCTGGTAAAGCATTTCTTCATGAGGGTGTTCAGGCCTACTGCTGTCTTCCTTGGTGATCCGGCCTCTGTGAAGCTGAGTTTCTCTCTTCTCCACACCTCAGGGGCAGGGAGGTGTGGGGAAAGGGCTCCACTGTGAGGGAGGAGGTCCAGATTCTGGCCCTAACCCTGCCTTCTCTCTAATAATGAAACCAGACACGAGCCATGGCTTTGCTCTGGGGTTCATTAGACAAATGAGAGGGTAGATTCCTCCAGATAGGAGACCAAGATGCCCAGAGGGCCCCAGGAGTCTCAATAAGAGTCAGACTTCCTCTCTCTGTTTTTTTTTTTTTTTTTTTGATACTTATTTATTTTGTTTGCCTGCATCGGGTCTCAGTTGTGGCATGTGGGACCTTTGTTGCGGCATACGGGATCTTTAGTTGTGGCATGCGAACGCTTAGTTGCGGCATGTGGGATCTAGTTCCCTGACCAGGGATTGAACCCGGGCCCCCTGAATTGGGAGCGTGGAGTCTTAGCCACTGGAGCACCAGAGAAGTCTCCAGGCTTCCTCATAATGTGGCTGGTGGGTGTTGAATCTTTGGTGAAGCTTCAGCCCTCACACTCAGCTGCTGAAGCAGCCCCTCCTCTTGACATGCCTCACCTCATCATAATCTGTCACCTTGGAATGTGTCCACTTTGCCCTGAGTTTCTCCTGTGGGTAAGTTTGTCTCACCTTCTTGAATGTTCCATTCCCTTCCACACTAAGCTGGAGGGGGTCATTGTCAATGACCCTTCCATTGGTGTAACAAATTACACAAACTTGGTGTCCTAAAAAAATACACAGTTATGCTCTTAAAGTTCTAGAGGTCAGAAGTCCACAATCTGATTCACTGAGCTGAAATCAAGGTGGCTGTGCTCCTTCTGGAAGTTTTAGGAGAGAAACCATTTTCTTGCCTTTTCCAGCTTCTAGAGCTGCATTCTTGCATTTCTTGGCTCGTGGCCTCTTCCTCCATCTTCAAAGCCAGCAGCATGGCATCTTGCTTTTGTTTTCACATTGCCTTCTCATCTGTGGTCACATCTCCTTCTGCACCCTCTTATAAGGACACTTATGATCAGATTTAGGATCCAGACAAATAATCCAGGATAATCTCTTCATCTCAAGATTCTTAACTTGATCACATCTGCAAAGGCTTTTTTACCTCATAAAGGAATATTCACAGATTCTGGGGATTAGGATGTGAACATCTTGGGGGCCATTATTCAGCCTACCACAGAGATCTATACCTTGTCTCAGGCCTGGGGATCATGAATTCTCTCTCTCAACCCCTTCCCTCAGAATGGTGTGTATCTTTCACCGAAGACCATACCCTAACCTTCCCGGCCACCCCAATTACCCGTCCTTTCCCTCCCTTTAGGCCCTGAGGATATTGGTCCAATGGAACTTCCTATGATGATAGGAATATTCTACATTTGCACCATGCAACACGGCAGCCACGAACCACATGTAGCCAGTGAGCACCTGAAATGTGACTAGTGCAACTGAGGAATTGAATTTCAAATTTTATTTAACTGAAATTAAATTTGATTGAAATTTAAATAGCTACTTGTGGCTAGTGGCTACGTATTGGACAGCTCAGATCTAGGCAGATGAGAAGTAGAAGCCAAGACCAGTCAGGTTCTTTGCTGCTAGCCTCTTCTCACACATTTTGGGATCAGTTCTGCCCCTCCCCAACCTCCTTCTCTCAGTCCCTGCAGAATCTGAAGGAGGTTTCTACAGGAGCTCTGGGATGATGGGAGTGGCTGAGGGCAGGGCAAGGAAGGAAATTGTGTCTATTGGCCCCAGAGAGGTACATAGTCTCAGTTCTGCTTTTGCATCAGACTGAGAACATTCAAACAAGAAATGTAAATCATAACCACAATGAGGTATCACCTCACACTGGTCAGAACGGACATCACCAAAAAGTCTACAAACAATAAATGCTGAGGTTTCCCTGGTGGCGCACTGGTTGAGAATCTGCCTGCTAATGCAGGGGACACAGGTTCGAGCCCTGGTCTGGGAAGATCCCACGTGCCGCGGAGCAACTAGGCCCATGAGCCACAACTACTGAGCCTGTGCGTCTGGAGCCTGTGCTCCGCAACAAGAGAGGCCACGACAGTGAGAGGCCCACGCACCACGATGAAGAGTGGCCCCCGCTTGCCACAACTAGAGAAAGCCCTCGCACAGAAACGAAGACCCAACACAGCCAAAAATAAAAATAAATTAATTAAAAGAAGGCTCAACATTTTTTTAAAAAAAATAAATAAATAAATGCTGGAGAGGGTGTGGAGAAAAGGGAACCCTCCTACACTGTTGGTGGGAATACAAACTGGTAAAGCCACTATGGAGAACAGTATGGAGGTTCCTTAAAAAACTAAAAATAGAGCTACCATATGATCCAGCAATCCCACTCCTGGGCATATACCCTGAGAAAACCATAATTTGAAAAGATACATGCACCCCAATGTTCATTGCAGCACTATTTACAATACAGTAGCCAGGACATGGAAGCAACCTAAATGTCCATCGACAGATGAATGGATGAAGAAGATGTGGTACATATATACAATGGAATATTACTCAGCCATAAAAAGAATGAAATATTGCCATTTGCAGCACATGGATGGACCTGAAAATTATCGTACTAAGTCAGACAAAGAAAGACAAATACTGTACATTATCACTTATATGTGGAATCTAAAAACAAAACAAACAAAACAAATGAATTTATTTACAAAACAGAAACAGACTCAGACACAGAAAACAAACTTATGGTTACCAAATGGGAAAGGGAGAGAGAGGAGGGATAAATTAGGAGTATGGAATTAACAGGTACACACTACTATATATAAAATAGCTAAACAACAAGGATTTACTGTAGAGCACAGGGAACTATATACAATATCTTGTAATAACCTATAATGGAAAAGAATCTGAAGAATATATATATATATAATATATATGAATATATAACTGAATCACTTTGTTGTACACCTGAAACAACACATTATAGATCAACTATAGTTCAATAAAAAAAAAACGAACACAAACAATTTTGACGTAGCTCCCTCTTTACCCTACTTACACGATGAGCTGTCCTTTTGGGGACCATGGAGGCATGTCACAACGAGCACAAAAAAGGGGACTAACCTGGGGCTTGACACTGGCCTTGATGCTCTCTGGGTGGCCTTTAGAAAGTCACTTCTCAGTTCTTATTCCTCAGTTTCTGTACTATGATAGGGCTGGACCAGATGGTCTGAGAGGTTCCTCCCAGCTTGTGAATCAAGATTTAATTGTGCATGTAATTCTACTTGAGAGTCATGTTCTGCCTGACCCATGCCATAGGAAGTCATGACCGAAGGGTTGTTAAGTGGCCTTGGGTTACTCCCATCACACTCTAGAACCAAATCTGACATCTGTTCTTTTGTCCTCATGACCACACTTTGCATTTGCTTTGGCTCTAGAGGGCCGATCCACTAATCTAATCTGCCTGATGACCCTGGGAGGATAGACACTATAGCCCATTTTAAGTGAAAAAGCTGAGGCTCAGAGAGGGAAAGAGAGAAACTTCCAGGCACCAGGCCCCATGAAGAGAGCTTTACACATCATATCATAACACCCCTTCAAAGTGAATAATATCACTCCCACTTTACAGGGGTGAAAATTGAGGTCCAATGAGACAAGATGACTTTCTTTTTTCTTTTTTTTTTTTGCGGTACGCGGGCCTCTCACTGTTGTGGCCTCTCCCGTTGCGGAGCACAGGTTCCGGATGCGCAGGCTCAGCGGCCATGGCTCACGGGCCCAGCCGCTCCGCGGCATGTGGGATCTTCCCGGACCGGGGCACGAACCTGTGTCCCCTGCAACGGCAGGCGGAGTCTCAACCACTGCGCCACCAGGGAAGCCCCCAAGATGACTTTCTTAATGATAGTGAGTGACGGAGGCCCACTTTTCTGATTCTGAGCTACTTTATCTTCCCTCTCTGTTGTGCTGCTCTTCCTATTTACAGCTTCCCTACAAGATGTTGAAATGATAGCCCTCAGCAGCACAGGTATCTTTTTGGATCAGCCTTTCATGGTGCACCCCAAGCAGACCTACATGCCTTAGCAAGTCACATCACCTCTGTGCCTCTGTTTCTACATCCGTAAAATTGAGGATAACCGTCCCTACTTCATAAGGGTGTTAAAATCCTTGCTAAAAGTATTAAGTGAAGTTTGTATCTCTAGACATTTGAGCCCATATTAAGGACTCAGTAATTGCCCATTCTTATTGTGTTTGGAAACTATTCATAATAGCAGGTAATTCCCTTTACCGCAAATCAAATTAAAACACAAAGAAACTGTCCGCGTTTTTAAAAAGTTTTATTAACACTTGGACTCAATTGCATTATCCACGTATCCGCCAGAGCAGAGAAACAGTGATGGTGGACCATCCCCATGGGGGACACATGTCCTTTGGCAAAACAAACATAAATAGTGGGAAACAACACCAAATACAATAATAACATAGTACGTAATAAAGATTAAATTAAGAGAAGGAACAGGGACTACCGGGAGGGGTCGTGAGTGTGGAGAGGGTGCGTCTTGCTGAGAAGTGTCGGGCTCAGGTGATCTTTCCTGCAGAACACTTGCCCCGGCCTCAGAGCAGCTCAGTTCAGTTCAAGGTCATCCATGTACTCCTGGACCCAGGGATCACTGGGGTTGGCGCACACCTGCCTGCCCTTTCTGGTTTGGAATCTGTGGAGCAAAGAGTGGACAGGTTAGAATCCCACGGGACCTTGCCTGTGGCAGGTATCCCCCTGTCCTTCACCATGGCTCATGCTGGACAGCCTAGTGGGTGAGAAGACCCTTCCTGGGGTGCTGCTGGGACCTGATTCCTTGTAACTTCCTCCTTGGGTTTAGCTGTGGCCTCCTGAGTTGCCCAGATTAGGAACCAATGAGTTTTGCCATCAATGTGGACATATCTCCCCATTCATTCCCTGCTGCCTCTAGCAATGACTTTGGCACGTGTTTTCTAAGTATGGTTTAAGAATTCAGCCCACATCTTCCATCATCTTTTTGACCTTCCCTGTTTTCCTGGCCTCTAGCTAAGCTCCTCCCCAGAAAGCACCTTCCCCTCCTTTAGCTCCCACCCAGCCCTCTCCAGGTCTCAGCAGGTGACATCATGACCTGTTCCTCACTGCTTTCAGGGAGGCCTTCAGCCCTGACACCTGCCTCCCCTCACCTCAAACAGGCCCATGTCATAGGAAGTCATGACTACTGCTTCATCTCCCCTCACCTCAAACAGGCCCCCTTTTCTAATCCTGCCCTCACCCTCGCCTCCAAGAAAGGCCCCAGGGTTGATACTCACACCACAGCTGGCTGGGAGCAGAGACTGCTGGTCTCGTAATAATCGATCACAAAGTTGCGAGGCAGCTTCCGCACGGTGTAAGAGAAGCAGCAGGCAGTGGGAGGGTCTGAGCCCACTGGGAAGAAAGGCCGAGGTGAGACAGAAGCTCCACCCAGAGCTATTCATTTTGGCTTCTAGTTATAGATATTCAAAGGGCATCCCTGTGGATCTGCCAGGTCCCCAAATATGGTCCCTTGTATCTAATCCCACCCACTCTGAGTAGGAGTCTTATTCTGGATAGAGAATCCTAGGAGAAGACCATGAAAGGATTCTAGAAGGGTCAGGCTGTACTGGGTCTTAGAGCACAGGTCTAACTCCCTTCATTTTACAGATGGGGAAACCAAGGCACAGAGAGAGACAGGGACTTGCCTAAACCAGCCTATGGGTTGCTATTTCTTAAGAAAACAGGAACTTGAATCTTACTGAGTGTCTACCAGACTCTACGTTTACCTGCAGGCTACTTAGGAATCTTCCCTGCTCCCTTGTCTCATCCCCAGATGTTAGTGTTGGACCAGCCCCAACTAGAAGTCAGCGCTGCCTACGTCCTGACTCAGTGGCAGCTGGAAGAATGGACTTACTTGGTGCTGAGAGTGCCAGAGAGCAGAAAGCAGCTGCGAGCACGAGGAAGGAGAGGACAGTCATGCAGAGCTTCATGGTCTTGGTTGAGGAGAGACTTGCCTGGAGCTTGGACCGCAGAACCCAGAAGCTTCAGAACCCTTCTGTGCTCTGTGTTGATACTGAGTTGGGAGCCCTTCTTTATAGGAACTCTGAGGCCTGGGACAGAGATGGGGGAGAGTGGAATTTCCAGGGTACAGATGATGTCATGGTGCCAATAAGGAAACTGAAGCTAGCTGGCTGAGGACCTCTGCACAGCTTTCTTTTCCCCAGCAGTGTCATCACGGAGGAAAGCGGAGGGAGGTGTAGGAGAGAAGGAGTGGGCTGAACCCTAGAGGGAAGTGGTATACCAAAGGCAGTGACTGAGGCTTGGGGGAGAATTGCAAACCCAACAAGAAAGATAGAACCTTCACACCTACTAGAAGGGGCTTGTATGCTCTTAGTGGTTAGCACCTCCAGAAGCTAGAGACTTCACGTCAGTCTTCCTAGGGTAGCCGCAGGCCTGGCCCCGAGAAGGGGAGGAAGCCAGGATTCCATGTCCCACTGCAGGCCTCCTTCTGCTAGGCAGAGCAACTTTAGTGCCCTGTATATTTCCTTGGGCATCACGGAAGTGTCCAGCTTCTGTCCAGCGTGCAGAAGGCCCCAGCAGAAGTGTAGCTTCTACACTATGTGTCAGGCACTAGGCAAGCTGCGTTATACACATATATCTAACCCTACCATAACCCTGAGCAGGGTGTGATTATTCCCCTGAGGCAACGAGATTCAGAGGGCAGAACAGAGTTCAGTGATAATCTCAAGGCCACACAGCTGTTAAGTGGCAGTGCCAAGATTTGGACTGAGGTTCATCTGACGCTAAAATCCATTTTCTTTCTACCCTGTCATCTCCAGAACAAATATAGAACGTGACCACAGAGAGAGAAACTGCTGGCCACCTAGGGGCCACGCCACACACAAAGACCCATCTTATCAGGGCTGAATACAGGAAAGGGGTGTGGTCCATCTGTCCCAAAGAATGCAAAAGAAATCAAGATCTCAGTGCGCTCCCTTGGGCCAATAACGGAACAGGAGAAAGAAATCAGGAAGAATCACGTTTAGAAGACCCAGATAAAGAATGTTCTTCCAGTATAAAAATGGAATTGGATAAAGCTGGCAATGAATTCATCTATGTTACAGGTAAAGTATATAATCTAAGCCTGTGGGTGTTTCCCAGACATCCACAGGGAATTCCCTGTGTTCTTCTAAAGCCCTGCCTGGTTCGGCAGCTGCCTGTGGGCCTGAAGGTGACTACATGAAGCTTCCAAAGGCCAGGAATACAATAGTGCACGAATCAGGGCAAATGAGGGCCATTAGGATGATAGGATCAAGACCTCTATCCACCTTCAGCTCAACCACTCTGATCCACCTGCTCACCCGCAGTCCCACATTGCTACCTGCCTCTGCTTTGAAAAGGAAGAATGAAGAGTGAAAAGAGGGAGCCAGGCCTCCCGGGTGCTGTAGAGATGTGGGATAGAAGGAGTCAGAGCAGCATCTCGGAGCATTTCGGTGTCACTAAATAAAGTACAATGTCTTCCTACTTCATCCCTCTCCTCTCTCCCTGCTCCCACCACCTACACATGCACACAGACTGTACTTCTTTTCTTTATCCTTTCTGTCCTCACTCCTTTCTTCCTGTGAGTCTCGCTTCAGGTGTTCTGATCTTCACCAAGACCCCCATCCCCAACCCTAACACTCTACAATCTCTGGTATCACTTATGCAAGTATCTCTCGTGGTCTCTCCTGGTTGATGGAGTTTCATGTTCATGCGTCAAGAACCTTGCTTCAAGGGAAGAAGGATGTGTCTTGTGGTACCCGGAATCTACACAGACTTTGTTATCCTGGCATTTCCATTCAACCCAATTGAGTAGTCACCTGTTCTTTGTCAGGACAGACAGAGCTGAATGACGACCCATCGCTGCCCTCAGAGTCCTTAGTCTAGTGATGGTGCTGGCAGTGACAGAAATCACTATCTCGTGAGATGGAATAAGGTATGTGTCATGTCGGAGGTAGAAACAAAATGTCAGAGAGCCCAAAGGATGGAGAAAACCATCTCTTGGCTGTAAATGAATAGTTCCAGGTCAAGACTAAATCCACTGTGCACTAAGGAAGAGCCCTTGACGTGGAGACCTCCGTCTACATGAGTGGGGAGCGCTGATCTTCAAGCCATGGAAGGACATAACTCTTATGAAAATACATAAGAAGAATGATGATAGATAAGAGTGGGTGATTAGCCACGCAGTGCGTTTGTTGATTTTTGCCTCCTCGCCTTAGATTTGATCTTGGGCTCATGCAGGCAAAATTTTTTTATTCATGAAGGTCTTAACAATAATGCTGTGTTCACACCAGTGAACGTTCACACAGAGAGTACAAAGGCTTGTGTCAAAATGTTTAGCTAAATCAATGGCCTCCAAGGTTTATACATTGAGGCCATTTCTAAGTAATAGTCGATAGAGAATGATAACAAATGCCTCTCAAATACACAACCAAAAAAGTGCTCATCTCCTCTAGAGAACCTTCCCTGACCTCTCTTCCAACTGAATTCTGTACCTCCCTTTGTGCTACCTCCATCACATCACCTATAAAATATCTGTCTACTTGGTTGTCTCCGCTCCTAGAAAGGGAGTTCCTTAATGCAGAAACTGGGTTATGCTTATCTCTGTTCACACAGTAGGTATTTTTTTTAATTTATTTATTTATTTTTATTTTTGGCTGCCTTGGGTCTTTGTTTGCTGTGCATGAGCTTTTCTCTAGTTGTGGTGAGCGGGGGCTACACTTCGTTGCAGTGCTTGAGCTTCTCACTGGGTGGCTTCTCTTGTTGCAGAGCATAGGCTCTAGGCACGCGGGCTTCAGTCATTGTGGCACTTGGGCTCAGTAGTTTTGCTTTGCGGGCTGTAGAGTGCAGGCTCAGTAGTTGTGGCGGACAGGCTTAGCTGCTCCGTGGCATGTGGGATCTTCCCGGACCAGGGCTTGAACCCATGTCCCCTGCATTGGCAGGCGGGTTCTTAACCACTGCGCCACCAGGGAAGCCCTACACAGTAGGTATTAATAAGTGTCCAGAGGCAGCTCAGACTACCAGTTTTAATGGGAGGGGGTGTGATAGGTAACATGGACTCTGGACATGAAGTCCATTTAGCCAAATGAAGTATGAATTAACTAGGCATCTGACACTCTATCCAGAATAGGATTCCCCAGCCTTGATGGGAATCGCTCCTCCTCCTCCTTCCTCAACCCACATGCCCAGTGGTTTCATGGTAAAGGATACTATTCTAGGACTCAGCTCTTTCCAGCTCAGGGATGTGAGAAGTGACAGCGAGAGTTAACCATGGTTCCAGAGAGCCCCACGGGCATACTGTGGGCCACCCCCTCACTCCTGAGCAGGGAAGCCCTCCATTTCCCCTCACTCGTGCTGATAAGAGGTTTCCCCTCCCACGCCCTTGACGGCCACTGTGCTCGAAACTCCATCCTGGGAATTTTCACGTCTGTTTTGTCATTTTGTCCTCCCAGCCTCCCCAGTGGTCCTGAAAGCAGGACCAGTGGCCACAGCAGTAACAAGACCTTCCAAAGGTCTTTGGATTTCCCTCAGCATATCCATGTCTATGGTTTTACCTGATCCCAATCTGTTTTGCCATGGCTCAGATTAGGAAGCAAGACCTAGAAAAGTTAAAATACTTGATTAAGGTTACATAGGATATGTGTCAAGACCCAATTTCTTCCAACTCCTGGTCCAGAGATGACCAAACTTCTTTGACGGGTGTGACCCTTTGAGATCACAGGTGGGAAGTCTCTGAAGGTACCAGACTCTCAGAAGAGATTACAATCCTGCTGAGGGGCGGGAAGCAGAGGTGGGCAATCCCGACATGCTGTGCTTTTGTGGAAGGAGAGTGCTGAGATGCAAGTGTAGGAGAGACCACTGGGTGTCGGGACCAAGAGACTTAGCCACTAGGAAGTGGAGTGCCCGGAACTAGAGAATTCCTTGTGAGTGAATGTTGCAACTGCAAAGCCAAGGGGATCTGGAATATATGGTCGTTCTGCCAAGACAATAAACTAAGAAAAGGTAAATCCTTTAGTCTTGCCAATATGGTAGCCAAATCCCTTGGAGAGAATGGGAGCAGAAACTGGATTGCAGATTGAAGAAATAAGTACATAATTATTCGAAGTGCAGGGTTCAGGATGGAGTCCATAGGACAGTGAGCTGGTTGAAGCCATTTATCAGTGATGGTCCCAATCTTCTTAAAGTGGAAATGTGCCTCTGTCACCAGCCACAGCCTGCTCTTTAGCTGTCAAAGGTGAAGGGCAGGGCTCCCCTGGTGGCGCAGTGGTTAAGAATCCGCCTGCCAGTGCAGGGGACACGGGTTTGAGCCCTGGTCCGGGAAGATCCCACATGCCGCGGAGCAACTAAGCCCGTGTACCACAACTACTGAGCCCGCGTGCCACAACTACTGAAGCCTGCGCGCCTAGAGCCCGTGCTCTGCAACAAGAGAAGCCATGACAATGAGAAGCCCATGCACCACAACGAAGAGCGGCCCCTGCTCACCGCAACTAGAGAAAGCCTGCGCACAGCAGCGAAGACCCAACGCAGCCAAAAATAAATAAATTTAATAAAAAAGAAAACTTTGTAAGAAACAAAATTAGCATGCATGATGTTTCAGTGTGGGGATACTCCAAACTTTTATACCAAAATTTATATTTAACCAATCTGTTACTTAGCCCATTCAGGTTGTTCTAACCTTCCTCTATTCTAAATTGAGCTGAGACTTGAAGGATGATTAACCAGGAAGAGTGTGAGGGTGGGGTCATTCAGGTAAAGAACAAGAGACCCGTGCTTTTTAAAATATATAAAATAGATTACTTGAAATATTCAGCCAGAATTCCCTGTTCTCGTGGCTGGGATGTTCTGCTGGACTGAGGTGGGGCCTCAAAGAGGCTGGAATGAACCAGAAAGCTAGGACACAAATCAAGGCCCTCCATGCTGAAGGATCCACCATGTTGACCATTGGCCAGTTTCTGTGATCACCACTTAAGAGATCTTGGTGGTCCCCAAAGATCAAGACCTTGACACCATGGCCTTTCTGATCCTTTATATAATATTAGTATTTCAACTCCCTAGTGAGACGTTGGGCATAATACATACTGTTCGTCAAATCAATGAACCATTCATTCACCAAATACTTATTAATGCATTGCGATTACTGTTGGAGATACATTGTTAAATAATGTAGACACTGAAATGTAAAACTGACTAATTCCATCTCTCTGATCCTGGGCAAGTCATTTTACCTGGGAACATTAATTTACCTCCTTGGATATTTCTGAGACCCTTCCAACTCATCCATCCTAAGGTTTCCTTACATTATTCATTACATATGTGCATATGGAGCACATACTTTGCATACAAGTATGTTACTTTCCTGATTCAAATAAAAACATATATGACAAAGAGCTATTTCCTGGTTTTAGGACTGATATGAAAAAATCTTACAAATATATAATCACTAAGATAGAATTTTATATTTATCAAAAAGAATAGAATTATAAGACATAGAGACTATGTCAGAAAATTAACCATGTTATAATCAACATGTGCTAGAATTTGGTTTAAGTCCACCAAGACATGGTATGAATTTGGTTTAAAATCAACAGGACATTCAATAGGCACACGAAAAGATGCTCAACATCACTAATCATTAGAGAAATGCAAATCAAAAGTACAATGAGGTATCACCTCACACCGGTCAAAATGGCCATCATTAAAATGTCTACAAATAATAAATGCTGGAGAGGGTGTGGAGAAAAGGGAACCCTCCTACACTGTTGGTGGGAATATAAATTTGTACAACCACTATGGAAAACAGTATGGAGGTTCCTTAAATAACAAAAAATAGAGTTACCATATGATCCAGAAATCCCACTCCTGGGCATGTATCCAGAAAAGATGAAAACTCTAATTCAAAAAGAAATAAGCACCCCAATGTTCACAGCAGAACTATTTTCAATAGCTAAGACGTGGAAGCAACCTAAATGTCTATTGACAGATGAATGGATAAAGAAGATGTGGTATACAGACACACAAACACACACACACACACACACAGGCGCACAATGGAATACTACTCAGCCATAAAGAATGAAATAATGCCATTTGCTGCAACATGGATGGACCTAGCGATTACCATGCTAAGTGAGTAAGTCAGAGAAAGACAGATATCGTACGATATCACTTATATGTGGAATCTAAACTATGATACAAATGAACTTATTTATAAAACAGAAACCGACTCACAGACATAGAAAACAAACTTATGGTTACCGAAGGGGAAAGGCAGGGGCAGGGTTGTGGAAGGGATAAATTAAGGAGTTTGGGATTAGTAGATACAAACTACTATATATAAAATAACAAGGACCTACTTATAGCACAGGGAACTATATTCCAATATCTTGGAATAAACCTTAACAGAAAAGAATATGAAAGAATATATATAACTGAATCACTTTGCTGTACACCAGAAACTAACACAACATTGTAAATCCACTATACTCCAATAATAATCTAAAAATAAATAAAATCAACAGGTCTAGATTTTTGAAGAGACAATTACAAAGATAACTGTCACACAATGTGGAAAGTGCTGTAATGGCAGAGCTAAATAATAAAGTCCGTTATCAGAAACGTGACTGATTCAGCAGTTTCCATTTCCTTCTTCTCAACCTCCTCAACTCAGAGACGCCTGCTCTCAGAAACTAAATCACGAGTGTGAAGGGGGTTCCCCCAAGAAGTAAATGAGGGAATTCAATTCAGGGTATCGACTGAGGGCTGGGGCAGAGGGGGTGGACGTGAGGAGGAGGCATTGTCTGTGACCTGGAGTTTCCAGTGAAGCAAATGATAGACTCCATTTTCTGGAATTGACAGTAACAAAGGAAGACAGCTGGATGCTACAGCCCCAGTGAAACCTGCCATTGCCCCAAATCTTGCCTTTGCTGCATCTCCCTCGGACCAGCATTAGCAATCATAGGGATGGGATGGAAACACAGCCCATGTGTTTTAAGAGAAGTAACTCTACGGACACAGGAAGGACAGAATTCCTCAGGTGTGGTCTCACTTTGCTCACGTCTTATCTCCTCCGTTGTTCTAACTCCTTTTGGGGGAATTCAAAGCCCTCTTGGTTTGATCCTAATGCAGCTTCTTCATCCATATTTGCCCCTCCACTGTGCAGCTACTCTGAAGGACTCACTCCTCCCTCTGACCCAGCAATTTCACACCTGTGACTCTGCATTAGCAGGCCAAGCCATCTACTGCCACACCATCTATATATGTTCAAATCCTGCGTCTCTTTCAAGACCCAATCAAAATTCCATCCCTTCCGTGACGCCTTTCCCTATCCTCCCAAGGGAGACCATGACTCCCTCTTCCTCACATTCTGAGCTTTCATTTATTTTTCTCCTGAGAATCTTAGCAGTTTCTGTTAAGTGCTGTGGTTACCTGTTTATACTCTACCTGCTCCTACTAGACTGGGGGCACCTAGAGGATAAAGATCATTAGAAAGGATAAATCATAATTCAAAAGAATATATAGATATATATGTGTGTATAACTGAATCACTTTGCTGTACAGCAGAAATTAACACAATATTGTAAATCAACTATACATCAATAACATTTTTTAAAAGATCACTAGAAAGAACTAAATCTATTTCTCAATGTAAAATGTGATTTATGCCCACTAATTCTGTAATAATAAAGGATGGAAAAGAAAATATATACATCTGGCTAAGAAAGTAGACTCTTTCACACCACTGAAATTATGAGTTGAAAAGAATAGGAAAGGAACACTGCTCCGAATTTGGCATTACTTATGTAATCTTACAGGTTCCTCAAAATAGTTCGGAGAAATGGAAATCAAGACTTCATTTTAGCAAAGGACATTCGAAAGAAACCTTAGTATATTTATCCAAAAATTCTTTCAAATTAAACATCTGCCAACAACCTACCTTCCAACCGGTGGTGTTGGAAATGTTTTAAGACAGAATGTGTTCATAAATCTGTGGGCTGACCAGGAAGGTAATACATTCTTACTCCAAAAAAAAAAAAAAGAGAGAATTCCAGAAAAAAAGGAAAACAAAATCGCCCATTCATCTGTCACACAGCGTTAAGTACTAATGATGCTCTGGGCATTTATTTCCAATGCTTTTTGTTTTTTCCACGCCTAGACCATATATCTGTGTGTGTGTATACACACACACAATTTATGGTTACAATATTTATCGTATATGTGTATATACGCATATGCACATATATATTTGTATAATTCTTCATCTTATACAGTTGGTATGATTTTTATCTTACTTTTTGACAACTGATGCTATGGTTATATTTATGCTACTTCATTTAGTTTAAGGGCTTAATAACAAACATTCCAGTGGATATATCATAACTGAGTTTATCATTCCCTGAGAGAGGAAAATTTAGGTTTCCTTATTTAGAGTTATAAATGTTGCTGGGCCAGCACCTTCCTGCCTGAAGATGCCTCCATATTTGGGCCCGTTTCTTTAGAACTCTTTCCTAGAAATGCAATCTCTAGGTTAGTGGGTATAAATATTTTTAGGCTTCTGACACATTAACACCCACATCTAATGCCTCTTCATGATTTTCAACTAGTGTTTAACCCAGTGCCCCCGGTCACTCGGTGACTGATGACTGGACACGTGACGGAAACATGACCTCATGCTTCCTAGTCCCCTAGCGTGGATTCCTTGATTAAGTCCCTTGCATCCAAGGGAAGCTTGTGCCACCCTCCAGGGCGGTATCACACCTGCCCTGTCCTTGTGGTTAGAGCAGCTGGGGAAACGCAGCAGTTTCAGCTCTGTGGAAAGGTCAGAGCTGGAGAAGTCGTGAGGGGAAGGGACCGGCTGAGAATAGCCTTGGATGGACACACACCCCTCTGCCGCTGCTCACAGGGGAAACCATTTCCTCACATGAAACCAGAACAAGCCATGCGTTGCGGGCTGAGACTCGTAGCTGACAGCTGCTATTCTTGGATATCCTGAGCCCCTGTGGTTGCCGCGGACCCTGAGTTATGAAACAGTGTGAAAGCATCACGATGCTTAAAAATTTCCTTCCTCACTCCCAGATTCCATTTCCCCATCCATCAGGGCTGCCTATAAAGGGCTGGGGAGACGGCCTCTCACTAAAGAAGGACGCAGGCAGCAGCGAGCACCCAGTCCCACACTCAAGGCCACACTCTGTCTGCTCAGCATCATGAAGGTGCCCGCTGCTGCCCTCGCCGTCCTCCTCTGCCCCATGGCCCTCTGCAGCCAGGTCTTCTCGGCACCATGTGAGTCTGTGCAGTAGTTGCAGGGGTCCCCACACCAAACTTTACTTGGCCTTGAGAGCCCCCAAGAGAAAATAAAGATCTTCTTAAAGGCTTATGAAACATTTTGGCCTTTCTCTTCAAGATTTTAATTTTTATCTTTATAAAGGGGTCCTCAGATCTGGAGCCAGGGTTGGGGAGTTACAGTCCCATTTTACAGACGGTAAAATGGGGACCTAAACAAAAGAGTTGGCAAGAGGCAGAGTCCAAATTTGGTTACCGCCCCATGGTGTCAGTCTTCCAGTAACTCACGCTAAGTCCCCCCAAGAGTTTGTCCCTTGGATGTCTCATGAGAGCTGTCCAAGGTTTTTCTTTTGCTGGGGTGTGACTTCTTGAACCAGAAACAATTTCCTGAAGGGAGATGTGATAAGAACAGTCTGTTTGGATGCCTGGAGCACACAGAGAAAGAGAGAGCCCACAGTGAAGAGTCAAAAATAAAGAAGGATGCAGACAGAAACAAGGACAGAGACAGGGATATTTCTAGGGGAAAATGCCCAGAGTCTTCCAGTGACCTGTCTCCCAGTCTGTGCCCTAAGCCAGGCTGTCTCTCTCCTTCCGAGTCTTCCTCATCCTGTTCTGAACTATGACTCAGCCTCATTCTGTCCCCTCCTCCACAGCTGAGGCTGCTGCTCCTTCTCCTATAATGCCTGGCAGCTTCCTCGCGAATTCGCAGCTGACTATTTTGAGACCAGCAGCCAGTGCTCCAAGCCCGGTGTCACGTAAGTGCCAGTCTTCCTGCCCACCTCTGGGGAGATGGGATGTTGGATGGGAGTCAGCACCCAAGGGCACAGACAGGCCAGGGGTGCCATCCTGGCAAGCCCAGCCCGCCGGGGCCTATCAAGTATACAGGACCCAGGTCTCTGAGCTGTGACCTGACCTGGCCAGGCTTGCAGAGTCAGGGGGTGCTAGGCCAGCCCAGAGGGAGGGAGGGGAAGAAGGAGGCTGCATCCTCTGAGGGGCCCCCTGAGTCAGGGAGAGCGTCTCTCTGGACTGAGGTAGGCAGAGGGTCCCCGAGGGAGTGGCAGGCCCTGGGCCTCCCAGGAGAGAGGGGTGGAGGGGCCTCAGGGAGCCCAGGATCCCCCTGCTGGATTCCTCAGTGTGTAATTCTTTTGTCCTTCTCCAAAGCTTCCAAACCAAAAGAGGCCGGCAGCTCTGTGCCAACCCCAGTGAGGACCGGGTCCAGGAATACATCACTGACCTGGAGCTGAATGCCTGAGTGGCCTGGAAGTTTTGAGGAACCCAGTGACCTCAGTGGCCCGACTGGGCAGCAGGGGTCTGAGCCTTGGAAATACCCCTGTCACCTCCACAGCTACCTCTCCTGTGTGCTGCTTGTTTCCAAACAGCAACACTCCGGGACTCGCTCCTAACTTAGATTGCAACTTATTTATATATAATATTAATATTTAATTTTTGTAATTTAATTTCAGTGTCCCACTGTGTCTGGGACTGTGTGCTCCAAGAGGGCCCAAGACACCTTTTCACAGACCTTCCCTTCCCCATTCACTTGCACTCTGCTGACAATTGACTGTCGGCAGCTTGTTCTACACAGAGATGGTGCCAATGCCACCAGACTGACAGTCGTGTATTGGATGTTTCCGTTCAGCAAAGTGAAAAAATAAAGATGCTCTTTTGAAAAGTAAACTGGCATTGAGTTCGGTTTTGTTTATCTGGCAAATCAGAATCACTGGTTGACTTTCTCTGAAAGACAAATATCATGATATTGCTTATATGTGGAATCTAGAAAAATGGTACAAGTGAACCTATTTACAAAACAGAAATTGAGTCACAGATATAGAAAACACACTTATGGTTACCAACGGGGAAGAGGGGGATAAATTGGGAGATTGAGATTGACGTATACACACTACTATATATAAAAGATAACTAATAAGAACCTACTGTATAGCACAGGGAACTCTATTTGGTGCTCTGTAATGTCCTATATGGGAATGGAGTCTAGAAGAGAGTGGATATGTGTATACGTATGGCTGATTCACTTTACCATACAGCAGAAACTAACACAACATTGTAAATCAACTATACTCCAATAAAAAAATTAATTAAAAAAAAGAATCACAGGTTGAAAGGAATAGTAGGTTAAAGAATAGGAAGATAGGAAATGGAGGAAAATTGGGAGAGATGGAAGGGGCTACCACAGAGCTACACTGCTTTACACTTGTGAATGAAAAATGTTGCCTGCTGTATCAGTAAACAAAGAATGTTGCAGCCATCAAGCCATCCCCTTACAGCCGCCCCCCTCCGGAGGTACGCCCTGAGGGAATTCAGGATAGAAACAGGTTGCCCACCATCTAGCCGTCAGCTGCTGCTGCCACCCCCAATGGTGCATCCTGGGGAAACTCAGGATGAGAAAACACAGGATACTGGCCCCAGACAGCTGAGGTTCATATCAAAGAATGATTTCAGTGAGCCCAGTCTCCTGCATCTTCCCATACATACAAAAGCACTAAATCCCTTAACCTGGGACAGCTGGTTTTCTTTAATTAACAGTAATCTTTTGATGTTCCGACTACCTGGTCTTTGTTGCAAAAACTCCTATATATCCCGGCTCCCCTCTTGCCTCTTCAGAGCAGTCCCTCAGAGTTATCTAAGGTGCTGTGTCCTGGGCTTAAGTGCTCAGTTTTGTCTGTCAATAAAACTTAACTCTTAACTTTTAGGTTGTGCATTTTTTTTCAGTCAACACTCTGGAGCCACATTTCCAGAACATTTAAATTACGACTATTTTATGAATCAAATCATAATGTACATGAATGGATACCATTAAGAAGAGTATTCATAATACATATTTACGATAAATCAAACTTTCTGAATAACGGTTACTAACATATTTGAGACTTACTCCAGGCTGAGTGCTTTTTCTGCCGTGTTCATTTGCTCCTCACAATGAAATAGTATCGTTTAAGCACTATTAACTGGGGCTGGGGCTCAGAGAGGTTAAGCAAATTGGCCAAGATCACACAGCAAGTAAGCGGCACAACTGAGTTCCAAAACTAGATTTTGATGTAACTACAGACTTTGCTCTTAACCAGTAACCAAGTTATTTCCCAAAATGTAATCCACCTGTACTCAAATTACAAGCAATGATTGTTTAAGCCACTCACGTCAGAATTTTTAGGTGTGGACCTGGGAATTGATATTTCTACCAAGCTTCAGGTGTTCCACATGCATTTTAACAGCTGAGAACCACTGAAATAGTCAATAGAACTCACTGCTCTTTTCCAAATGCAGTGCACATCTGCATATGGTAACAGGTGTATTGTACATTATTTTCCTAGAATCCATGCTCCACAAAATACATGGCTAATGTTAGAGAAGGAAAAGATAACCAGCCTACATGTGGAGCAGGATTCTGTTTATAGGTTTACTGTGACAACTCAGTTATTTAATAGATAGGTTGCCTGAGTTATAACTATAAGAAGTGTACACTGAGCTCGGGTCCTTTCGGCAGAAGGAGGAGAAATGCTAAAGACTTGTGTGGAAACCAAACATGTATTAATTTTTATGACCCACAATTGTTTCATGTTGTTTAAAATAATCTAATTTTTGTACCCCAAATTAGTTTAGAATTGTAGTGATGAAACTTTTAGAGTACAATTCAACACTACTGCTAAGCAAACGTTAAAATGCACGCACCATTGGACCAAGATACCGTTTGCCCTGATTCCATTTCTAGGAATCTGTTTTGTAGCAACACTGCCAGAGGACAGGACTATATATAGACACAAAGATATTCTTTGCAGCACGGTTTGTAAACAGCAAGCAAATGGGAACAACCATTTAAACCAGTAGAAGATTACATCAGAAGAGAATTGAGATGCCCACCAATGGACTATTCTGTGGTTAGTAAAAAGGATAACACACATCTGTACCTATGGAAAGTGTCCATAATATTAGGTGCAAAAGGTATATCTGTTTACATCTAGTATATGCATATATACTCTACATACATGCTACGGAACTATATGTATCAAATGACATTATTTTTGCTTTTATTTTAAAAAACCAGATACACATATATATTTACAAAGGCACATATTTGGAAAGATACATATCAAATAGCTAACTATGGTTTCTTAGAGGAAATGGGATTTTTATTCTTTTTTCTTTAAAGGAATGGGGACTCCTCCTTTTTATTTCCTGTACTTTTTATTTGATTTAGTTTTCAATGAGCATGTATCGCTCACCTCTCCAGTCTCATCTTACCCACCCCTCGACAGGTGATATTCCATCCATCAAAACTACTTTCTGGTTGAGATTCTGAGTTGACACAAAGAGAGCTCAGCTTAGCTCACAGTCTTGATGCCATAATGGCTTTTATATAACGAGGACAATACAAGGAGCAAGTCCTTTCGCCCAAGGCTTTCATATCACCCGCACACGCGCACACACGCGCGCACACACACACACAGAGCTCCTCCTAGAAAACATTTTATAATCCCCTGCCTTTACGGGGGCCCGATTCCCCTAACACCATTACCACCCACACCATGACAAGTGCGAAGATTCTATCAGGAGAATGAGAGGAACAAACTTTGTCCCCAAAGAAGCAGTGAGGCTGTCATCACTTCTTCTCTACTGGCTTCCAGCATCTAGGGACAAACAAAATCTGCTCGTTTATGCTCCACTGCTTCCCAAGGTCCAGCAGCCCAAAGGCTAATGAAAGCTAACCCGTGCCCCATCACTCAACGCAAGTGTTGCGAACAAAAAGTGTAAATAGAATAAAGACCCCTGTGAGGGAGCGGGGAGCGTGGGAATTGCACTATCAACCAATGTAGAGGGCATTTCAGAGTCCGAGACTTGACTGAAGTTCTTAGACAGCCTCTCCGGTTGACCTCCCTAGGGGCTGACCTCCCTGGGGACTGTCCTCTGTGGACACACATGTGTGCCAGCGAGGAGCCCTTTTCGGGAGCTGCCAACTTCTTATCCATGTGAGTTAGGAGCCTGGAGTTTGCCTTAGGTGTTGGGCAGCTAACTTCGGCTGTGCTGTGCTGCATGCGGGATCTTAGTTCCCCCACCAGGGATCGAACCCATGCCCCTTGCATTGGGAGAGCGGAGTCCTAACCACTGGACCGCCAGGGAAGTCCCGCAAATAATGCCCATCTAATGACAGCAGGCTTCTGATCTATTCCATGAGCTCAATAACCCAAAAGGGAGAGCTTGCCTGGTCATATACCTTGCATTTTACCTGGTGTTGGGAATGTGTTTCCTAGCATGGGCCTCAATACTACAGTCCCCCCTACACCCCTACCTCTAGCCACGTGGCGGGAGAGCGCTGCCTCCATTCCGGCCCCTGCAGAGATGGAGCAACATGCAAAAGTGATGAATATTTGATGCCCAAAGCCACGCCTTCCCTGCGCCTTTACAAGGAGCTGACTGTCCACTTCAAATAAGGAAGACAAATATTTCACAGGAGAGGGTGGAGAGAGGGACTTAGGACCCACAGTCAGAGCTCAGGATTCTCTCCTGTTAAGTCCCTCACCTCCCTGCCTCTACTCACATTAACTTCAGACTGACGTCGAAATATCTGCCTTTACAGCCCTCCGAGACTCCAGATTACTGACAACAGTTGACAGACTGGAAAGGCCTTTCTTAGCAAAGCTGAATTGTTTCCCTTTTTCCATGTCAGATAAGCCCATTTCAAAGCAGCCTGAGCTCTTTCTTAAAGAATTTTACTTAAAGGAAAAAAAAAAAAAAAGATTTTTACTGAGATGCAATAGACCACAGGTCAACCAGCACCAGCAGTACCATGTGAGAACGGTTCTCAAAAGGTCCTGCCCAGACCACAGCAGGAGCACCTGGGAACCATTAGAAATGCAAATTCTAAGCAAACACCCCCCCACCCCCGCCCCGGGCTTCCCCCTTTAGGGGGTGGTGCCCAGCAATCTGTGTCTAACAAGCCTCCAGGTAATTCCCAGACACACCAAACCACTTGCACTTAACAAAGTCCTCACCAAACTCCCTGCTTTCTCAGTTCAGCTAATCCCATGCTTCAGTCACGAGCTGTTACTTTTAACAGACTCTGTATCTCTGCACAGATACAGAACTCTGTATTTCTCAGGATATTAGTAGTTGCAAGAAGGAAAACAAACAAGCAAACCTACCTCAAAGAGACTGGAATAAATGAACCCTGTGGTTCCAAGATCAAAGGGTACAGGGAGGCTCTGGCTCCAGGAAAGGCTGGATGCAGCAGCCCTGTGATTCCCTGCAGGTCCCGTTTTCTCTTTCTGACCTCCCTTCCATGTACGAGTCCCAGGATAGCTGCCGGTACCTTCCAGTGTCACATGAATTCTTGTTCATTTTCTTCAGCGAAGAGAGACGCTGTGTCTCCCTTGGAAAAAAAAATCACTAGGTTCTTTCAGATTTGACTGACAGGTCAGAAATCCAATTCCTAACCAATCACTATGGCTAAGGGGATGGGTTTCATTGATTTGCTTAAGCTAATCGAGGCACATACCTGCATCATGGTTGGATGAATTTCACATAAATCTGAGAATTATGAGCAAGAATCGCTTCCCAAAGGAACTGTGGGTTTCTGGTATCAAGAAGGATGTAGAGTAGGTGCTGGTCAGGAAAAACAAGTTCTCACTACGTGTTTGTTTTTCCTATAGATTCTTTTCTTGAGTTAACAACACTAACACTTTGGGTGTGATACACATGTCTTCTCCTTTGCTCTCCAGATTAGAAACTTTTAGTCTTCTCCATTCCTGAATGACTTTACTTTTAAGAAGATGCTGATCTGTGTATTTCCTGTTGCCCTATAAATGACTATTGCCCAAATCTGAGGCAAAAGAGACATTAAGCTCTTCATAGTGGCACAGTCACCACCAGAAAATAGGGCTACATGTTCATCCCAGGACACACTAAGTGGGGTAGAACTGGTCCTGCCACAAACACTACCCACCCTGCTTCATAAAAGCAAAAGACGGGGGAAAGAGGAAAATGAGAGAACTCTCAGAATAATGAATCATCATTACTGAAATTGCCCATATTGAGGAAGAGAGGAGAATCCTTTACTATTAGACAGACTAAGGGGTAGATGGCAGGGGACACATCATACCTGCTGCTTCTGTTCTCCCTCTTTCCTGGGAACAGCACCCACAAAAAATATTATATAGAACTGACCACATCCCCAGACATGGGGTAGGTCCTGATTAAAATAAGCCTATTTGCATCTTGGGGTTTTTTTTTTAACTTATCATTAGAACTTAAGCATTTCCCATGTCATTGTATTGTTTGTAAAGGCTCCCTAAGAGCCAACCAAGTGAAGATACCATAATTTTCTTTGCCATTTCCATATTGTAGATGATTTAAATTGGGTCCAATTTTAAATTGTTATGAATATGCTGGGGACCAAATACTCTTATGCATAAACTTTCTTCCATATTTGAATGTATTTATATAGGAAATAGATTCCTAGACACGGATTATCTTGGTCAAAGGCTAAAGTCATTTTAAGGTTCCTTATGTATGTTACCCCCATACCTAACACGTCTTTTTTTTTTTTTTTTTGGCTGCATTCGGTCTTTGTTGCTGCGCGCGGGCTTTCTCTAGTTGCATCGAGTGGGGGCTACTCTTTGTTGCGGTACGTGCACTTCAAAGAGGTAGCTTCTCTTTGTTGTGGAGCACGGGCTTTAGGTGCATGGGCTTCAGTAGTTGTGGCACACGGACTTAGTTGCTCTGTGGCATGTGGGATCTTCCCAGACCAGGGCTCGAACCTGTGTCCCCTGCATTGGCAGGTGGGTTCTTAACCACTGTGCCACCAGGGAAGTCCACCTAACATGTCTTTATCCCCTTTGCTTTGTGTTTATTGAGAGCCCTTGATGAACCTCTCTTGAATGAGTGAGTGTCTGAAAAGCAGCCTGCCCTCTCATCACTCCTGAAGCCCAGGCTTTGATAATACAACTCTGTCTACTTGGGTGTGGTTTAAATTGGGTTGTGCTGCTCAGGACTCATGGCATCATTGCAAATGCCACATCTGTGCAGTTAGAACAGCTGTGGAATAACAGAAGTTTCTGCTGGGGGAAATTATGACTATAAGGCTCTACAGAGAAAGAACCAACTAAGTGTGGTCCCACAGTGACACATCTCACCTCCTCTCGCGTGGAAACCACTTCCCCATAAACAGCCCCAGTTAAGTGAGCACTTGAACTATTCTTGCAAATACCCTGAGCCCTGTGGTCACCCAAGACCCCTCTTGCATATACAAGTCAACAAGGCACAACTGGGCTTAAAAACTTCCTCTCTCATCACCCCGAGTTTCTATCTCCCAATAGTCTACCACTTAGGTCTTAAGAGTAGGGGACATTAACACACCATTGTAAAGCAATTATACTCCAATAAAGATGTTAAAAAAAAAAGAGTAGGGGACGTTGCTTAGACCCCAGAAGGAGGCTGGCAACAGCGAGTTGTTCTGGCCCACACTCTTGAGCCCTTACTGCCCTCCTCACCAGGGCTCTCTGCTCCCAGGCCTTCTCTCACAAGTGTCCTCCTGCTGACATTTGCTGTTGTCCCCCCACTTTCTGGCTCAGATCAGACCACATCACTAAAGCCCTATGTACAGGGGTACCAAGTGAAATACAGGACTTCCCAAGGGGTTTTCAAAAATGCCCTGGGCTATCTGTTCAGGGGGGCTTCTCTTTCCAAAGGAGTTCTAGCTTTCTATTCTATGTACCCAGAAGGAAGGGTGGGGGCTTGTCCTATAGTGGGAGTGGGAAAATTGGGTGGGTTTTCCATAGGAGGCAGAATCCAGCTTCAGGTGGTTCCCAGTGACCAGCTAAGTAACCTCAGTGCCACCTTATAGGTGATTTACAGAGATAGTCTCTTGCTGGAAAAAAATCTCTTCTTAGAGCAGGAAAAATCTCTTCTTAGAACAGATTAAGGTTCCCAAATGGAACTGGAACAAGAGACAGACTGTTCAATTAGCTGCATTCTCTGCAGAGGGAGACAGAGACTAAACCTAAGGTTAGCGCAAATAAGCAATAGAGGAAGTGGTCCAAGATGGTGATTTAGGGAGATCCCAAACTCGCCTCCTCCCACAGACATGCTGTATCTGTAGCTACGAACCGAACAATTTCCTCTGCAGAAGACCTGAAAACTACCCGAGCAGCTACTTCACATCAGCAAACAGAAAAGAGCGACAGTGGATAGCAGGGCAAGATGGCGGAATGGAAAGACCCTGAGCTCACCTTCTCTCACAGGCACACCAAAATTACAACTATTTACAGAGCACCTATCAATGAAAAAGACAAGAACCTACCAAACTAGATCTTCTACTACTAAAGATATAGAGAAAGAACCACAACAAGACAGGAGGAGAGGATTCACCGTACAGTCAAGACCCATACACCCAGGCGGGCAACCCACAAACAGGAGAATAATTACAATTACAGAGGTTCTCCCCAAGGAGTGAGGGGTCTGAGCCCCACATTGAGCTCCCCAGGGCAGGAGTCCTGGGCCAGGAAGACAAGCTCCTAGAACATTTGTCTTTGAAGGCCAGCTTTTGGGAGTCCCAGAGGGCCGTGGGAAATAAAGATTCCACTCTTAAAGGGTGCACACAAAAATCTCACATGCTCCAGGACCCAGGATGGAAACAGTAATTTGACAGGAGCCTGGGTCAGACGTACCTGCTGATCTTGGGGAGTCTCCCAGAGAGGCAGGAGGCAACTGCAGCTCACCCCGGGGACACAGACACCAGCAGCAGCCATTTTGGGGAGCTCATTCTACCATGTAGACACTGGTGCTGGCAGGTGCCATGCTGGAATCTTCCCTCTAGCTTATTAGCCTCAGATCCAGCCCCATCCATGCCCACCAGCCCATAGACACCAGTCCTGGGACACCTCAGGCCAAGCTACTAACTGGGCAGGGACACAGCCCCACCCACCACCAGATAGGCTGCCTTAAGACCCCCTGAGCCCATGTCCTCCCCTGAACACAGCCTTACACACTAGAGGGCCCAGGACCAAGCCCCACGCATCAGTGAGCAGGCACTAGATCTGGGACCCCCAGAGCCCTACAGCCAGAGACCCCGGGACCCAGGTCCACCCACCAGAGGGCAGACACCAGCCTCAGAATGTCCAGCTCCTCCCACCAGCAAGCCTGCTCTAGATTCAAAATCAGTCTCACCCACCAGTGTGTTAACATGAGCCCCAGGAAAACCTTGCTCAATACCTGTGGACCCAGCCTACTCACCAGCAGGCCAGCACCAGCCCTCAGACCAACTGGGCCCTGGTTCCACCTACCAGTGAGCCTACTCTAAACTCAGAACCAGCCTCACCCACCAGCGGGCAGGTACCAGGCCTAGGAAAACTGCAGCTCCATAGCCTGCAGACCCAGCCCACCCACCAGCAGGCCAGCACCAACCCTGGGACTGACCAGACACAGGCTCTGCCCAACAGCATGCCAACACAAGCTTTGGGATACCCTAGACCCCACAGCCAGCTATGTCAGAAATCATTCCCACTCACCAGCAGTCTAACACCAGCTCTGGGATCCCCCAGCTAGACCCCAGGATCCAACTCTGCCCACCTGTGGGCTAGCACTAGCCTCAGGACCTAGATTCAACCACTGGTGGGTGGGCACCAGTCCAGGGATCTCCTGTGCCCCAACTCCACCCACTAGTGAGCCAGCATTAGCGCCAGGGTCCCCCCAGGGTTCTGCAGCCAGCCTGACCCTTGACCCTACCCTCTGACCCGGCCCCCCCAAGAAGTGGCTGGCGGCCTCCACACAAGGGAGGGCCTGGCAACCAAACAGACCAGGAGCCAACCAAGCCTACCAGACCACCCACAGTAGTCAGCCCACCACAACAGAAGGATCCAAGCAGCCCACATAGGGCACACCCCTAGAGGATATAGCTCTAGTAACCAGAGGGGAGTGCACTGCTGAGACTCACAGGACATCACTTCACATATAAAGACACACAGAATGAAAGAGAGGGGATGGAAAATGTTATTCCACGCAAATAGAAATCAAGAGAAAGCTGGGGGGACTTCCCTGGTGGCGCAGTGGTTAAGAACCCGCCTGCCAGTGCAGGGGACACAGGTTCAAGCCCTGGTCCATGAAGATCCCACATGTTACGGAGCAACTAAGCCCATGAGCCACATCTACTGAGCCCACGTGCCACAACTACTGAAGCCCATGCCTACAGCCCATGCTCTGCAACAAGAGAAGCCACCACAATGAGAAGCCCATGCACCGCAATGAAGAGTAACCCCTGCTCGCCGCAACTAGAGAGAGCCCACGGGCAGCAACAAAGACCCAACACAGCCAAAAATAAATAAATAAATAAATATTTTTTAAAAAGAGAGAAAGCTGGGATAGCAATACTTATAGCAGACAAAATAGACTTTAAAACAAAGACTGTTACCAGAGACCAAGAAGGACATTACATGATGATCAAGGAATCAATCAAAGAATATATAACAATTGTAAATATATATACACCCACATAGGAGCACCTATATACATAAAGCAAATATTAACAAACATAAAGAGAAACATAAAGGGAGTTAAGGGACTTTAACTCCCACTTACATCAATGGACAGATCATCCAGACAGAATATCAACAAAGAAACACTGGCCATAAATGACACATTAAACCTAATAGATATATATAGTACATTCCATCCAAAGGCATCAGAGTACACATTCTTTTCAAGTGCACATGGAACATTCTCCAGCATAGATCATATGCTATACCACAAAACAAGCCTCAGTAAATTTAAGAAAACTGAAATCGTATCAAGCATCTTTTCCAACCACAGTGCTATGAGACTAGAAATCAACTACAAGAAAAAAACTGCAAAAAACACAAACAAGTGGAGGCTAAACAACATGTTAATAAACAGCTAATGGCTCACTGAAGAAATCAATGAAGTAATCAAAAAATACCTGAAAACAAATGAAAACCAAAACCCAATGATCCAAAATCTATGGGATGCAGCAAAAGCCGTTCTAAGAGGAAAGTTTATAGCAATACAAGTTTACCTCAGGAAACAAAAAATATCTCAAATAAACAACCTAACCTTACACCTAAAGGAACTAGAAAAAGAAGAACAAACAAAACTTAAAGTTAGTAGAAGGAAAGAAATCATAAAGATCAGAACAGAAATAAATGGAATAGAGACTAAGAAAACAATAAAAAAGATCAATGAAACTAAGACCTGATTCTTTGAAAAGATAAACAAAATTGACGATTTTTTAGACAGACTCATCAAAAAAAAGGGCTCAAATTAATAAAATCAGAAATGAAAAAAGAGAATTATAACTGACATCACAGAATTAGAAAGGATCATAAGCGATTACTACAAACAATTAGAAGCCAAATAAAATGGACAACCTGGAAGAAATGAACAAATTCCTAGAAATCTACAATTTCCCAAGACTAAACCAGGAAGAAATAGAAACTATGAACAGACCAATTACTGGTAATGAAATTGAATTGGTAACAAAATAAATTCCCAATAAACAAAAGTCCAGGACCAGATGGCTTCACAGGTGAATTCTACCAAACATTTAGAGAAGAGTTAACATCTATCCTTCTCAAACTATTCCAAAAATTGCAGAGGAAGAGATGCTTCTGAACTCATTCTATGAGACCAGCATCACCCTGATACTAAAAGCAGACAAAGATATCACAGAGAAAGAAAATTACAGGCCAGTATCACTGACGAACACAGATGTAAGAATCCTCAACAAAATATTAGCAAACCAAATCCAACAATACATTAAAAGGGTGATACACTATGATCAAGATGGATTTATCCCAGGGATGCAAGAGTGGTTCAATATTTGCAAATTAATCAAAGTGAATCAACATCACATTAATAAACTGAAGAATAGCAGATGCAGAAACAGCTCCTGACAAAATTAAACATCCATTTGTGATAAAACCTCTCCAAAAAGTGGGGATAGAGGGAACATACCTCAACATAATAAAGGCCATATATGACAAACCCACAGCTAACATCATACTCAATGGTGAAAAGCTGAAAGCATTTCTTCTAAGGTCAGGAACAAGACTAGGATGCCCACTCTCCCCACTTTTATTCAACATAGTTATTGGGAGTCCTAGCCACAGCAATCAGACAAGAAAAAGAAATAAAAGGAATCCAAATTGGAAAGGAAGAAGTAAAACTATCACAATCTGCAGATGACATGATATTATACATAAAAAATCTCAGACACCATGAAAAAACTACTAGAGTTCATCAAGGAATTTGGTAAAGTTGCAGGATACAAAATTAATGTATAGAAATCTGTTGCATTTCTATACAGTAATAATAAACTGTCAGAAAGAGAAATTAGGGAAACAATTCTATTTACAATTGCATCAAAAAGAATAAAATACCTAGGAATAAACCTACCTAAGAAGGTAAAAGACCTGTATTCAGAAAACTATAAGACACTAATGAAAGAAACTGAAGAAGATACAAACAGATGGAAAGATACCATGTTCATGGATTGGAAGAATTAATATTGTTAAAATGACCATACTACCCAGGGCAATATACAGATTCAATGCAATCCCTATGAAAATACCAATGGCAATTTTAACAGAAATAGAACAAATAATTTTAAAATTTATATGGAAACAATAAAGTCCCTGAGTAGCCAAAGGAATCTTGAGAAAGAACAGAGCTGGAGGAATCACGCTCCCTCACTTCAGACTATACTACAATCTTACAATAATCAAAACAATATGATACTGGCCAAAAACAGACACAAAGATCAATGGAACAGAATAGAGAGCTCAGAAATAAACTGATACACTTATAGTCAATTAATCTGCAACAAAGGAGGCAAGAGTATACAATGGAGAAAAGACAGTCTCTTCAATAAGTGGTGCTAGAGAAACTGGACAGCTACATGTAAAAGAATGAAATTAGAACATTTTCTCACACCATGTACAAAAATAAATTCAAAATGGATTAAAGACCTAAATGTAAGACTGGAAACCATAAAACTACTAGAAGAGAACATAAAACTACTAGAAGAGAACAAAGGCAGAACATTCCTTGACATAAATCATAGCAATATTTTTTTGGATCTGTCTCCTAAGGCGAAAGAAACAAAAGCAAAAATAAACAAATGGGACCTGATTAAACTTAAAAGATTTTGTACAGCAAAGGAAACCATCAACAGAATGAAAAGACAACCCACTGAATGGGAGAAAATATTTGCAAATGATATCACTCATAAAGAGTTAATATCCAAAATATATAAATAGCCCATACAATTCAACAACAACAATGAAAAAACAAAAAACCCAATTTAAAAGTGGGCAGAAAGCCTGAAGGTAACTTTTTCCAAAGAAGGCATCAGATGGCCAACAGGAACGTAAAAAGATGCTCAACATTTTTTTTTAAAATGTTTATTTATTTGTGTTTTTTTTTGCGGTATGTGGGCCTGTCACTGTTGTGGCCTCTCCCATTGCAGAGCACAGGCTCTGGACGCGCAGGCCCAGGGGCCATGGCTTACGGGCCCAGCCGCTCCACGGCATGTGGGATCTTCCCAGACCGGGGCACGAACCCGTATCCCCTGCATCGGCAAGCAGACTCTCAGCCACTGGGCCACCAGGGAAGCCCAATGCTCAACATTTTTAATCAACAGGAATGCAAGTCAAAACCACAGTGAGTTATCAGTTCACACTGGTCAGAATGGCTATCTTCAAAAACACCGCAAATAACAGATGTTGGCAAGGATGTGGAGAAAAGGAAACCCTTGTACACTGTTGGTGGGAATGTAAATTGATGCAGTCACTGTAGAAAACAGTATGGAGTTTCCTCAAAAAACAAAATTAGAACTACCATATGATTCAACAATTCCACTCTTGAGTGTATATCAGGAAAAAGATACATGCACCCCAATGTTCATAGCAGCATTATTTACAATTGCCAAGGTATGGAAGCAACCTAAGTGTCCATCAATAGATGAATGGATAAGAAGATGTGGTTTTATATATACAATGGAATATTACTCAGCCATTAAAAAAGAATGAAATTTTGCCACTTGCAACAACATGGATGAACTTGGAGGGCATTACGCTTAGTGAAAGAAGTCAGAGAGAGAAAGACAAATACTGTATGTTATCACTTATGTGTGGAATCTAAAAAATAAAACAAACTAGTGAATATTACAGAAAGGAAACAGACTCACAGATACAGAGAACTAACTAGTGGTTACCAGTGGAGAGAGGGAACAGAAGAGGGGCAAGATGGAGTAGAGGATTAAGAGGTACAAACTACTATATGTAAAGTAAATAAGCTACAAGGTATATACAGCACAGGAAATATAACCAATATTTTATACTAACCATAAATGGAGTGAAATCTATAAAAATTTTGTATCACTATGTTGTACACCTGAAACTAATATAATATTGTAAATATACCTCAGTTTTAAAAAAATGTACCACATGGGAGGAGGGTAGAAGGGTCTGAGCTGTGGTCTGGCCATTAACCCCACTCCCAGGGTGACCACCCACAGTCAGGAGGGAACTCACAAACCGGGAGCTTCTCCCTGAGGAGCAAAAGGTCTGTAACCCATCAACTTTTCAGCACCCCAACTTTTAAGACCTGCAACTGAGAGGTGATCCCCCCCAAAGATCAGGCTTTGAAAACCAATGGGACTCGTGTCCACGAGATCCGAAGAGCTGTAGCAAACTGAGAAACCCCTCTTAAGGGTCTCATGCTGCAGCTTCACTCGCCCCAGGGCCCAGCGCAGAAGCAGCCATTTGAAAAGCATCAGACTTGAGGCCAAAAAGACGCATTTGCTAAACTTAAAGCACTGGCCTGAGGGGCCGGCCATTGGGATAATCTCCAGGATGGAGGTATGGTAGAACCATCTTTGCTCTCTCTCTGTGCTCTACTAAAGCCAGCAGTTATTGTTTTTTCTTTTTTTTTCTTCTCAGCATAAGGCATCTTTACCCTCCCACCAGTGGACACCATCTCTGTGCTCGGCCCCTGCCACTTTCCACAGCACTGGTATCTCCCGGAGACGGGCTTTTACACATTCCTGGTGACCATGTTTTTCCATCTGGTGTCCAGGCTTTGTGGCTGCTGCCAGGGGATGCCCTGTGAACCTCTGACTCTAGTGGCCACAGGGGTTTGCATCCCTGGGTCCCTCAAGACTGTAACAATCATGGAGAACAGGCTACCAGCCTCAGGGCACAGCACAAATAACAGGTTGAAACACACCCCAGCTCTCTGTAAAAGAGGCCTGTTTGCTTGTTCTTGTGCCTCAGCTTGAGAGCCAGGCTTCAGGTTTGTCACACATCTAGAGGCCACATATTCCTGAAAGTTAAAAATGAAAGGTGATTTTGGGACTTGTTTGGTGGTCCAGTGGTTAAAGACTCTGCACTTCCAATGCAGGGGGCGTGGGTTTGATCCCTGGTCAGGGAACTAAGATCCCGCATGCCGCCCCACACGGCCGGAAAAAAAAAAAAAAATTCCAGACTGTTTTTGTAAACAAAGTCTTAGGGGAACACAGCCATGCCCATTCCATGATATACGGTCTGTGGCTGCTTTCTCACTACTGTGGCAGAGTTGAATAATTGCCACGGAGTCTGTATGCCTGCAAAGCCCCAAACATTTACGACCTGACCCTTTATGGAAAAGTTTTCTGAGTCCTGGCCTAGATTATGTTTTTAAGCGTAAGAAAGTTAGATTAAGTCAGAGTCTCTGTTGTAAAATTCAGGAGGGAGAAATTCCACGTGCTTATGACAAATGCAAATGTATATTAATTTTTTGTTAAGCCCTACTTACTTTGTTTTGTTTGAAACTCGTTATTTTTTAGTATCACAAAGTGGAATTTTGACAGTCAGGGTTTTTGAAGAGTAATGAGACAGTTTCTAGCAAATTTTTAAATGTACGCATTCTTCAATCTATCTTATTTTGAGGAATCTATTTTGAGAAACACTATCTAAAGACATAAAGGTATAGGCATACAGATGTTCTTTGCAGCCCTGTTTGTGAAAGCAATGAAAGAGAAACAAATTCATCAAAAATGGAATAGCTTAAAGCATCATAGTACAGCCACATAATAAATATGAAACCACTGAAAATGATGAAGTAGATACAAATGTACTGAGATGAAAACGTATCCGTGACATTAATTTAAAGCTATGTATATAAAATATACCCTTCATATGTGTATCTGTAAATATACAAATATCTTTGTTATAACATAATTGTTTCAGAACTACATGTAATAATGCTTGCTTTGGTAAAAGCTCTATATATTTACATAAACATAAGAAGGACATGTGATGTGATACCTCTCAACCTGTTAAATGTGATTTCCTCTGGGAAACACGATTTTTAAGAAATGGAGAGCTCCACTTTTCATTTTCCACTCTTTGTCCTTTGATTTTCATACATATGAGTGTGTGAATTTTTTCATTAAAGAGACAAGACTTTTTAAGTTGGGGTCTTACTCCAAAAACTTGCCCCTTCTTAGCTCTCTTTGTCCTCCTCTCATCCTCCCACAGCCCACCCCCAGCTATATGTGGTATCCCAGATATTTGAATCCCCTGCTCAAGATCTAGATCCACCATTGAAGGGATGAGCCTTTGAGACTTCAGTGGCTCAGAAAACTTTGGAATGTCAGTTAATGTCATGCTGTCCATTGTATCAAGAGATCAAGGTAACAAACATATCCTGTCTAGCTCCAAGGGGTACATTGTGACTCAGAATTCCCTCTCTCTCTCTCTCCCTCTCTCTCTCTCTCTCTCCACACACACAAACTCACACGCACACGTACCTGCACACAGAGCTCCTCCCATGCAACATTTTACAATCCTTTCCCATTCTGAGATATTCTCCCTTCTGCCCAACAACATAGCAAACCACCCATGACAAGTGTGTGGGCATTATTAGGAGTGATCACAGGAGGAACCTCTGCTCTTGTTGAAGCCATGGAGCCTCCTCCTTGCTTCTGTGGACTCTCAACATCTGACGACTTACACTATTGTCCTACGAGCATTGAAATGTTTCCCAATAGATCTAGGGTTTAGTCCACATCTTGACAGCACGAATATTGCATGAATACCTCATATGTAGGATGAGTACTAAACTGACATTCATCTTTTAGTAATAAGGCGGGGAAGGAAAAGAAAAAGCAAAATACTCTCATAGACTGCAAGTTCACATTGGTCAGGAATTCCCTGGCGGTCCAGTGGTTAGGACTTGGTGCTTTCACTGCTGAGGGCACGGGTTCAATCCCTGGTGGAGGAACTAAGATCCCGCAATCTGCGTGAGCGGCCAAAAAAAAAAAAGTTCACATTGGTCAGACCTCTTTCCTTGGTTATCCTTTTGTTTGAGAGTAAGTAGCAGAGACAGTGCTCCCTAAATAGTCCATATGTTTCCCTACATTGCAGCTGGGTTGGTCTCTTGTGACTAATTCTGGTCGATGGTCTGTAAGCAGAAGTGACGTGTGTCACTTCTGGGCCAGAACAGTTAAAAGCAGTACGCCTTTTCTGTCTCCTTCTCTCTCACTCCAGAAGCCATAGCTACGGGATGGAAGCAGCCTAGATTCCTGAGTCACCAGGCAAGCTGCTCTGGGATCAGTCCAACTCAAAGTATAGTTCATGGGCCAGCGGCATCAGCATCACCTGAAAGCCCAGTAGAAAAGCAGAGCTGAGCCATACCCCAGACATATAGAATTAGAGCCTCTTGGGCTTAGACAGGCCCTCCAGGTGATTCTGGAGCACACTAAATTTTGAGAACCAATGATCCAACCAACATCAGATCTTGTGCAAGTGAGAAACTTTTATTTTGTTAATGTACTGGGGGGTTGTTCATTACAGAACTATAGCCTGTCCTATCCTGACTCTTACAGAAAATAAACATAAAATGCTGAACTTTTCTCCCACTGCTGGTTCCACCTTAACAACATTTGGGGCAGATCCCATAACTTTCTGGCCACATTCAGTAATTAAAATTCTTTCAGTTTAAAACTTCAATCTCAAATTTGATCTCATCTCCACTTCTCCCCACCTCCACACCTCCCACTGGTGCAACTTGGGCTCAGAGGAGTTGGAGTGGGATGAGGCTTTAGTTTGGTCCTGGATCCCTTCCCCTCCACTCTTTTAAAGGCCTAATTCTTCTGGTATGGTGGCGAGGTGGGTGATCTATGTGGGGTGATACTGGAGTAAAGAGAAAAAACAGTTTAAGAAAACTTAAACTTCCCTTCTGTTTGTTATCTCTGCTTCTCTTTTTAATACCAATAAGCCACTGATGCTCTTTTGGGCAGCACGTGCATTTCTTTGCACAGAAGGGGTTTCTGTGGGCCCTCTCTTTGCATAGTTCCCTGGTGTTGACATCCCACTCCTGCCCGCATCCTTCATCTCTCCCTCAGTCCACAGCACTGGCAGCACACCTGGGCCTTCGCTAGCCTGAGCATGTTAAGAAAAGTCTCCCTCTTGGAGCACACCTGGCCCTGCGTTGGGTGTAAGAGTTTACAGGTGATGTGCAGACTGGACTTCAGCATCCTTTGCCCACACAGCCAGGGACCTTTGTGGACATCAACCCTGAGCTCCTGCCGTTAGAGACCTTTCAAGACTTAGACCTCCTATTGGTAGGATGACCATTCTGAGAGTCAAAGAGGATACTATTAGTAATTATGCTGGCACAACCAGCATAAACGGGGTCTTCCCCAGAAAAGGTGGGATATATGATTCCCCAATCTGTGCTGTGTCGTTGAGAAGAAGGCTCAAGCTCCAGAACCTTCCACAGGGTCGCTTGACCAAGAGGAAACTCACTCCTTTCTCTGCCCTGCCCCTTAGCTCATTTTCTTCTCTCCCACTCAGTCTGGCTCAGGAAGTCAACAAGCACATTCTATACCTATAGGAAGAAGAAAGAGAGCGGACCACCTAGTGGGTTCCACCTGTGCGAAGAGAGGTCATTCTCCTCTTGAAACGCAGTGAAGGGATCTTGAGGGGTGGGGGGACTCATAAAATCTGGAAGTGCCTGCAAGCAAAATGACTCACTTTACAGTTGAGGTCCTAGGATGAAGCTCTCAAATGAAAGGGAGATCAGAAATTCAGAAAGAGGGCTTCCCTGGTGGCGCAGTGGTTAAGAATCCGCCTGCCAATGCAGGGGACACGGGTTCGAGCCCTGGTCCGGGAAGATCTCACGTGCCGCGGAGCAACTAAGCCCCTGCGCCACAGCTACTGAGCCTGCGCACTAGTGCCCGCGAGCCACAACTACTGAGCCCATGTGCCACAACTACTGAAGCCTGCACACCTAGAGCCTGTGCTCCGCAACAAGAGAAGCCACCGTAATCAGAAGCCCACGCACCGCAAAGAAGAGTAGCCCCCGCTCACCGCAACTAGAGAAAGCCCGTGGGCAGCAACGAAGACCCAACACAACCAGTAAACAAACAAACAAATAAATAAATAAAAACTATTTTAAAAAAAGAAATTCAGAAAGAAACATGGTTTATGGTGATACATTAAGGACCACTGGATCAAGCTTTGCCTGAAGGTAGTCAATCAATACTTCCTGAAGCTTCAGTTAAGTGAACTAACAAGTTTCCTTTATCGGGTAAGTCAGATTGAGCCAGCTTTTCTGATACAGTAACTCAAAACATCCCTAAGTGACACAGACTGCAGTGTTGCAGGCAGCAGACCCCAAAAGTGGAATTGGCTGAGGGCAGGAGCTGAATGCAAAATCAGTAAGGATACCTCTAGTCAGCACAACAGCGGGTCACCCCCATGGCCTCATATATTCTCACCAAGGTCATCTGCCTACCAAGGTTGCATCCAAAGGCAAAATTCAGGACGTTGAAGACTGATTACTTCTTGCATACATGAGCAAAGCCCACTAAGAAAGAGATTAGCTCACTTTGAAACTGGCTTCTCCAATAGCAGAGAAGGAAAAAAGTATAGTTTGCTTGAGAGAAACCCTTTCTGCTTGCTGCCTGCAAATCAAGCTGATTGAGAATCAGTCATCTGGAAAAGCAGAATTCTCTCCTCCAAGCTAATGTTAGTATAAGAAGAAACGGGAAGATGAGAGAATAGAGAGGACAAAAAAGTGGGGTCCATATACAGCCTGATTCATCCCGTTCTCAGACCCCTCCTTTAAATATTTATCTTGTGGACAAAATGAACCATCATGTTCTCTGTGAAGACGCAGGCAACTGGAGGCAGTTGGAGGCATCAACTGCGGCAACATACTTGGAGCTAATTAAGGAAACCTCCACGCCTGTGGCATCGTTTCATCAGCAGAGGGCCATGGGGAGATAGCAGCCAGTGACGTGGGGGAGAGGGGTGTGACGGTAAAGGGGACGCCCAGAGCTCCCAGTACTGTGCTATGAGAGAGGAGTTCCAAAACCCCGTTCTAAAAGTAACAGTAGCTGACGGATTTTCTGCTAATTAACCATCCAGTGGAATTGACCAAAAACATATCAGAACCTTGAAAAATGGGAAAGGAGCTGTATTGCCTCTGAAACCCCAAGACCAGCCAAAAACAGACAAGGACTACACCCCATCATCGGTTCTCAAACTACCTGTGCATTAACATTTTAAAATTACTGCTGCCCAGTTCCCACCTAAATCTCATTAAATCCATAACTTTGGAGGTGTGCTCCAGGCAATGGAGTTTTTTTTAAAAGCTCCTGCAAGTAATTCTATGTGAATTCAAGGTTGAAAAGCAGTGCTCTGCCCTCAAGCCAATCCTATAGCACCCATCTCCAGAAGGAACTAGGCAGCCTTTATGATATAGGTATGCACCCCAAGTAGGGTTACCAGATGAAATACAGGATTCCCAGTTAAAATTGAATTTCAGATACACGACAAATACTTTTTGTATAAGTATGTCCCATCTATTGCATGGGACATCCTTATAGTGAAGAATTCTTCATCCTGTATTTATATTTAACTCTGGCCACTCTGGCCCCCAAGCCTCAGCTCAGGTGTGGCTATGGAGAACATTCCCCGAGAAAGCAAAGTGCAGAACAACAGAGAAGGTGACCAAGGCTCTTAGTCAACTGGCGGGTAGGGTATCCTTGAGAGACTGCAGGCAGGGGTGGCTAGACTGTCACTAATGTGAGCACTTTTAGCACAGCACTAATGTATGCACTTAGCGAAGAACCCAACACTTGGTAAGCCCTCAACAAGTGTTAGCCATCATTCTGAGGAAATCATTTATGAAAAGGAACTTGTGTGCACACATTCGCATCACCATGGTATTCATTTAACTAGGAAATTTTCCTAGACCATATCCATTGTGATTTGGTTACAAAATAATATGTCAGTTTCAACTTTCCAGGAAAGTATCTCCAGGGAGATGTCTGGTGTCCCTCTACTAGTACTTTTATCCCTTTCTCATTGCTTTCTGCCCGTTTTCATATTTCCCTACTTCTTCCCCCAGTATTCCTCTCAACCTGTGATTCAGGTTAGTTGGGAAAACAAAATCAAGAGAGTCAGCACAAGGAAAATGCTGGTTTACCTTTTATATAAGAGCCTTCGATATTTTGAATCATGGTGCCGGGCAAAAGCACTCAATCAGCAAGTGTTGTTTGTTGTGTGTGATGCCATTTCTGCCAAGAGAGCGCTAATCATACTGATTGGTCCACGTATTGAGAGAACTGAAGAACTGAAGAGGAAGGAGGAGGGATGGATGGTGAAGAGGATGACATGCGGTGTCAGAGCAAATGTTCATTACATCACCCACTTCGACAGTGGAAATAAATGACAAAAGTTAAACAAGATACATCAGAGTTAAGGAGGGCCCCAGAGTGTGGCTGGGGGGCGGGGATGTGACCCACAGAAGAGGTGCCTTTTGGAGTCCCAGGGTTACTGTCCTGCTCCCCCATCTGCCATAGATGTAACACCTTCCCTGAAGCTCCCAGGCCACTCAGGCACTCAGCTCCAGGTCAGTGATGTATTCCTGGACTCAGTACTCATTGGGGTCGGCACAGACCTCCTGGCCTCTTTTGGTTTGGAAGCTGTGGAGAGGAGTGGAAGGATTACACACTGAGGAATCCCGCAGGGGAATCCTGGGCCCACTGTGACCCCTCCCTCCTTCTCTGCCCCAGACCTCTCAGAGCCTATCCACATGCTTTATATCATGTCCCTATTCTTGGGGTTTACAGACCATCCCTGTGTCTCATACGGGGGTCCCCTGGGAAAGCCAACTTCCTGCTGTCACTCGTCCCTCTGCCTGGGGGGCAGACCCTCCAGGACTCTCTGCAGGCCCCAGAGCAGGTCAGAAAACACGGCAGTGGCCTCTCCTGGTGTCCTGAGCTCTGAGGAGGTGCCTCAGGCCAGACCCCCAGTCTGCTTCCCCAGGGTGGGCAAGGAAACTGGCCCTTACATGACACCGGGCTTTGAGCACTGGCGGCTGGTCTCATAATAGTCATCCATGAATTTATGCGGGATCTGCCAGGAGATGTAGAAGAAGCAGCAGGCAGTCGGGGTGTTGGCACCAACCGTGAGAAACAGGACAGACTGATCCTAAGTCCTTGTTCAGAGGAAAAGGTGAACCAGCTGCACCTGGAGGGTCAGGCGGACCTGAAGGAGACAGCGCTGCCGGAGGGGAGGATGATGGGCGGGGGGGATCCAGGAGGAAGTTGGCATTTCCTCTTTCCTTTGACATTTTTATTTCTGTGTCTCTCTTTTGGGGTTGTCTGTCTTGGTTTGGAGTCTCTGTGCCTCTCTATGGAGGATTTAGTTTTCTGAACAAACTAGTTCTTTTTCTATCTCACACTGGGGAGTCTCAACTGGATCCTTAAGGAGAGTGAAGGCCACACCACTGGGAGCCAGCTGGACACAGGTTCCACCTCTTGTCAGAATCCCATCTGGGTCTCATTTTCCCAGGAATCCCTCCCACTCTCTTCCAGAGCCGGAGATTAGAATTGCTAAAACCCCTTGAGAAGGGAAATTCTGCTCAGGAAACAGTGTCTGAAATCTCTCTGAAGTCGCCTACTTAGAGGGATCAGGAACAAGATTTTGGCACTGTGGCCCAAGCCGTGGTCAGAGAGTGGGGAGAGGGGGCGGCAGGGGACAGGGCAAAAGAAAGGGAGGACAGACCCACGGGGGGGCTGCGGAGAGGAGTGGGACAATCAGGGTGGCCCCGGGGGCCTCCATGATGCCTGACAGCCGAGTGAGAGCCCAAGTGGTGGCCAAGAAGAGTTGGGACTTGGCGACTCGAAGCTGCAGCCTCCTTCTGGGGTCTAAGCCATGTCCCCTCTTTATAGGCAGCCTTGGGGCATTCGAAGATGGAAACTTGGGTAGACCAAGGGGGAAATTTTTTATCACTGTGTTGGGACCATGCAGAGAACTGCAGAAGCCAGGAAAGCTTTGGGTCGCCACAAAGGCTCAGGCTATTTGCAAGAATGGTTGTGTTGCTTACTTGATGGGGAAATGGTTTCCACAGTGAGAGAAGGTGACAGGTTGGTGTGGCCCTGTGACCAGGTTAGGTGGTGCCTTCTCATGAGAGCAGATCTGTAGACCAAGCATCTCTCCCACAGGGCTGAACCTTCTGATACTCACCCCAGCTGACGGCACAGCTGTGATGTAGATGATAATGCCACGGAGTCTTAAGAAGCACACCCCAAGGGGAAACCATAGCCTGGATGGAGACAGCAGAACTGGAGAAGCCTCAGCTACAGAAGGGGCCAGATTGGGGCTGGCCTTTCAGACTTTGGCTCAATCCTCAAACATTCTACCTTAAACTTTTGACGGCTGAAGCATCCATTTCAAAGACATCTATCTCAAATAAGCACATTGCCCAATACACAACTAGATAAAGGGCCAGGCTGCCCTACCCATGAAGTTCCCCTTTTAGAAAGTTCTGGGTGACCTAGATAACTGACCACTTGAGTGACCCCACTTTTCCCTTCCCTGTTGTAATTTCCTCTTTTATGTTTTAAATTCACCAATAAAGAGTGAACCCATGAAACCCTGGGCACCCCGACCCTCGCCCCAATAAAAGCAGAACCCCAGGTCCGAGCTCTCTTTTTCTCTACTGGCAACCTCGCCGTGTGGCCCCAGCAGTGCCGTGTACCTTCCAGGACCTGTGAGTAACAATTCTTGTCTTTTCAAAGTCCCCTGATGTTTGTTGCTGAGGTGTGTCTTGCAGTCATAATAAGAACCACAGTGGCTGGTCCAGCCTCAACATTGGCTCTGGTCAGGGAAATGTCTGTGGGGCTCCCACAAGGAGTACAGCCCAGGTGAGATCCTGCAGGGCATTCTGAACTGTAGCATTACCATCAACAGGCTGAGACTGACACAGAACAGCTGGTCCCTGGCTTAACTGGGCTTACCGGGAGCTAATATGATGAGCCTTAAAATGTTGTTACCCTTTGAACAGCAAAGCTCTCTGTCAGGGATCTATCCTATGGATATAAACACAGAGATGACATCGTAGGCATCATGGTGTTTGTCACAGCTTATTTATAACAATTAAAAGATGAGCTACAGTTAAACACGTGATGGTGTATTCACCTCTTGCAATAATAATTCGCCCTTAGAAACTGTGAAAGTAAAGAAATTTTAAAAGGAAGTCCTCGTTATTTAAAAATCCTAGAACATTTCCTGTTTCCTTATTGTAAAGTCAAGCTGGCATTTCCAGGGTTTGCCTGGCAGCTCAATAATGTCATCAAGGACTCCCTTCTTAAACATATCCCCTTGCCCCATCATTTCATTGGCTTTTCTTCTTTGGGCTTGTTACCTCATGGTGATGAAATGGTGGCTGCTGCTCGGGTATCCCATCTTCACAAAAAGTCTCAACCACAGGCATAGGAGGGAGTCTCACAGGAGTAGAGAAAAAGCAGTGTTGCTAGTGTTTTTAATTCAAATTGGTTTTTTTTTAACATAATTTGTAATGTGAACTGTAGATGACCCTCAAAAGTGGTAAAAGCTAATTTTAACTATATATAAAATACAGAAAAGAAAAAAAAACTTGTTTCATTTCTGAAATCTGGGTAAGCATGACAAGTGCAAGTAAGGATGTAGGAGGCTTTTGTCCACATTCTTCCTGTCTTATTGTGGCATAAATGTATTCCGAGGCATAATCTGAGTAACATTACATTCCTTAAAGGTAGGAAAAATTCTATTACCCAAACCTAACCACTATTAATTTGGTTTATTTCTTTCAAGTGCACTTTCCCCTAGGCTTATGATAGTTCCATTTACTTACTTGTTTTTTTTTACCTCTTTTTACTATGTGTCTGCGAGGGGAAGGGACGTTACTGTAGTCATGATGTGGATGCAATTTTGTATTTTTCTTATTTATACCTAACATTACAAGACTTTTCCAAATCATTCCAGTATTTTTAAGAGCTGCCTAATTTACTCAACCATCAGCCTAGTGCATTTATATTATCATGTACTATTGTAGCACATTTGGACTGGCTCCAATTTTTAATTGCTATAAATAAACTTCACCAAACATCTATATGCATAAAACTTTCTCCATAAATGAAGTTTTTTTCCATAGGATATTTTCCTAGCTGTAGACTTTCTGAGTCAAAAAAATAAGAACAATTGAGGCTCCTGATCTATAGAGGCACCCTATATCTAACGCATGTTCATTTCTATACCCTATTGTTCAACCCAGTGACGACACATTGTAGGGACTTGTGAATGTTTGATGATTGAAACGGTCATAAAAAAAAAGCTGATCTCATCTCTCTTGTCATGCCTGTAGCCCAGGCTTCTCCAATTCCATTCTGTCCATCTGGGCCTGGATCAAACATGGCTCAGGCTACTTTAGACTCTGTGGCATCATTAGATATGTCATGGTCAAAACACCTGTGAAGAACATTAGAAATGTTCTTCGGAACACTTCGGAATGGTATGGGCCATAAAGAACCGTTCTTGGTAGAAAGAACCAGCTAAGCTTGGTCCCCCAGTGACAACAACTCCTGTCTTCCCCCGTTTTCGGTGAATCACTTCCTTAGAAGCACTCTGAGCAACATGACGTCACGGCCCTTTCCACCCAGGGTGCGGTTTTCATTGCGATTTGTGTGCTCACGGTGCTGGGGCATTACCCATAAATGTCACCCTGTATGATCAGAAGAGCTGTAGCAAAGCATCAGATCTGCTCTGTGGGTGAAACCATTAATCTCTAGATCTTTCCATGTACTTATAGCTCTAACCCTAACATCATGTCACCTCCTATCACTGTCCAAAACATTTCCAGCCAATCAGCCCCAACAAGTGAGCAACTGAGCTCTATCTTGGATGCCCTGAACCTCCGTGTGACCCCAGGGACCCCGACATGTGCAACTCATAACACGACACCATCCGACAACTTCCGATCTGGTCATCCCCAGCCTCCAGCTTCTCGTGCTTCAGAGTTGCCTATAAAGGGACAAGGATACAGGATGGACTCCAGAAGGATGGAGGCAGCAGCAAGTGCCCAGTCCTATCTTGGCTTTGCCCTCTGCCTGCCCATCACTGATGAGTTCCCCATGGCTGCCCTTGTTCACCATCTCCTCACCACGGCCCTCAGCTCACAAGTCTTGTCTGTATCGCAAGACTCTCTGCACCTTCATCCTTTCTCCCTTTTAGAATTGTTTCCCAATGCTCTGGATGGATGTCTAAACCATATTACTTAAGCCCTATGGTTGAGATTCCTTACGTGAAAGCAAAGAATTCACGGAAGTTTTCAAAATATTCTGAACTATTTCCCAAGAAGTTTTAGCTCTCCTAGCCTCTGTATCTAAAAGGCAGAAGAGGACTAGGACCCATTTTTAGTGAGGAAAACTGAGGTCTAATGCAGCCATTAACAAGATGCAAATGCCAGGTCCAGCTGGTTCCTAGGATGAGCCAAATGATATATTCCCTCAGCTCTCCCAGGGAGCTCCACACTTTGGGTGATGCACAGAAGGTGGTATCTTGCTGGGAAACGTCTCTGTGCACCAGATGAAGTTCCCCCGAAAGAGATGGAACAAGGGCTCACTGTTCCTATAGCTATATTCCCTGAAGAGGGAGCCAGAGACTGAGAACAAGACAGACAGAGATTCAAAACAAAAATTCAAGGTAGGGACTTCCCTGGTGGCGCAGTGTTTAAGAATCCACCTGCCAATGCAGGGGACAGGGGTTCAATCCCTGGTCCGGGAAGATCCCACATGCCACGGAGCAACTAAGCCTGTGTGCCACAACTACTGAGCCTGTGCTCTGGAGCCTGCGAGCCACAACTACCGAAGCCTGTGGGCCTACAGCCCGTGCTCTGCAACAAGAGAAGCCACCACAGTGAGAAGCCCGCACACTGCAACGAAGAGCAGCCCCGTCACCGCAACTAGAGAAAGCCCGGGCGCAGCAACAAAGACCCAACACAGCCAAAAATAAATAAATTAATTTATTTTTTAAAATTCAAGGAAAAGAAGAAATGCTTAGTTTCCTCGCTTCGTTTGTGCCCTACTCTGCAGCCCTGAGCTCTGACATCTCCACCAACTTCTAGGTGGCCCCCTCCCAGGGTAGAAAAAATTGATTTGGCTTTTCTCGGGCTCTTGATTGCCACTTCATGGTTAGGGCAGACACCTCAGTGCCTGCTGCTTCTCTTATTTCTCTCCAGATCTGTCACAAATTTGTTCATGGTCATGGTGACACACACAGCCAGTTTTCCTACCCTGGTATAATATCGGTATCACTTCTCCTTCCTAGAGACAGGCAGGGCTTGTGGAGGAGAGCCAACCCATGGGCCATGGGGTGAGGGGCAGACAGGCATATTTCTTTCTGGTTTTTTCTTCCTCTTCTCAGGATTTTTTTTGCATCTTGCTTGTTAATATTTAATATTAAAAATTAAGTCTTTTCATGTCATTCTATTTGTTTAAGAGGCTGGCACTAGGCTCTTAAACATTAACCATTATGTCTATCAGTGGGTTTACTTTATCATTCCAGCACTGCAGAATATGTAGTTTGGTGTCAATTATTTGATCATAGATAAGCTGCACCAAATAACAGTGTCCTTAAAATTTTCCATGTTTTGTGAGTGCATTTCCGTAGGATAGGTTCTGAAAAAATAGAATTTCTGGCTCAAATAATACGGACATTTTTAAGGCTGGACCCTTAGCCAGCGTTAAATCCAGACTTCATTGTAGGTATGTGGTGAGTATTTGACAAATAGACCATTACTGGAAAGCTAATCCTTATTTCCACCATTCTTGTACCTCCAGCCTTTCCAATTCAGTTCTTTCCATCTAGGGTGCGCTTAAGCTTGGCGTATCCTTCTTGAGACTCAGTGGCATTTTTACACTTAGGACAATTGTGGGAGTCCATCAGAGCATCCCGCTCTATGGAAGAAGGCCGTGATCACTCAATACAGAGAGATATCTGTCACGTGGAAAGGAAACAGCTAAGCATGATCCCTGGGCGATGCCAACTCCTGGTCCCCCATCTGGAGAAACAGCTTCCTCATTAAGCACCCAAGCAAATTGGCAATTGAACCATTGCTAGGTGCACCCAAAACCTCTCTAGCAACCACAGGCAACGCTGGGTTATACAACTCAAACGACACCACTACACTTAAAATTCCTTGTTTAGGCACCTCTGATTTTTATGTTCCCGCAGCCCAGGACCACCTATTAAAAGGAGCGAAGATAGCTCACATTCCAGAAGGAGGCCAGCAGTAGGGAGTTCCCAAGCCCCGTCTCAGCTCTGTCCACACTCTTCTGCTTGCCTGTCTCGCATCATGAAGGTCATCGTGGCTACCATCTTTGTCCTTCTCTGCACCATGGCCCTCTGCTGCTCTGCGAAAGGTAAGTCTGTTACCTGCCCTCCTTTCATCCTTGCTACCCACACTCTGGTCTGAAGTCTAGCCCAAGTGCTGTGGCCTAAGAACCCCCACGTGAAATTAAAGAACCTCAAATGGGGTTTCAAAAATGACATGGTTGTTTTCTTCAAGAAGGTTTGAAAGCTTCTATTGATTTGGGCTTCAGGATGGAGTTAGGAGAGGTTTTATCCTAGCTTTTGGATGAGAACATTGAAGTCTAATACATTTGCTTATTAGCATGAGGTAGAATCCAGGTCTATTTAGATCCTGGTGGTAAGTTTCAGAATCCCAATTCAGCGATTCCCAAGAGTTGTGAAAATCATTCGTACTTTAACTCAGCCATCTTATCCTTCAATTGATCAGAAAAATATTCCACAAAGAGAGTTAGAAGGGGGGAGTAGACTCTCCAGGGCTTAGTTCCCTGTAGAAAAAGATAGAGACCAAAATGGAGTGACAAGACCCAAAAACAAGATGAGGGAAATTAATGAGAAACAAACAAACGAAAGAATCAAATGCTTTCCGGTTTCCTCTACCCGCAAACCTCAGCTCTGAGCTACGCTGTCTCTCTCCACTTCTTCCTGATCCTCTGGGGCTTGCCTGTACTCCTGAGTAACTGTTGTTCTTGCTTCCCCACAGAAAGGGTTTACACCGCACCCACCTGCTGCTTCACCTACACCTCCCAGAAAATCCCCCGCAGAAAAGTGGTTAACTTTTTTAAGACCAGCAGCCAGTGCCCCAGACCTGGTATCATGTAAGTGTCAGTCCTCCTGCTCAGCCCTGGGGAGACACAGGATGTGGAGGTGGGGGGAGTATCCACAGGAGTCAGAGCAGGGAGCAGATCTCAAGCGTACCGGCCTGTGGATAAGGAGCCATCCTGGGAAGGCGCCCAGCCCTCTGGGGGCTTTCTGTGCATGCAGGACACACAGAGAGAGGCCACTGGGCTGTTTCCTGACGAGGGATGGGGCCTGCCGAGAGCCAGGGAGGATGTGGCCAGAAGTAGAGGGAAGAGAGGAGAGAAAGAGACAGCAGAAAGGAGATGACCTGAGGTTATCTCCATAAATCCCATAGGGATGAAGATGAAAGGGCCACAGGTGGTCAAGAACATCCTTACTCATTCTCTATATAATACTTCTGCCCTCTCCACAGCTTATTCACCAAAAAGGGCTCATACACCTGTGCCAATCCCACCGATGACTGGGTCCAGCAATACTTCAGGGACCTGGAGAAGAGCCCCTGAGTTGTCCAGAAGGAGCCTGTTAGAGGTGTGGGTAGATTGGGCAGCAGGGACCTGAACCAGGGGACTGCAACCCCAGAAGTTCCCTCTCCTATGAGTCCCTCTCCCCTCCACTAACCACATTCTGAAAACTTTCTTTAATTTAGTTAAGCTAGTTAAATAGTGTATATCATTTTATTCATTTGATGCTTTCTCTGAGAAATCATATGACACCCTCTCATTCCCAAGCCCCTTCCCAGTCAATCACACAGTGGTTGACTCACGTTTGGGATGATGGTGAATGAGTGTACTGCTGTATCTGGGTAGACGTTGGATCAAACCCATCAACAGATGCTTACTGAGTTTTTATGAGCCTTTTACTCTGTTCAAAATGTCAGAATAATAAAGATTCTTTTTGTTTCCTAAATATATCTTGGACTACTGGTTATTCTTTTTTTCCCCTGACAAATCAGTTTCATTGGTTGGAAAGAATAAGAGAGAATGATTAGAGGCATCTGAGTAGAAAGGGAAGGCAAGAGAATGAGGATATGTTATCCCAACAATACCAGGCTTTATACCAGGGAACCATTTCCCATAGACTGAAAAAGAAGAAAAGGGCTTCCCTGGTGGCGCAGTGGTTGGGAGTCCGCCTGCCGATGCGGGGGACGCGGGTTCGTGCCCCGGTCTGGGAGGATCCCACATGCCGCGGAGCGGGTGGGCCCCTGAGCTGTGGCCCCTGGGCCTGCGCGTCCGGGGCCTGTGCTCCGCGGTGGGAGAGGCCACAGCAGTGAGAGGCCCGTGTACCGCAAAAAAAAAAAAAAAAAAAAAAAGAAAAAAAAAAGAAAAGTATTAAAAACAAATGCAAATTTATATGCACCAGGGAAATCCATCACTTACATTGCACCAAAGCAAAGTATTCGATCATGCATATTTATGTATTTTCATAAATTCAGCATTCTTAAGAATAAAGACTAACAGTTTTTGAGGACTTACTATGAACCACAGACTGTACTAAGGGATTTACATGCATTGTCTCTTCTTCAAAATCACTGTGTTGTGTATACTGATTATCTTTTTTTGACATATGAGAAAACAGAGTTTCAGTGAGCTTTCCCAAGGTCACACAGCTAGTAACTTTGTGGTCAAACCTGCAGAGGAGAGCAAGTCCCACACTCTTAATTAAACACTAGGAAGTTGTCTCTCAGTGTTCCACCTGAAGCAGAGTTACCAGGAATGCACAATTCTCTAATAAGAGACAGCCTACCTCAGCAAATGAGAAGTAAGGATTTATTGGTTTAAGACCCCAGAGAGGACAGAAACCCAGAGATGTGAGCCTGGCACTGAGACCTCTTCTAGACTGAGGATGTTTGCAATTCAGAAGAGGTGGCTAAGAAGATGAGCTGAACATTTCTCAGCCTTGCCAGGCTGGAGGAAAACAAAGTCCAGGTTTGCCCAAGCGAAGTAACTGTAAGAAACCTTCCTCTGTTTGGGCTGATGGCTTAGGAGTAAAAGTAAATTAGAAGAGAACCATCCCTTGAACAGACAGGAGGCCAGCTCCAGTCACCTGGGTGGTTTAGAAAATCTCAAACTCTGAAATGTTTTTTTTTTTTTAAACATCTTTATTGGGGTATAATTGCTTTACAATGGTGTGTTAGTTTCTGCTTTACAACAAAGTGAATCAGCTATACATATACATATGTTCCCATATGTCTTCCCTCTTGCGTCTCCCTCCCTCCCACTCTCCCCATCCCACCCTTCCAGGCTGTCACAAAGCACCGAGCTAATATCCCTGTGCCTTGCGGCTGCTTCCCCCCAGCTATCTACCTTACTACGTTTGTTAGTGTGTATATGTCCATGACTCTCTCTCGCCCTGTCAAAACTCACCCTTCCCCCTCCCCATATCCTTAAGTCCGTTCTCCAGTAGGTCTGCGTCTTTATTCCTATCTTACCCCTAGGTTCTTCATGGCATTTTTTTCCCTTAAATTCCATATATATGTGTTAGCATACGGTATTTGTCTTTTTCTTTCTGACTTACTTCACTCTGTATGACAGATTCTAGGTCTATCCATCTCATTACAAATAGCTCAATTTCATTTCTTTTTAAGGCTGAGTAATATTCCATTGTGTATATGTGCCACATCTTCTTTATCCATTCATCCGATGATGGGCGCTTAGGTTGTTTCCATGTCTTGGCTATTGTAAATAGAGCTGCAATGAACATTTTGGTACATGACTCTCTTTGAATTTTGGTTTTCTCAGGGTATATGCCAAGTAGTGGGATTGCTGGGTCATATGGTAATTCTATTTGTAGTTTTTTAAGGAACCTCCATACTGTTCTCCACAGTGGCTGAACCAATTCACATTCCCACCAGCAGTGCAAGAGTGTCCCCTTTTCTCCACACCCTCTCCAGCATTTATTGTTTCTAGATTTTTTGATGATGGCCATTCTGACTGGTGTGAGATGATATCTCATTGTAGTTTTGATTTGCATTTCTCTAATGATTAATGATGTTGAGCATTCTTTCATGTGTTCGTTGGCATTCTGTATATCTTCTTTGGAGAAATGTCTATTTAGGTCTTCTGCCCATTTTTGGGTGGGGTTGTTTGTTTTTTTGTTATTGAGCTGCATGAGCTGCTTGTAAATTTTGGAGATTAATCCTTTGTCAGTTACTTCATTTGCAAATGTTTTCTCCCATTCTGAGGGTTGTCTTTTGGTCTTGGTTATGGTTTCCTTTGCTGTGCAAAAGCTTTGAAGTTTCATTAGGTCCCATTTGTTTATTTTTGTTTTTATTTCCATTACTCTAGGAGGTGGGTCAGAAAGGATCTTGCTGTGATTTATGTCATAGAGTGTTCTTCCTATGTTTTCTTCTAAGAGTTTGATAGTTTCTGGCCTTACATTTAGGTCTTTAATCCATTTTGAGCTGAAATGTTTTTAAACATGATCCCAGATGTTAATGCTAATGCCTTACAAAGAAGCTTGAGCTTTTTGGCAAGGAACTGGAAACTATAATGAGTATTATTGCAGATTTGTAAAAGTCAGAAATAAGTTCTGGAACCGAAAAATGCAAAAACTGAAATAAAAACTCAAGAGCAGATTAAACCCAACTGAAGAAATATCAGTAAATTTAAAACATATCAAAGTGAAGCAAGGAGAAACAGAAGAATAAAAAAATTACAAAAAAAGAAGATAAGAGAACATAGAGGATAGAGTAAGGCACCTGTCATCTGGTTAATTGGAATCTCAAAATGAGAGGAGAGAGAGAATAAGACAGCAAATGGATCTGAAGGGATAATGGCTAAAAGTTTTACAAAACTGATGAAAGATATAATTCTGAAGATTCAAGGAGGGAAGGAGGGAAGGCATCATACCCGTTGCTATCAGTGGGCCAAGTTTTGTGACAGCCACTCCTACCATCAGTCCTAGCCTACAGAGGAGAAATACAACTGATGCTGGTGCCTGTCTCACCAGTGAATCCTTATGGCTTTGATGAATAGTGTGTTCTCTGGGACTTCCCATGGAACATAATCTGGTGGGTCTTTCAGCCTCACATGGTATATCTACTCCAGCATGCCCACTTCCATGGTCATTTTCATCCCTTCCTTCTCCATCTGTCATGGCAATTCAAGTATTTTAACTTCACTCAGCATGAACTATTGCTTTCTCCAGGCTTCTGGAGCTTTCCTGGCTGCAAATTTGCACCAACCTCTGGGATCCTTGCCAGGAAGTTATAGCCTATATCCAGAAAGAGAACCCCCTGGTCAATAAGCTCCCTCAATCCATTCTTGTGTTCCAGCTTCCTTGATCAAGCATCCTCAAAATCCAAACCCAAGGTAATCTCCCAGCTCAGGCTGATACATGCTTGCGAAATTTTGCTGTTCCTTTGGAGTATAGTCCCTTTTCTCCCTTATCAGAAATATAATTTACTGACATGAGAAGTCTATGTAACAAAAATATATGGAAAATATGAATGGTGTTATTTCTATTAAGGAATTAACATCAGTAATTTAAATCCTTTGCAAAAAAAAAAATCTTCTTACCTATTTGGCTTCAAAAGCAAGTTCTACCAAATAATAATGGAAGAGATAATGGCGAAAGAGTAACTTTTTAACAAATGGTGCCAGAGAAACTGGACATCCATAGAACAAAATCAAACAAACAAAACCAAAAAACCTTGACCTTAACTTCACATCTTACACAAAAATTTACTCAAAATGGATCATGGACTAAAATGTAACACATAAAACTACAAAACTTTTAGGAAAAAACATAATAAAAAATCTTTAGGACCTAAGACAAGGCAAAAAGTTCTCAGCTTTGATACCAAAAGCACAACCCATAAAATGAAAAACTGATAAATTGGACCTCATCGATTTTAAACTTTTGCTCTTCAAAACACCCAGTCAAGAAGATGAAAAGACAAGCTATAGAATGGGAGGAAATGTCTACAAACCACATATTTGACAAAGGACTTGTATTTGGAATATATAGAGAATTCTCAAATCTCAACAGTAAACAAACAATCCAATTAGAAAATGGACAAAAGTCATGAACAGACATTTCATTGAAGAGGATATACAGATGGCAAATAAGCAATGGTTTTGTGATTTTTTTTAATCCTTATTTTTTAAAGACAAAGGTTGAAATAGTGCAGTAGGCAGAATAATGACCCCCCTCCCAAAGAGGTCCACGTCCTAATCTCCAGAACCTGTGCTCTAGAGAACCTGTAACCTATGTTACATTACACAGCAAGGAGGAACCAAGATTGCTATCAACTGACTTTGAGATGGGGAGATTACCCTGCATTATCTGCGTGGGCCCAATGTAATCACAAGGATCCTTATAAGGGTGGCAGGAGTGTCAGAGTCGGAGTGATGCAATGTGAGAAAGACTTGACCAGAAATTGCTGGCTACAGATAAGGAATGTGGGCGATCTCTAGAAGCCAAAAAAGACAAGGAAATGGATCCTCTCTTGGAGCCTCCAAAAAGGAAGGCAGCCCTGCAGACACCTTGATTTTAACCCAGTGAGACCCATTTCAGACTTTTGAAATAAATTTGTGTTGTTTTAAGCCACTAAGTTTGGGGTCATTTGTTACAGCAGTAACAAGGGTCTAATACAACTGAATCACTGTGCTGTACACCTGAATCTTAGACGATATTATAAATCAACTACATTGATTTAATCAACTTCAATTAAAATTTTTTACAATACATAAACATAAAAAATAAGAAGCTAATACAAATACTTACAGATAAAATGATACTATGGTGCTTTTAAAACATGGCCAAGATTTTTTTGACATTCCTCTCATGGAGAGGTAGGAGTCTAGTTCCCCTCTCCTTGAATCTGGACAGGCTTGTGACAACTTTGACCAATAGATTATGTTGGAAGAGGTACAATGGGATTTCTGTGGCTAGGTCATAAAAAGCTATTCAGCTTCCACCTTATTCACAAGGAACAGTCATCTTTTACCCCTAAGACTGCCATCTGGAAGGGCCACATATACACAGCTCCAGTTGACAGTCCCAGGTGAGCCTGTCCTGCAACTGTCCTAGCCCAGGCACCAGACATGACCAAGGAAGCTATGTTAGAAGTGGATCTTCCAGCCCAGATGGTGAGGGTTATCTTTAAACTGGACTGCTTGTGGCATCGTCATATATATCACACCTATGCAGTCAAGTCAGTTGTGAAAGAACATCAGCACCTTCTGCTCTGTGGGGGAGCAACCGTCAGCACACATTTCACAGATATATCTGTCCTTGAAAGGAGGCCTGTCGCAATACAAGCTCCTGGCCACCCACTAAGGATTCTTCAGAAGGACCTCAGGAAACAAATAATTTCATCAGAAGTGTCCCCAACCAATGGAGAAATCCAGCTATTCATGCAGATGCTCTGAACCCCTCTGTTAACCGAAGGGCGTTGACAACCCTGAGTTGTGCAACTCACAGCATGACACCAACACTATACTAAATATTCCCCTCCAGTCACCCCCGGTTTCCATCTTCCAAGAAAAATGGCCACGGCTTGAACCCAACGCGGTCTCCCTTTCAAAAGTGCCCAGGCTATCATATTCTACCAAGTGGTTCAGGGAGAAAGAACAAGGCAGGCTAATTCCACTTTATAAATAAGATAATTGAGGCCATATTCACTGAATAATTGGCAAGAGGCATACTCCAGGTCTAGTTATTTCCCATTGGTGCAGGTAAGTTTAGATTCATGTCAGCTATTCCCAAAAGCCCTGTTGTTGTGGAGACATAAGAGATATCTCAGGTTTGATCTCTGTCGTTTTGTGACATCATGGGCTAGATGAAATTCCCTCCTCCAAAAGATGGTAGGCATTTTAGTGAGCTAAGTCCCCTAAAGAGTAAGAATAAAAGCCAAAATGGAGAGATAGAGAGGGAGTGAGGGGAAATTTACCAGGAAAAACCACATGTCCCAGTTCATTTAAGTTCCCCAATTTTAAGAAATGTTATGTCTTTCTAGTTCCTTCTGACCTTTTGTGGGTGGAAGGCAAGGAGAAGTTGATGTCGTTCGGCTTTCGAATGATTCAGTGTTTTGCTGTGCCTTCTCCTCAGCTTCCTGCTGATTTTGTAGCAGCCGCCAGTGCTCTAAGCCAATGTCGTGTAAGGGCCGCTCGTCCTGCTTATTCTTGGGATGACAAACTGGGAAGCCCCATAGAGGGGAGCTGTCTGCGTGAGTATAGAGAAGTAGACTGGGCACCATGGTAGAAATACTGTCTCTGAGTCCATCACAGATACAGAAGAGACTCTGAGGTGTTTTCTGAGCCAGTCCAGACCCAGCACGGAACCAGGAAGAGTTGGCCAAGTGCAAAAAGAAGAGAGCAGCAGGAGGGTGGAGGGGCAATATAGGAGTAGGGGTTTAAGAGGTACAAATAAAATAAGGTACAAGGAGAGGAGAAACATATGGACACCGAGGGGGGAAAGCGGGGTTGGGGGGGGTGGTAAAAAAAAAAAATAATAAAAGATCTTGTACCACTGTCTCAAAAAAAAAAAAGCTACAAGGGTATATTGTACAATGCAGAGAATATAGCCAACATTTTATAATAACTATAAATGAAGTATAACCTCAAAATTGTGAATCACTGTTCTGTATACCTGTAACTTGTATAATATTGAACAGCAACTATGCTTCAATAAAAAATAACTAAATGCCAAAAAGAAGAGAGAGCAGGAGGGAAGCTATTTGAGGAGATCCCCATGAGAGAGTCGAGGAAACTGGGGTTCCTGAGGTATGAGAGCTGATTGCTGAGAAAGTGACAGATCCTGAGATGTCAAGTCAGAAAGAATGAAGGGGTCATCATGGCCAAGAAATCTCCCTGCTGGTTGCGTCCTTAATCATTCTGCTCTTCTTCATAGCTTCCATACTAAAAGAGATCAGCTGGTCTGTGCCAACCCCAGTGATGTCTGGGTCCAGGATTACATCAAGAGCCTGGAGTTGAATCTGAGGGGTCCGGAAAGAAAGAGCCAAATCCATCAGTAGATTAGGAAGCAGAAACCTGAGCCAGAAGAATGGGACCCAGCAACTTTCTTTTATGGGTCTAAACCCCACCTCCTACTAACCAAACTCTGGAGTCTTCCATGTTTAAATTTTAATTTATTTAAATTATTTCATCTTTATTAATGTAATTCAAAATTGGAAATATGTTTTCTACTGAATGTTTTCTCCAAGAAATCACATAGTACATACTTGTTCAAGGTGATGTTGGGTGCTTGTGCTAAATCTTCTCTCTAGATATTGGGCCAAATCCATCAACAAACAAGACTTTATAAATATTCATTTTTCAACAAATATTTGGACTTTGCACTATGTTATAACCCTTTGAATAATGAAGATACTTCTATTTATTTAAAGGTAAGCCTTGGGAGGGCTTCCCTGGTGGCGCAGCGGTTAAGAGTCACCGGCCAATGCAGGGGACACGGGTTGGAGCCCTGGTCCAGGAGGATCCCACATTCCGCGGGGCAACTAAGCCCCTGCGCCAAAGCTGCTGAGCCCGCGCTCTAGAGCCTGTGAGCCACAACTGCTGAGCTCATATGCCACAACTGCTGAAGCCCGGGCGCCTCCACCACAGGAGAGGCCGCCTCAATGAGAGGCCCATGCACCGCAACGAGGAGTGGCCCCGGCTTGCCACAGCTAGAGAAAACCCGCGCTCAGCAGGAAGGACACAACACAGCCAAGAATAAATGAATAAATAGATGGATTTATAAAATAAAGAAATAAATAAAATGAAACGAAAGTAAGTCTTGGACTTCTGGCCATTATGTTGTTTCCTTGATCATCAATAATTCTGATTGAGAAGAATGAAAGGGGAAGTTTAGGAAAATTGGAAGAGTGAGAAAAGACAAAAAAAGAGAAGACATGCCACCTTAATGACACTATGCCTTACGATGGAGACAGCATCCTAGAAAGCTAAAGCCAAAATATTATGTTATAAATTAAACTGTAATTTCTGCTTCCTAAAATAAAATCAGCACTTTACATGAACAAAAAAGCAAGACATTCCTTCATGTGCACCTTTGCTTTTTGAAAAAAAATAAATCAATCTTTCTTGAGAAAAATGACATTTATTCAGAGTCTAATATGAATTAAGAATTTTCATAGACACACAGACATAGAAAACAAACTTATGGTTACCAACGGGGGGGAAGGGGGTGAATAAATCAGGAGTTTGGGATTAACAGATACACACTCCTATATATAAAATAGATAACCAACAAAGACCTACTGTGTAGCACAGGGAACTATACTCAGTCTTTCTTAATAAGCTATAAGGGAAATAATCTGAAAAAGAATATATATATATATATATATATATATATATAAAAAACTGAATCACTGTGCTGTACTCCTGAAACTAACACAGCACTGTAAATCAACTCTACTTCAACTAAAAAATGAATAAAGGAAATGTGGTATATAAAAATAGTAATTTTCATGTATTGGCTCATTTCATCCTCAAAATGTTACTACGATGCAAATGCTGTTGCTCCTCCAGTTGACAGATGAGGAGACAGAAGTTCAGAGGGTTTAGATTAACTTCCTTATGGCTATGTAGTTAGCAGTGTTGGATAAACCTGGGTCCATCCATGTCACGTGGTCTTAACCATCAGATCCCTGTCTCTCAAGGTGTTGTTCCACCTGGCACAGATTTAACCTGACAGTCCCTGTTCCCTGATGTTGCTACTCGGCTTCCAGCTAACCAAGAGATCATCTACTTGGGTGGGCAAAGGCAAGACGGTTCAAGTCCCTCTACCTCTTATGGCATCTTCACTTTGCTCAGGCTTATCGAGCAAAAGTCAGAGTGTAGGCAAAGTCTCTCTGCTTGCCATCTCTCTCCCTTCCCCTTATCCCTACTCAGGTACACTCCGGGCATATCAGCAAATACACTGTTTGTGTTGACTCCACCTAGGTATTGAGAAGACTCCCTCCTTCTTTGATGGCACCTCCAATCTCTACAAGTATTTCCCTTGGAGTTCTCTCATTTGCTTTTTTTTTTTAATTTATTTATATTATTTATTTTATTTTTGACTGCATTGGGTCTTTGTTGCTGCATGCAGGCTTTGTCTAGTTGCAGTGAGCGGGGGCTACTCTTTGTTGCGGTGCGCGGGCTTCTCATTGCGGTGTCTTCTCTTGTTGCGGAGCACGGGCTCTAGGCGCGTGGGCTTCAGTAGTTGTGACTCGTGGGCTCTAGAATGCAGGCTCAGTAGTTGTGGTGCACAGGCTTAGTTGCTCTGTGGCATGTGGGATCTTCCCGGACCAGGGCTCAAACCCGTGTCCCCTGCATTGGCAGGCAGATTCTTAACCACTGCACCACCAGGGAAGCCCCTCTCATTTGCTTTTATGGGAGTAGTGAAGCAATAACATTCCCTACCCTGGGCAATGATTCTCTCCTCTCCCTTCTCTTCAATCTCCTGCTTCAGTAGACTGGAGGGATGTAATGAGGTATAGGGCTAGGCCTGCCAACTCCAGGGATATCGTCTGTGGAGGGGGTATATGGAAAGGTCTTTTTTGGATGAGACAACAGCGTTTTGAAGTAGGATAAATCCCAACCAACATCTTATTAAATTACACAGAAAATTTCAGTAAGATGGAGGGGAGTGACACTGCCTAGGGCTGGAAAATAAAGGAGAATAAGTACTCATAAGACTACACCAGAGGGACTTCCCTGGTGGCCACGACCACAACTAGAGAAAGCCCATGAGCAGCAACAAAGACCCAGCACAGCCATTAATTAATTAATTAATTAATTAAAAAAAAAGATTACACCAGAACTCTGCAACTTAGATAAGAAATCACAAGTATGGCCCCAACTTTAGAAAAGATATACACAACTTGTATAATGGTTAATATTCTTCACATATCAAGAAAAAATAAGAAAAATAACAAATATATTACATACTTAAGTGTATTGAATATATAATTTTGCTTCTAAAAGACATTAAAGTTTCCCCTTTTCCCATTATATTTCCTTCCTGCTATTAGAACTGAAAATAAATGTTCATCCAGAGGAGGTCTTGGTGGCACTGAATAAAGCAAGTCGCCAGGGAGGTTGGGGTGCAAATGAAGAATGAGCTCCATGCCAAGTTCTCCTATCTGCAGACACGGTCAAGATTCCATCCACATCAGGACCCTTACATTTGCTCCCTCAGACCTCCCACTATTTTTATCTCTTATGTCCAAAGACTTGTACACAAATGTTTGTGAGAGTTTTATTCAAAATATCCCCAAACTTCATTCAAAATAGAACTCAAATATTCAAGTGGTGGATGGATAAGCAAATTGTGGTACAGTCATTCTGCTATAACATGAAACGTACATTCCTAAAAATCACTGCACTATAAGAAATCATGCAATAAAAACTGCAGGGTTACGGGAAAATAGGGTTGAGGTACAACACTCAAACAGTTCATCAGTGACACACTGAAAAAACAGGAATCTAATAAAAATGATAGCACAGTTTTACACATGTTAAATAGTTACCATAAATACTACAACAAATATGGCACTTTACTTTGAAAAAGACCTGAAGTTTGCTTGTGGCAGTGAGAGTCAGAGGGTTACAGCTTGTGAGTGATTGTAAAGTGGTAGAAAGAGGGTTGTCTGAAGCCAGAAAGTTGTAACTCCAGTTGTGGATGAGTATGGCTCATAACGCAGTGAACAGAGGTAGCTAGTAGGTATCTGAGGGGTGTGTGTGCGCGTGTGTGTGTGTTGTGTATTCCTATGAGGCTTGTTCACCTGATGTTTTTCACGGATAAAATCACATGTAAGCAAATGGAATAATCTGTGTTATGCTCAACTTGTTTCCTAATATTTTAATCATATCGGAATAAATTCACATCTTCTAAACAAGCATTATAGCAGAACTGACTATACATCCATACAATGGGATATTACTCAGCAATAAGAAGGAGCCAACTACTGATACATGCAACAACATGGATAAAGGTCACAAGCATAATATTAAGAATCCAGACTGAAAAGTCTATGTATCAAATTATTTTACTTACATAGTATTATGGAAAAGATGAAATTATAGGGACAGAAATCTGATCAGTGGTTGCCAAGGACTGGGGATGGGGGAAGGCGACTGAGTGAAAAAGGGGGCAGAAAAGAACTTTTTGGCGTGATGAAAATGCCTTAAATCTGGATTGTGGTGATAGTTACATGATTTTATGCAGTTGTCAAAACTCATCAAACTGTACCCTTAAAAATGATCAATTTTATATGTATTTAAACTATATCTCAATAAACATGATAATACACACATACTCATAAGAAGGCTACAAATGGAAAAAACAAAGCAAAATGAAGTAAACCCCAAAAAGCAAACTTCTGAACTTTAACTTCTAATAGCCATGTGTGGGTTAGCATAATATATTAGAATTCCAAGGAGCTCCAGACACAGAGCAAGCCTGCACACATCTGCCATCTCTTTCCTACAAGTTGTCTTCAAGACCATGATTAGCATACTAAAAGCTAGGGGCAGCAGATCTGAAAGAGAACCTCTTGAAATGTGTTGGACTCCCAGCAAGCTCGAAGCAACTACATGCCAAGGCAGGAGGGGTGGGGGAGAACAGATGACAGAAATTCATCCAAAGTTCTCCAACTTTGCAGCTACCAAAGGCTGAGAACATGGCAGGAAATCTGAGATAAGTCCACTCAAGGCACTATAGGCTTCAGCTATTGAAGGTAGGGGGTAGAAAAGCTGAGAAGAAATCATTCTGGAATGCCATGGGCTTTCAACTACTGAAGTCAGGGGCAGGAGAGCATAGAGAAACAACTCTGGGGCATTCTACTCCTTCACAAATGATAAGGCAGCTGCCTTCCAAAATCTATGATTAGAGCAAAGAAGCAAAGAAAAACTCTCCTGAGGTACCAAAAGCTGAGAGCAGTACTATAAAGAGAAATAACCAGTGACCTAGATGGGCAAATGGGCTATAAATTAAAAAGATCTCATATGGTTCAGAAAGTTAACAGCACAAAGAGATGTTGAGAATTGTGCCAGTGCTCAGATCTCAAACCCTGCTGAAAGAAAAGTCCTGATCCTCCCCTCAGAATATTTAAAGCCAGTACAAGCTGAGTCAAACTACAGCTGCAACGAAGCCCATAGCCAATTTAACTACAGATCAGATAGAATCAGCCCCATATTTAGCAGCCTGAAAGAAGAAGAGGCATGCACGTTCTGGGTAAATTATTTGCTTCAGTCCCTATTGTTCTTGTATACAAAATGCCCAAAACACAATAAAAAATTATGAGACAGGTCTAGAGGGGGGATCACTGAAGTGTGGGGTTCTGGAGTTTGGAGCCGTGTGGCCGACAGGGTCTTGGTGCTCTGGTCTGGTGTCAGGCCTGAGCCTCTGAGGTGGGAGAGCCGAGTTCAGGATACTGGACCACCAGAGACCTCCCAGCCCCACGTAATATCAATCGGTGAGAGCGTTCGCAGAGATCTCCATCTCAATGCTTAAGACCCAGCTCCACCCAACAGCCAGGAAGCTCCAGTGCTGGATGTCCCATGCCAATCAACTAGCAAGACAGGAACAAAACCCCACCCATTAGCAGAGAGGCTGCCTAAAATCATACTAAGTTCACAGACACCCCAAAACACACCACTGGATACAGCCCTGCACACCAGAAGGACAATCCAGCCCCACTCACCAGAACACAGGCACCAGTCCCCTCCACCAGGAAGCCTACACAAGCCACTGGACCAACCTCACCCACTGGGGGCAGATACCAAAAACAATGGAAACTACAAACCTGCAGCTTGTGAAGAGGAGACCCCAAACACAGTAAGTTAAACAAAATGAGAAGACAGAGAAATATGCAGCAGATGAAGGAGCAAGGTAAAAACCCACCAGACCAAACAAATGATGAGGAAATAGGCAGTCTACCTGAAAAAGAATTCAGAGTAATGATACTGAAGATGATACAAAATCTTGGAAATAGAATGGAGAAAATACAAGAAACGTTTAACAAGGACCTAGAAGAACTAAAGAGCAAACAAAAATTATGAGCAACACAATAAATGAAATTGAAAATTCTCTAGAAGGAAACAATAGCAGAATAACTGAGGCAGAAGAACGGATAAGTGACCTGGAAGATAAAATAGTGGAAATAACTACCACAGAGCAGAGTAAAGAAAAAAGAATGAAAAGAATTGAGGACAGTCTCAGAGACCTCTGGGACATTAAATGCACCAACATTCAAATTATACAGGTCCCAGAAGAAGAGAAAAAGAAAGGGTCTGAGAAAATATTTGAAGAGATTATAGTTGAAAACTTCCCTCACATGGGAAAGGAAATAGTCAATCAACTCCAGGAAGTGCAGAGAGTCCCATACAGGATAAATCCAAGGAGAAACACACCAAGACACATATTAATCAAACTATCAAAAATTAAATACAAAGAAAAATATTAAAAGCAGCAAGGGAAAAGCAACAGATAACATACAAGGGAACCCCCATAAGGTTAACAGCTGATCTTTCAGCAGAAACTCTGCAAGCCAGAAGGGAATGGCAGGACATATTTAAAGTGATGAAAGGGAAAAACCTACAACCAAGATTACTCTACCCAGCAAGACCTCATTCAGATTTGATGGAGAAATTAAAATCTTTACAGACAAGCAAAAGTTAAGAGAATTCAGCACCACCAAGCCAGCTTTACAGCAAATACTAAAGAAGTAACTTCTCTAGGCAGGAAACACAAGAGAAGGAAAAGACCTACAATAACAAACACAAAATAACTAAGAAAATGGTAATAAGAACATACATATTGATAATTACCTTAAATGTAAATGGATTAAATACTCTAACCAAAGATGTAGACTGGCTGAATGGATACAAAATCAAGACCCATATATAGGCTGTCTACAAGAGACCCACTTCAGACCTAGGGACACATACAGACTGAAAGTGAGAGGATGGAAAAAGATATTCCATGAAAATGGAAATCAAAAGAAAGCTGAAGTAGCAATTCTCATATCAGACAAAATAGACTTTAAAATAAAGACTATTACAAGAGACAAAGAAGGACACTACATAATGATCAAGGGATCAATCCAAAAAGAAGATATAACAATTGTAAATACTTAGGCACCCAACATAGGAGCACCTCAATACATAATGCAAATGCTAATAGCTGTAAAAGGGGAAATCGACAGTAACAAAATAATAGCAGGAGACTTTAACACCCCACTTTCACCAATGGACAGATCATCCAAAATGAAAATAAATAAGGAAACACAGCTTTAAATGACACATTGAACAAGATGGACTTAATTGATATTTAGAGGATATTCCATCCAAAAACAACAGAATACACTCTCTTCCAAGTACTCATGTAACATTCTCCAGGACAGATATCTTGGGTCACAAATCAAGCCTTGGTAAATTTAAGAAAATTGAAATAATATCAAGTATCTTTTCCAACCACAACACTATGAGACTAGATACCACCTACAGGAAAAAAACTGTAAAATATACAAACACATGGAGGCTAAACAATACACTACTAAATAACTAAGATATTACTGAAGAAATCAAAGAGGATATCAAAAAAACCTAGAAATAAATGACAATGAAAACACGACGACCCGAATCCTATGGGATGCAGCAAAAGCAGTTCTAAGGGAAGTTTATAGCAATACAATCCTACCTCAAGAAACAAGAAACATCTCAAATGAACAACCTAACCTTACACCTAAAGCAATCAGAGAAAGAACAAAAACACCCCAAAGTTAGCAGAAGAAAAGAAATCATAAAGATCAGATTAGAAGAAATCATAAAGATCAGATTAGAAATAAATGAAAAAGAAATAAAGGAAACGAGGGCAAAGATCAATAAAACTAAAAGCTGGTTCTTTAAGAAGATGAACAAAACCGATAAACCATTAGCTGGACTCATCAAGAAAAAAAGGGAGAAGACTTAAATCAACAGAATTAGAAATGAAAAAGAAGTAACAACTGACACTGCAGAAATACAAAAGATCATGAGAGATTACTAGAAGCAACTATATGCCAATAAAATGGACAACCTGGAAGAAATGGACAAATTCTTAGAAAAGCACAACCTTCTGAGACTGAACCAGGAAGAAATACAAAATAAAAACAGACCAATCACAAGCACTGAAATTGAGACTGTGATTAAAAATCTTCCAACAAACAAAAGCCCAGGACCAGATGGCATCACAGGCGAATTCTATCAAACATTTAGAGAAGAGCTAACACCTATCCTTCTCAAACTCTTCCAAAATATAGCAGAGGGAGAAACACTCCCAAACTCGTTCTACGATGCCACCATCACCCTGATACCAAACCAGACAAAGATGTCACAAAAAAAGAAAACTACAGGCCAATATCACTGACGAACATGATGCAAAAATCCTCAACCAAATGCTAGCAAACAGATTCCAACGGCACATGAAAAGGATCATAAACCATGATCAAGTGGGGTTTATCCAAGGAATGCAAGGATTCTTCGATACACGCAATACAATCAATGTGATACGCCATATTAACAAACTGAAGGAGAAAAACCACATGATCATCTCAGTAGATGCAGAAAAAGATTTTGACAAAATTCACACCAATTTTTGATAAAAACTCTCCAGAAAGTGGGCATAGAGGGAACCTACCTCAACATAATAAAGGCCATATATGACAAACCCACAGCAAACATCATTCCCAATGGTGAAAAACTGAAAGCATTTCCACTAAGATCAGGAACAAGACAAGGATGTCCACTCTCACCGCTATTATTCAAAATAGTTTTGGGAGTTTTAGCCACAGCAGAGAAGAAAAAGAAATAAAAGGAATACAATTGGAAAAGAAGAAGTAAAACTGTCACTGTCTGCAGATGACACAATACTATACATAGAAAATCCTAAAGAAGCTACCAGTAAACTACTAGAGCTAATCAATGAATTTGGTAAAGTTGCAGGATATGAAATTAATGCACAGAAATCTCTTGCATTCCTATACACTAATGATGAAAAATCTGAAAGAGAAATTAAGGAAACACTCCCATACACCACTGCAACAAAAAGAATAAAATACCTGGGATTAAACCTACCTAAAGAGACAAAAGACCTGTATGCAGAAAACTATAAGATACTGATGAAAGAAATTAAAGACAATACAAAGAGAGGGAGAGATATACCATGTTCTTGGATTGGAGAAACAACATTGTGAAAATGACTATACTACCCCAAACAATCTACAGATTAAATGTAACCCCTATCAAACTACCAATAGCACTTTTCACAGAACTAGAATAAAAAATTTCACACTTTGTATGGAAACACAAAAGACCCCAAATAGCCAAAGCAATCTTGAGAAAGAAAAACGGAGCTGGAGGAGTCAGGCTCCCTAACTTCAGCCTATACTACAAATCTACAGTAATCAAGACAGTATGGTACTGGCACAAAAACAGAAATATAGATCAATGGAACAGGATAGAAAGCCCAGAGATAAACCCACGTACATATGGTCAACTAATCTATGACAAAGAAGGCAAGGATATAAAATGGAGAAAAGACAGTCTCTTCAATAAGTGGTGCTGGGAAAACTGGACAGCTACATGTAAAAGAATGAAATTAGAACACTCCCTAACACCACACACAAAAATAAACTCAAAATGGATTAAAGACCTAAATGTAAGGCCAGACACTATAAAACTGTTAGAGGAAAACATAGGCAGAACACTCTATGACATAAATCACAGCAAGATCCTTTTTGACCCACCTCCTAGAGAAATGGAAATAGAAACAAACATAAACAAATGGAACCTAATGAAACTTAAAAGCTTTTGCACAGCAAAGGAAACCATAAACAAGACGAAAAGACAACCCTCAGAATGGGAGAAAATATTTGCCAACGAAGCAACTGACAAAGGATTAATGTCCAAAATATACAAGCAGCTCATGCAGCTCAATATCAAAAAATCAAAGAACCCAAACCAAAAATGGACAGAAGACCTAAATAAACATTTCTCCAAAGAAGATATACAGATTGCCAACAAACATATGAAAGGATGCTCAGCATCACTAATCATTAGAGAAATGCAAATCAAAACTACAATGAGGTATCATCTCACACCAGTCAGAATGGCCATCAGCAAAAAATCTACAAAACAGTAAATGCTGGAGAATGTGGAGAAAAGGGAACCTTCTTGCACTGTTGGTGGGAATGTAAATTGATACAGCCACTGTGGAGAACAGTATGGAGATTCCTTCAAAACCTAAAAATAGAATTACCATATGACCCAGTAAGCCCACTACTGGGCATATACCCAGAGAAAACCATAATTCAAAAAGAGACATGTACCACAATGTTCATTGCAGCACTATTTACAATAGCCAGGACATGGAAGGAACCTAAGTGTCCATCTACAGATGAATAGACAAAGAAGATGTGACATATATATATACAATGGAATATTACTCAGCCATAAAAATAAATGAAATTGAACTACTTGTAGTGAGGTGCATGGACCTAGAGACTGTCATACAGAGTGAAGTAAGTCAGAAAGAGAAAAACAAATACTGTATGCTAACACATATATGTGGAATCTAAAAAGAAAAAACTGGGCTGATGAACCTAGGGTTAGGACAGGAATAAAGATGCAGACATAGAGAATAGACTTGAGGACACGAGGAGAGGGAAGGGTAAGCTGGGATGAAGTGAGAGAGTAGCATTGACATATATACACTACCAAATGTAAAATAGATAGCTAGTGGGAAGTAGCTGCATAGCACAGGGAGATCAGCTCAGTGCTTTGTGACCACCTAGAGGGGTGGGATAGGGAGGGTGGGAGGGAGGGAGATGCAAGAGGAGATATGGAACACATGTATATGTATAACTGATTCACTTTGTTATAAAGCAGAAACTAACAACACACCATTGTAAAGCAATTATACTCCAATAAAGATGTTAAAAAAAAAAAAAAAAAAGAAGCCTGAATTCTAACTCTGGTCCACCATCTTCTCTGGCTGCTGGTTTTCTGAATAGGGTCACAATTCCTTGCCCCAAAAACTTCTCTCTCGATTTATTGGCCTGTTTTGCAGTGAGCAGTACAAGCTTGGAGTCGGTAATAAAACTACAAGAAAAGAAAAAGTATAGCATAAACAATATTTGGAAGAGAGATTGCTCAGAGGAAAAATGGAAAAGGGACAGAATTGCAGAGGGCCACATGAGGTGATGGGTGCAGGGATGTTTGTTGTGTTGTTTCTCCTTATTTTCAATCTATATTTTATGCCTACTCAGTACTAAAAAAAAAATTATAAAACTATAACAAATTATAGAAAAGAAGATTTAGTAATGGCCCTATTTTTTGTTTAATGGTATATGTATTTAATATGCATAATGGTTATATTGGTTATATCTATATGTGTAGAAAATTACACATCAAAATGTGAATAGTGGTAAACAGTGAGTTTTTTCCTCTTCTCTGATTTTCTTAAAAATTCTATAAGAAGTATGCACCATTTTTGTGAAAAAATTATTTTAAGTAACATATAGAATTTTATAATGAAATAAATTGTATTATAATAAATAATATAATATTTATTGTAATTATATTAATATAATATTTTATAATATATTTATATTATATATATTATATTATATTAATGATGATATAATAATATATATATTTATAATATTATATCATAATATATTTATATTATAATATATTTATATTATATTTATTATAATATAATAAATATATTTATATTTTAATATATTTATTATAATATAATAAATATAATATTTATTATATTATAAATTAGAATAATAAATAAATTGTATTATTCACAATTTGTCAAAGCATAGGCTATGAAACTGATTTTTTTGTGTATGATCCCAGCTGAGGAGAAAGCATGCAGAGGGAAAAGATACATCTAAAAGTGTCACTGTGGGACCACAGCGTATTTCTGCTTACTTCTTTTTGCTTAAGTATTTTCTAAACTTCTCCATATTGTTGCTTTTTAATAATGAATCATGATGAATGTTTTTCTTTTGCCTCATTTTAAGAAGAATGTGCTAAAGGCCTACTGCTTACTTAAACTTGCAGAAGACCCCAAGCATCTTGCTCATGGCTGAATCTCTGGTGCCTGGACAATGCTCAGCTCATTGTATGCATTCAGTAGTTCTTTATAGAATAAATGAAAGGGTAAATGAGTGAATTAATGAATGAACAGACAGTGTTAACTAAACAGGTGGAAGAGATAAAGCAGGACACTTGGTCTCCAATTTTTATTTGACCCTTTTCTGTCCATTACAGTCTAAACGGGCATAATTCCCATGGATAAGAAGAAATTGAAGCCTAAGATGGGTAGGTAGATTGTATGACATTTCATTTCTTGGCTTGGATGAAGTCCCTTCTAGCAGCCCAGACAACTTACAGTAGATACTGATCATCTTTGTGGATTTGGGGGAGGCAAAGAGGTTGTAGAATATAAGATGAGCATACAGCAATTGACTTTCCAAAGAAGGAATAGGAAAGAAGATGGATTCCATGAACTTGAGAGTGGTCAGCCACCTCTGTTATGGACAAGATTCCATACCTAAGCAATTCTTGGTAAGAAATCCTTTGTTGGCAATTTAAAAAGGAAGTGTTCACTGCAAGTCAGCATGGGTGCCGCTACAGCAAGTGTGGCGGGAGCAACTCCACTTCCTTCTCTGGCAGCAGCAGATATCTGAGGAACAGTGGGCTGGAAAGAGCTGTAAACAAAGGCTCTGATCTCCAGCATTTAATAAAAGTACCTGGAACCAGCTGGGAAAACAATAAAATTCAAGAAGCTAATATACAATCTATTGCAGGCTGACACATTATCATATTGCCAGTACAAAAACAAAAACAGCAACTTTACCCAAAAAAAATCTCTTGGAGGCTTAATCCACCCCAAGCCCCCTCCCCCACTCCAGCCCTCCTTTTTTGAATAGAGAAGTAGAGTCAGTTAGGCAAGAGGGTGGAGGGTGCATGTTGCTTACAAAAGCATGGAAGGCAGATAACTCAGTGTCACCAGGAACTTAGATTCGAGAACCCAGGAGTTGGCATAGGGACCCAAGTTCTGGTATGAGTCAGCTTCTTTCATCCTTCTGCCCCTGCGTGTCCCACACCTCCCCCACATCTGATGTTCTGCTAACCAAGGGACAAAGGCCACTGTCTGCCACCCGCCCCGTCCTTTGCATACCCAGTCGCCCACAGTCAGCAGGGAGGAGAAAGGCAGCCATCAGAGGCATCCACTACATGCCTCTCCATCTCTCTGAACTTATAAAGAATGGGGAAAGGCACTGATCCCCACTTAGGCTTTTGTTTGTTGGGAGAAATCAGGCAGCTCAGACCCTCTCCATCTACCTACAGGAGGGAGACTGAAGTCTAAGGGGGATGATTCCGTGGTCTTCTCTTCCTTGTTTTCCCTTAAAGCAAATGACAAGTGTTCCTGTTACATCCACCCACCTGTTCTGCAGGATACAGCTACCTTCAGGGCCCACATGGATGAAATGGGATGCAAACTGTTGAGTGACCAGGCCCAAAGGACCTGGACGATGGACCTCACCTCCCTTCTCTCCAGTCACCTGCTCTTCTGTCTATTCCTCAAATGCCCCAACTCCATTCCCCACTCCAGGTCTTTGCCCTTGATGTTCCCCCTCCCAGGACGAACCTCCCCTGATCTCTGCGAGTCCGGCTCCTCCTCAACAAGCCAGTCCCAACTGAAATGACACCCACTCTGAAGAGGCTCCCCTCACTGGCTTGTTAAGCAACCTCCATTCAACCCTCAGGATCTATCACAACACCTTGGTTTATTCTCTTCCTAACTCCATCTCCTACTCCCTTTTTGTCTGATTCCCCACTATAATTTGAGCATCTGCAGAGCAGAAGCCTTGCTTTTTTTGTCTGCCTCTGTATCCCAAGGGCCTAGAAAGTGCCTGGCACACAGGAGAGGTTCAATAAACATGAGTAGAAAAAATTAAATTTTAAAAATAATTTTTAAAAAAAATAAAAAATTTAAAAAGTAAAAAAAAAGTTGCAAATCTACTGAATGAACTTCAGCCCTAAGGAAGGTCTAAATATGGACATATAAGGAAGATTTCACTCACTTAGATTATGTTACATACACCTTTCAGTAACCATACAAAGCTTTAAAAACTTAATGAAATTACTCAAAAGTTCCCATAGCTTGTAAGCAGTGGACTCCAGGACAAAACAATGCCTCCCTCTGACTAGATCAAAAGTTCCTGCTCTTTCCATTAGAACAGGGCATTAAATTTTTCCTTTTAGTAGGGGTCATTTTCTTTGCAAACACACTGGAACCCTATTATATAAAACTGATAAAAACACAGGTGCTTAAAACCACAATGAGATATCACCCCGCACCATTAGAATGGCTACTCTCAAAGATACAGAAAATAACAAATGTTGGTGAGGATGTGGAGAAATTGGATCTGTTGTGCACTGTTGATGGGAATATAAAATGGTACAATGGCTGTGGAACAATGTGGGAGTTGCTGAAAAAATTAAACATAGGTTTGCCATATGACCCAGCAATCCCAGTGCTGGGTACACAGGCAAAAAAAAAAAAAAAAAATCAAAAACAGGTCCTTAAAGAGGTATTTGTATGGCCACATTCATAGCAACATTTATTCACAATAGCTAAAATGTGGAAGCTGCCCAAGTGTCCATGCACGGATGGACAAGCAAAATGTGGTATATGCATACGATGGAATATTATTCAGCCTTAGAAAGGAAATTCTGACATATGCTACAAAACAGATGAACCCTGAAGACATTATATTAAGAGAAATAAGCCAGTCACCAAAAGACAAACTCTGTATGATTCCACTTATATACGAGGTACCTAGTATGATTCCACTTACGTACGAGGTACCTAGAGTAGTCCAATTCATAGAGACAGAAAGCAGAGTGGTGATTTCCAGTGGCTGGGGGAGGGGAGAATGAGGAGTTATTGTTTAATGGGATAGAGTTTCAGTTTTGCAAGATGAAAAAAGTTCTGTGGATGGATGGTGGTGATGGTCGCACAATGTATGAATGTACTTAATACCATTGAACTGTACCCTTAAAAATGTTTACGATGGAAAATGTTATGCTATATGTATTTTACCACAATGAAGAAAAATTTAAAAACCACACAGGTGCCTGATCTGAATTTGGTGGCAGTGGAGATGGGGACAGTCACCTCTGCCTGACCTCCAGGGGGGTGACCAACACATCCCTGTGTCAGCACTAAAAGTCCCACATCCCAGGAACCCCCTGAGCCCCAGGCAAACCAAGATGGTTGGTACCCTACCTCTCGGTTACTAAGTCATTGTGGTGTCCTTTGCAGGGACCCTGCAGCACAAACTTGAGGGTGACAAGTTACAACTCTATTCTATGGAATACACTGCCCTGCCTCTGGCCCCCCCAGTTCAATCCAGAAGAAACCTGTCCCTCAGTCCTGGCTGAGCAGAGAGCCCCATGCCCCGTCTTGGTTGCTAAGGATCTGATCAAGCCCCCTGTGCTGGGCAGGGGGCAAGGGCTTTAAGCTCAGCCTAGGTGAGGGGTTCCAGTCCAATCCTGGCTGGTGAGGCCCAGCCATCCCAGGATCCTCTCTGGACCCAGCTCCCCACTGCCAACCCCCATCAGGCCTGAGTCTTGTGCTCAGGGTGGACACAGCACTGAACCCTCACATCCCTATCCTGGTGGGCCCTGTAGTTGCTGATCCTGAGACGGTCATCCAGGCCTCTGAGTTCATGGTCCATACCTGAGGCTGGCCTCATCCAGTGGGCTCAACCAGGCTCCCTGGGGAGAGGCAGGAGAGGAGGGCAGTTTCCAACAAAGCCATTGGTCTCTGGGCCTCTCCTACCACCACCTTCAAGATATAAAGCAACTGTGAAACCTGGGGTCGTTCTCTGCCTTCCGCTTTTCTTTAGCTGAATTGACTTAGTTCTCATATTTTAGATACTTCGCTGGTCACAATTCCAAAGAATCAAAACTCCCGTGCAATCTTGGATTTTTCTATCTTGTGAGTTCCTGAGCAAGCAACCTCTTATAAATGAGGCTCAGAGCCTAGATTTCAAGGAGCCAGAGAACCCCTGTTCCTGTAGCTGGTTGGCCACCGGAAGGATGAGGGTCAGCCTGGCTACCCTGGCCTTCCTCCTCACTCCTGCTGCCCTCCACTCCGAGGCCAATAAAGGTGAGACCTGTTAGTCTCATTGCTCTGAACAAAAAGAACACTGTGGCTGGAGGGGGTGGGAGAGGGGCTGCAGGGAGAGATGAGGGTGGCCTAGAAAAAGCAACCTGGAAGTTACTGCAAAACAGACAGCATCTTTACCAAGGATATCTCCCCATTTCTGGTTGGGACTCACTTCTGCCTCCCCTTGGGTGGGGAAAACCTGCCTCAATACAGCCTTCCTGGTCTCTGGTCCCCAACTTAGAGAAGCTGATCCAGAGCACTCCAGGCTATCTGCTCAGCTGCTTCCTGGGGACACACAGGAGCCAGGCATGAGCATAAACTGGGAGAGAGGAAACCACCAAGGATGAAACTGTCTTCATGGTTTAATGGGGTTTTATCCTATTTGGATTGGTTGCCAACATTGAAAAACTGGAAACACTTAAAAATCTGTATTGCCCGAGTTTAGAAAATCAAGGACTGACGTGGCTTCCGGGAAGATGGTGGAAGAGTAAGACGCGGAGATCACCTTCCTCCCCACAGATACACCAGAAATACATCTACACGTGGAACAACTCCTACAGAACACCTACTGAACGCTGGCAGAAGACCTCAGACCTCCCAAAAGGCAAGAAACCCCCCCACGCACCTGGGTAGGGCAAAAGAAAAAAGAATAAACAGAGACAAAAGGATACGGACGGGACCTGCACCAGTGGGAGGGAGCTGTGAAGGAGGAAATGTTCCCACACACTAGGAAGCCCCTTCGCCGGCGGAGATGGCGGGTGGCACAGGGGGAAAGCTTCGGAGCCGCGGAGGAGAGCACAGCAACAGGGGTGCGGAGGGCAAAGCGGAGAGATTCCCGCACAGAGGAACGGGCCGACCGGCACTCACCAGCCCGACAGGCTTGTCTGCTCCCCGCCGGGGCGGGCTGGGCTGGGAGCTGAGGCTCGGCCTTCGGTCGGAGCGCAGGGAGAGGACTGGGGTTGGCGGCGTGAACACAGCCTGCAGGGAGTTAGTGTGCCACGGCTGGCCAGGAGGGAGTCCGGGGAAAAGTCTGGAGCTGCCGAAAAGGCAAGAGACTTTTTCTTACCTCTGTTTCCTGGTGCGCGAGGAGAGGGGATTAAGAGCGCTGCTTAGGGCTTCCCTGGTGGCGCAGTGGTTGGGAGTCCGCCTGCCGATGCAGGGGACACGGGTTCGTATCCCGATCCGGGAAGATCCCACATGCCGCGGAGCGGCTGGGCCCGTGAGCCATGGCCACTGAGCCTGCGCGTCCGGAGCCTGTGCTCCGCAACGGGAGAGGCCACAACAGTGAGAGGCCCATATACCGCAAAAAAAAAAAAAAAAAAAATAAGAGCGCTGCTTAAAGGAACTCCAGAGACGGACATGAGCCGCGGCTAAAAGCGCGGACCCCAGAGACGGGCCTGAGACCCTAAGGCTGCTGCTGCTGCCACCAAGAAGCCTGTGTGCGAGCTCAGGTCACTCTCCACACCCCACTTCCGGGGAGCCTGTGCAGCCCGCCACTGCCAGGGTTCCGGGATCCAAGGACAACTCCCCCGGGAGAAGGCACGGCGCGCCTCAGGCAGGTGCAACGTCATGCCGGCCTCTGCCGCCGCAGGCCCGCCCCGCACTCCGTGCCCCTCCCTCCCCCAGGGCCTGAGTGAGCTGGAGCCGCCGCATCAGCGGCTCCTTTAACCCCGTCCTGTCTGACCGAGGAACGGACGCCCTCCCATGACCTACACTCAGAGGCGGGGCCAAATCCAAAGCTGAGCCCCTGGGAGCTGTGAGAACAAAGAAGAGAAAGGGAAATCTCCCCCAGCAGCCTCAGAAGTAGAGGATTAAAGCTCCACAATCAACTTGATGTACCTGCACCTGTGGAATACATGAATGGACAACGAATCATCCCAAATTGAGGAGGTGGACTTTGAGAGCAAGATTTATGATTTTTTCCCCTTTTCCTCTTTTTGTGAGTGTGTATGTGTATGCTTCTGTGTGAGATTTTGTCTGTATAGCTTTGCTTCCACCATTTGTCCGAGGGTTCTATCCGTCCGTTTTTTGTTTTTAATTTTTTTCTTAATAATTACTTTTTATTTTAATAACTTTATTTTATTTTACTTTATCTTCGTTCTTTCTTTCCTTCCGTCCCTCCTTTAGACAACGAATCATCACAAATTGAGAAGGTGGACTTTGAGAGCAAGATTTATGATTTTTTCCCCTTTTCCTCTTTTTGTGAGTGTGTATGTGTATGCTTCTGTGTGAGATTTTGTCTGTATAGCTTTGCTTCCACCATTTGTCCTAGGGCTCTATCCGTCTGTTTTTTTGTTTTTGATTTTTTGCCTCTTAATAATTATTTTTTTTATTTTAATAACTTTATATTTTATCTTACATTATTTTATTTTACTTTATCTTCTTTCTTTCCTTTTTTCCTTCCTTCCCTCCTTCCTTCCTTCCTTCCTCCCTCCCTCCCTCCTTTCTTTCTTTCTACTTCTACTTCTACTAATTCTTTCTTTCTACTTCTTCTCCCTTTTTTTCTGAGCCGTGTGGATGAAAGGCTCTTGGTGCTGCAGCCAGGAGTCAGTGCTGTGCCTCTGAGGTGGGAGAGCCAACTTCAGGACACTGGTCCACAAGAACCTCCCAGCTCCACATAATATCAAATGGTGAAAATCTCCCAGAGATCTCCATCTCAACACCAGCACCCAGCTTCACTCAACGATCTGCAAGCTACAGTGCTGGACACCCTATGCCAAACAACTAGCAAGACAGGAACACAACCCCACCCATTAGCAGAGAGGCTGCCTAAAATCATAATAAGTGCACAGACACCCCAAAACACACCACCAGATGTGGACCTGCCCACCAGAAAGACAAGATCCAGCCTCATCCACCAGCACACAGGCACTAGTCCCCTCCACCAGGAAGCCTACACAACTCACTGAACCAACTTTAGCCAATGGGGACAGACATCAAAAACAATGGGAACGGGCTTCCCTGGCAGCACAGTGGTTGAGTCCGACTGCCGATGCAGAGGACATGGGTTCGTGCCCTGGTCCGGGAAGATCCCACATGCTGCGGAGCGGCTAGGCCCGTGAGCCATGGCCGCTGAGCCTGCGCATCCGGAGCCTGTGCTCCGCAACGGGAGAGGCCACAACAGTGAGAGGCCCACATACCGCAAAAGAAAAAAAAAACCACACAAAAAACGGGAACTATGAACCAGCAGCCTGCAAAAAGGAGACCCCAAACACAGTAAGATAAGCAAAATGAGAAGACAGAAAAACACACAGCAGATGAAGAAGCAAGATAAAAACCCACCAGACCTAACAAATGAAGAGGAAATAGGCAGTCTACCTGAAAAAGAATTCAGAATAATGATAGTAAAGATGATCCAAAATCTTGGAAATACAATAGACAAAATGCAAGAAACATTTAACAAGGACCTAGAAGAACTAAAGATGAAACAAACAGTGATGAACAACACAATAAATGTTATGAAAAATACTCTAGATGGGATCAACAGCAGAATAACTGAGGCAGAAGAACGGATAAGTGACCTGGAAGATAAAATAGTGGAAATAACTACTGTAGAGCAGAATAAAGAAACAAGAATGAAAAGAACTGAGGACAGTCTCAGAGACTTCTGGGACAACATTAAACGCACCAACATTCGAATTATAGGGGTTCCAGAAGAAGAAGAGAAAAAGAAAGGGACTGAGAAAATATTTGAAGACATTATAGTTGAAAACTTCCCTAATATGGGAAAGGAAATAGTTAATCAAGTCCAGGAAGCACAGAGAGTCCCATACAGGATAAATCCAAGGAGAAATACACCAAGACACATATTAATCAAACTGTCAAAAATTAAATGCAAAGAAAACATATTAAAAGCAGCAAGGGAAAAACAACAAATAACACACAAGGGAATCCCCATAAGGTTAACAGCTGATCTTTCAGCAGAAACTCTGCAAGCCAGAAGGGACTGGCAGGACATATTGAAAGTGATGAAGGAGAAAAACCTGCAACCAAGATTACTCTACCCAGCAAGGATCTCATTCAGATTTGATGGAGAAATTAAAACCTTTACAGACAAGCAAAAGCTGAGAGAATTCAGCACCACCAAACCAGCTCTACAACAACTGCTAAAGGAACTTCTCTAGGCAAGAAACACAAGAGAAGGAAAAGACCGACAATAACGAACCCAAAACAATTAAGAAAATGGGAATAGGAACATACATATCGTTAATTACCTTAAATGTAAATGGACTAAATGCTCCCACCAAAAGACACAGATTGGCTGAATGGATACAAAAACAAGACCCATATATTTGCTGTCTACAAGAGACCCACTTCAGACCTAGAGACACATACAGACTGAAAGTAAGGGGATGGAAAAAGATATTTCATGCAAATGGAAACCAAAAGAAAGCTGGAGTAGCAATTCTCATATCAGACAAAATAGACTTTAAAATAAAGACTATTAGAAGAGACAAAAAAGGACACTATATAATGATCAAGGGATCGATCCAAGAAGAAGATATAACAATTGTAAATATTTATGCATCCAACATAGGAGCACCTCAATACATAAGGCAAATACTAACAGCCATAAAAGGGGAAATCAACAGTAACACATTCATAGGAGGGGACTTTAACACCCCACTTTCACCGATGGACAGATCATCCAAAATGAAAATAAATAAGGAAACACAAGCTTTAAATGGTACATTAAACAAGATGGACTTAATTAATATTTATAGGACATTCCATACAAAAACAACAGAATACACATTTTTCTCCAGTGCTCATGGAACATTCTCCAGGATAGATCATATCTTGGGTCACAAATCAAGCCTTGGTAAATTTAAGAAAATTGAAGTGGTATCAAGTATCTTTTCTGACCACAACGCTATGAGACTAGATATCAACTACAGGAAAAGATCTGTAAAAAATACAAACACAAGGAGGGTAAACAATACACTACTTAATAATGAAGTGATCACTGAAGAAATCAAAGAAGAAATTTAAAAATACCTAGAAACAAATGACAATGGAGACACGATGACCCAAACTCTATGGGATGCAGCAAAAGCAGTTCTAAGAGGGAAGTTTATAGCAATACAATCCTACCTTAAGAAACAGGAAACATCTCGAATAAACAACCAAACCTTGCACCTAGAGCAATTAGAGAAAGAAGAACAAAAAAACCCCAAAGTTAGCAGAAGGAAAGAAATCATAAAAATCAGATCAGAAATAAATGAAAAAGAAATGAGGGAAACGATAGCCAAGATCAATAAAACTAAAAGCTGGTTCTTTGAGAAGATAAATAAAATTGATAAACCATTAGCCAGACTCATCAAGAAAAAAAGGGATAAGACTCAAATCAATAGAATTAGAAATGAAAAAGGAGAAGTAACAACTGACACTGCAGAAATACAAAAGATCATGAGAGATTACTACAACCAACTCTATGCCAATAAAATGGACAACCTGGAAGAAATGGACAAATTCTTAGAAATGCACAACCTGCCGAGATTGAATCAGGAAGAAATACAAAATATGAACAGACCAATCACAAGCACTGAAATTGAAACTGTGATTAAAAATCTTCCAACAAACAAAGGCCCAGGACCAGATGGCTTCACAGGCAAATTCTGTCAAACATTTAGAGAAGAGCTAACACCTATCCTTCTCAAACTCTTCCAAAATATAGCAGAGGGAGAAACACTCCCAAACTCATTCTACGAGGCCACCATCACCCTGATACCAAAACCAGACAAAGATGTCCCAAAGAAAGAAAACTACAGGCCAATATCACTGATGAACACAGATGCAAAAATCCTCAACAAACTACTAGCAAACAGAATCCAACAGCACATTAAACGGATCATACACCATGATCAAGTGGGGTTTATTCCAGGAATGCAAGGATTCTTCAATACATGCAAGTCAATCAACGTGATACACCATATTAACAAATTGAAGGAGAAAAACCATATGATCATCTCAATAGATGCAGAGAAATCTTTCGACAAAATACACCACCCATTTATGATAAAAACTCTTCAGAAAGTAGGCATAGAGGGAACTTTCCTCAACATAATAAAGGCCATATATGACAAACCCACAGCCAACATCGTCCTCAATGGTGAAAAGCTGAAAGCATTTCCACCAAGATCAGGAACAAGACAAGGTTGCCCACTCTCACCACTCTTATTCAACATTGTTTTGGAAGTTTTAGCCACAGCAATCAGAGAAGAAAAGGAAATAAAAGGAATCCAAATAGGAAAAGGAGAAGTAAAGCTGTCACTGTTTGCAGATGACATGATACTATACATAGAGAATCCTGAAGATGCTACCAGAAAACTACTAGAGCTAATCAACGAATTTGGTAAAGTAGCAGGATACAAAATTAATGCACAGAAACCTCTGGCATTCCTATACAGTAATGGTGAAAAATCTGAAAGTGAAATCAAGAAAACTCTCCCATTTACCACTGCAACAAAAAGAATAAAATATCTAGGAATAAACCTACCTAAGGAGACAAAAGACCTGTATGCAGAAAAGTATAAGACACTGATAAAAGAAATTAAAGATGATACAAATAGATGGAGAGATATACCATGTTCTTGGATTGGAAGAATCAACATTGTGAAAATGACTCTACTACCCAAAGCAATCTACAGATTCAATGCAATCCCTATCAAAATACCACTGGTATTTTTCACAGAACTAGAACAAAAAATTTCACAATTTGTATGGAAACACAAAAGACCCCGAATAGCCAAAGCAATCTTGAGAATGAAAAACAGAGCTGGAGGAATCAGGCTCCCTGACTTCAGACTATACTACAAAGCTACAGTAATCAAGAAAGTATGGTACTGGCACAAAAACAGAAAGATAGATCAATGGAACAGGATAGAAAGCCCAGAGATAAACCCTCGCATATATGGTCACCTTATCTTTGATAAAGGAGGCAGAAATGTACAGTGCAGAAAGGACAGTCTCTTCAATAAGTGGTGCTGGGAAAACTGGACAGGTACATGTAAAAGTGTGAGATTAGATCACTCCCTAACACCATACACAAAAATAAGCTCAAAATGGATTAAAGACTTAAATGTAAGGCCGGAAACTATCAAACTCTTAGAGGAAAACATAGGCAGGACACTCTATGACATAAATCACAGCAAGATCCTTTTTGACCCACCTCCTAGAGAAATGGAAATAAAAACAAAAATAAACAAATGGGACCTAATGAAAGTTCAAAGCTTTTGCACTGCAAAGGAAACCATAAACAAGACCAAAAGACAACCCTCAGAATGGGAGACAATATTTGCAAATGCAGCAACTGACAAAGGATTAATCTCCAAAATTTGTAAGCAGCTCATGCAGCTTAATAACAAAAAAAGAAACAACCCAATCCAAAAATGGGCAGAAGACCTAAATAGACATTTCTCCAAAGAAGATATACAGACTGCCAATAAACACATGAAAGAATGCTCAACATCACTAATCATTAGAGAAATGCAAATCAAAACTACAATGATATATCATCTCACACCAGTCAGAACGGCCATCATCAAAAAATCTACAAACAATAAATGCTGGAGAGGGTGTGGAGAAAAGGGAACCCTCTTGCACTGTTGGTGGGAATGTAAATTGATACAGCCACTGTGGAGAACAGTATGGAGGTTCCTTAAAAAACTACAAATAGAACTACCATATGACCCAGCAATCCCACTACTGGGCATATACCCTGAGAAAACCATAATTCAAAAAGAGTAATGTACCACAATGTTCACTGCAGCTCTATATACAATAGCCAGTACATGGAAGTAACTTAAGTGTCCATTGACAGATGAATGGATAAAGAAGATGTGGCACATATATACAATGGAATATTACTCAGCCATAAAAAGAAATGAAATTGAGCTATTTGTAATGAGGTGGATAGACCTAGAGTCTGTCATACAGGGTATGTAAGTCAGAAAGAGAGAGACAAATACCATATGCTAACACATATATATGGAAGTTAAGAAAAAAAAATGTCATGAAGAACCTAGGGGTAAGACAGGAATAAAGACACAGACCTACTAAAGAATGGACTTGAGGATATGGGGAGGGGGAAGGGTAAGCTGTGACAAAGCGAGAGAGAGGCATGGACATATATACACTACCAAACGTAAGGTAGATAGCTAGTGGAAAGCAGCCGCATAGCACAGGGAGATCCGCTTGGTGCTTTGTGATCACCTGGAGGGGTGGGGTGGGGTGGGGAGGGTGGGAGGGAGGGAGACGCAGGAGGGAGGAGATATGGGAACATATGTATATATATATATATGACTGATTCATTTTGTTGTAAAGCAGAAACTAACACACCATTGTAAAGCAATTATACTCCAATAAAGATGTTAAAAAAATAAAAATAGAGAAAGAAATCTATATTGCCCATTTCTCTCGCAAATATGGAAGACCAAGCAGACCTGAGCCCAAGTTTCCACGAGCTAACCTCCAACTGGAACTGAGGTGGTGATGCTGTCCCCTTAGACAGGGGTGCTGCCCAGGCCTCAGGGGTCCCCACTTCCGGGCCATACCCAGCTGCTCTCTCTGACAGGCCTGTGGGGGCATTTGAGCCTGAGACACCCGTGTCAACTTCCCTCCTCTCCCTATAAGCCTTGTCTCATTGTGTATACAGCACAGTCACTCCTGGCATGTAGTAGTCTCTCAATAAATATCAGTAGAATACAGGAAGAGGAAGCAGCAGGTGACTCTGAAAGAGGCAGGGCTGGACCCCAGGTGTCCTGACTCCCAGCTCACTGCCCTAAACAGGCCCGGTTGCCTCTCTGCTGTGGGTTGGAGCTAGGGGAGAAGGTAGCAGAGCCGGGGCCCTGGGAGGAGGTTTCCCAGGAAACCACCCTCCCAAGCTGAGTTGCAACCAAAATCAGAGACAGAAAACACTCCATGCTAGGACTAACATGTGACATCCTGCCAGTTCAAGGGATGATGGCTATTTTCCAGGAACTTTGACTGCAAAAGGGCTTTTTACTGCTCTCCCATAATTTCAGTTCTCATTGTATGACTTCTCATCTGGAAATGGGATAAGTAATAATTTCTCAAACGGTTGTGTGAGGAAGGGAGATAAGTCACATCAGGAACTAAGCCAGGCACCTGGCCTGTAGTAGAGGCTTAGCACAGACTTTCCTCAATTTACAGTGGGGTTACCTCCCGATAAACCCATTGGAAATTGAAAATACCAGAAGTCAAAAAATGCATTTAATACACCTAACCTACCAAACACCACGGCTTAGCCTTGCCCACCTTAAATGTACTCAGGACACTTACCTTAGCCTACAGTTGGGCAAAATCATCCAACACAAAGCGTATTTTATGATAGAATGTTGACTCATGTAATTTTTTTAACACTGCACTGAAATGAACACCAGAGTGGTTGTCTGGGTACAGAGTGGTTATAAGTGTGTCGGTGTTGAGTCTGGTGATCCCATGTCCGACTCAGAGCTGCAGCTGTCTTGCCTAGCATCACAAGAGAGGATCTATCACCTATCACCAGCTCAGGACAAGATCACAATCCAAAATTCAAAGTACAGTTTCTACGGAATGTGTATCACTTTCACACCATCGTAAAGTCAAAATATCCTAAATCAGGGACCGTCTGTAGTGCAAGCTTTTTTTCTTCAGAGAACAGCAAAACAGAATGGAGAAATTAACTGGCTTTACAGTCAGGAAAACATAGATTCAAATTGAATTCATTCATTCATTCAATAAGTATATATATATATATATATATATATATATATATATATATATATATATATATATAAGCCTACTCTGTGCCACTCAGTCAGGCAACATCCTGGAATGCAGCGGTGGGCAGAAGCAGACACATCTGTTTCTAGGAAGCCTCAGTCTGGAAGCTCCGCATTGATCAGCTTGTGACCTTCTGTGCCTCGTTTAGCCTTGCTGACCCTCAGCTTCCGCGTCTGTTCCACAGGGGTCGTAAGGCCTTTATTGCACAAAACAATCATAAGTATAAAAATCAATTTGCACAGTACTTGCCCCATTACTGCTATTTGCCATTTTAAGGACAAAGGTTCAGAAAAAAAAAAAAAGGTTCAGAAAGGGTGAGTGTCCTGCCTGGAGTCACACAGCTCTCAGGAGCAGAAACAAGGACATGTCAAGCTTTCCTGCCTCCTAGCCAAGGCCCTGTTCCTCTGGGCCAAGCAAACTCCCCTCTTCCAGCATCCCCCCCCTCCTCCCTGAGACCTGTGAGGGAGGGTCCTCTCAGATGCAGGGCAACAGTCCCACCCTGCTGTGGCCCACCTTGGGCATCTACTAGCATTTTCATGTGGGAATTCCTTCTCAGCATTTCTCAGGAAATTATATGTTTTTCTAAATTCCAAGTCCCGAGAAAACTCAGTTGAGCAATTGGGAAAATGGAAAAAAGTATTATAATTCTCCTGAAAGTATAAAGCTTAACACTCAACAGAGAGATGTTACTGACTTAAAGGAATTTGCTGACATCAGGAGCAACAGCAGGAAACACTTGGCACCTGGAGTTCAAGGTTAAGATCAGCATGTGTGGAGATCAGGGCAGGAGCATGTATGGGAGAGGTGGTCTCCATCCAACAGCTTGAGACTGTTGCCATGGTACAAGTTCATAGCTCTGCTGCTAAGAAATGCTAATGAGTTTGTAAAACTAATAAATTTTCACAACTCATATAAGTAGTATTTCAAGAAATAACAAGCTCGGGAAACAAAATATATCCTTAAATGGGCAACTTCAACTGTGTTTCTTGCTAGGAGATGTGGATATTATGTTATTGAATAATAATGTCTGCTGACATTGGCCAGTGTTTGAATAATTGCTAAAGGCTACAGTTCTTTATAAATGCTTTAATAGAAGAAATACAAAGAGAAAATGCATAAATGTCATGGAATACTAGGACATGAAACCAGAAACATTGGCTAACTTTTTTTTTTTGCGGTACGCGGGCCGCTCACTGTGTGGCCTCTTCCGTTGTGGAGCACAGGCTCCAGACGCGCAGGCTCAGCAGCCATGGCTCACGGGCCCAGCTGCTCCGCGGCACGTGGGATCCTCCCGGACCGGGGCACGAACCCGTGTCCCCTGCATCGGCAGGCGGACTCTCAACCACTGCGCCACCAGGGAAGCCCCAGATTTCTAGTTTTGAATGATAACTTTTAAATATTAAATAGTTGTAGCATTTTTTCCCATTTTTAAATGATTTTCATTGGCCCTTTACTTTGTGTTAATGTTCCCTTCTTTTCATGTGTTCTATTATCAACCGTCTATATGTGCTAGAGAACATTCAATGTGTTATTGAGTCTATAATCTTGTCACTACACATAGAAACATCATTTATGAGAAGAAACCAAGATGGCGGAGGAGTAGGAGGATGTGGAGTTCATCTCTCTTCACAAATGCATCAAGAATACATCTACACGTGGAACAATTCTCACAGAATACTGGCTGAACACTAGCAGAAGACCTTGAACACCAGAAAGGACAAGAAAGATGTCCCTACCCACATAACTGGGTAGGATGAAAGAAAGAAGGGAAAAAGAAGAGGAGAGGAAGCGGGACGGGATCTGAGTCCCTGGTAGGGAGATGAAGCACAGGAGAGGTTCCTGCATCCTGGGAATCTCCCTCACCGACGGGGAAATCAGTTGGGACAGAAGGGGAGCATCTGAGGCTGTTGGAGGAGGGTGAAATGGCCAGTTTGTGGCAGACAGGACAGAGTGAGATGTATGCAAGTGGTCCGTGCCACAGCCCTGTGTGCCCCAGACTGGGACATGTGTCTGCCGGTGCACATGGTGGCTGAGAGCTGGAGTGTGGGGCTTCGAGCACAAACCTGGGTGGAAGACTGCTGTTGGATGTGAGGAGACAGCCTGAGGAGATGGGAGGGAGGAAATCCGCAAACAGGAATGCTTGTGGAGGAGACCCAGACTGCCATAGAAGCAAGGCACCACTGTTGAGTGACGTGCAGGGGGTGGAGCCACCATTGCAGCCTCTCTCTCCCCACATGCCAGCCCTCTGCCCCGCCAGGCACTAGGAAAAGCCCCCACCAGGGCTGACCTTCTCATGCCAGCTGCCAGGTGCTAAGAAAGGCTCCCACTAGGGCCGGATCTCTCATGCCCGTGGCTGCCAGCTTTCCTGCGCACCTGTCACCACTGGGGCCCCCATAACCCAGGCAGTCATGCCACCTCCGTGTCCTGTACTCACCAGGGCAGACCCAATTGCTCCAGGGCAGCCTCAGGAGCAGACTCCTGTTTCGGTAACAATGGGGTGATTAAGAAGAACAAACATCTTTCCATGCAGCTGCACAAAACACAGATTAAATCACCACGATTGGCTTGGTAAACCCTGTATCTATGGCATATCTGAACGTATGAGTGTTCCCACAAATAAAACCCATCTAGCTCCAGCAGCTGTGAACTTTCAGGACTAGTACATTCAGGAGTTATGACAGGTCAGAGTCTGAGCTGCCCCCACAGTGCCCACAGAGGGACCAGAGACCTACCTACAGGTTTTGGATGGCCTCCTGGGGGAGAAGAAGTTGGCTGTGACTCATGGTAGAGGCAAGGACACTGAGAGCTGAGACCCCAGGAAAATATAATTATTACTATTTTTTCATATTTTGTTTTGTTCTGTTGCTGTTTTATTATTATTTGTTTTTATTTTTGTTTAGTTTTTTTTATATTTCTATTTCTATGTTACTTTTTTGTTCTGTGTTTTTTCCTTGTTTTTCTTTTTCCTTTTTTTTAGTTTGCTTTTTTCTTTGTTCTTTTCTTATCACTTTTTATCATTTTTGTGTTTGTTTTGTTTTGTTTTTTCCTTCAGTTTGCATTCTGCTTTTGTTTTCCATTTTATTTCTTGGGTTTCTTAGTTTTGTTTTTAATTGTTCGATTTCATTTTGTGATTCTTTTGTTTGTCTGGTTGTTCTCTTGTTTTTTGTTTTCTCTGTTTTTGTTTCTGTTCCTTATTTTGTATGTGTGTGTTTTGTTTGTTTGTTTTTATTTGTATGGTTTTGCTTTTACCATTTCTGTGGGGTTTTGTCTGTTTGTTTGTTTTTAATTATTGCTGTTGTTGTATGCTTGTTTTTGTCTTTGCTATTTGTCTTGGGTTTAGTTTGTCTGTTTGTTTTCATTTGTTTTCTTCCCACCCTTCTTCTTCTTTTATTTTTTTCCCCCTTTTTTGCTGAGCCGTGTGACTTGCAGGGTCTTGGTTCCCAGGCCAGAGGTCAGGCCTGAGCCTCTGGGGTGGGAGCACCGAGTCCAAGACGCTGGAATGCCAGAGAATTCCCAGCCCCAGGGAATGTTAGCTGGCAAGAGCTCTCCCGGAGGTCTCCATCTCAACTCCAAGACCCAGTTCCACCCGACTGCCTGCAGGCTCCAGTGCTGAATGGCCCATGCCAAACAACAAGCAAGACAGCAACACAAACCCACACATCATCAGACAGTCTGCCTAAAGTCAGACTAAGCCCACAGACACCCCAATACTCACCACCTGATGCAGCCCTGCCCAGCAAAGGGAAAAGATCCAGCTTCACCCACCAGAATGCAGATACCAGTCCCTCCCACCAGTAAGCCTAGGCAAGCCACTAAACCAACCTCACCCACTGGGGGTAGACACAGAAGCAAGAGGAACTATGACCCTACAGTCTGCAGAAAGGAGACCTCAAACACAGTAAGTTAGACAAAATGAGAAGACAGAGAAATATGCTGCAGATGAAGGAGCAAGGTAAAAACCAATAAGACCAAATAAATGAAGAGGAAATAGGCAATCTACCTGAAAAAGAATTCAGAGTAATTATAGTAAAGATGATGCAAAATCTTGGAAATAGAATGGAGAAAATACAAGAAACATTTAACAAGGACCTAGAAGAACTAAAGAACAAACAAACAGTGTTGAACAGCACAATAACTGAAATTAAAAATGTACTAGAAGGAATCAGTAGCAGAATAACTGAGGCAGAAGAACGGATAAGTGAGCTGGAAGAATGAATGGTGGAAATAACTGCCGCAGAGCAGAATAAAGAAAAAAAGAATGAAAAGAATTGAGGACAACGTCAGAGACCTCTGGGACAACATTAAACGCACAAACATTCAAATTATAGGGGTCTCAGAAGAAGAGAAGGAGAAAGGGTCTGAGAAAATATCTGAAGAGATTATAGTTGAAAACTTCCCTAACATGGTAAAGGAAATAGTCAATCAACTCCAGGAAGAGAGTCCCATATGGTATAAACCTAGGAGAAACATATCAAGACACATACTAATCAAACTAATCAAAATTAAATACAAAGAAAAAATATTAAAAACAGCAAGAGAAAAGCAACAAATAACATACAAGGGAATCCCCATAAAGTTACCAGCTGATTTTTCAGCAGAAACTCCGCAGGCCAGAAGGGAGTGGTAGGATATATTTAAAGTGATGAAAGGGAAAAACCTACAATCAAGATTACTCTACCCAGCATGGCTCTCATTCAGATTTGATGGAGAAATCAAAAACTTTACAGACAAGGAAAACTAAGAGAAATCAGCACCACAAAGCCAGCTTTGCAACAAATGCTAAAGGAACTTCTCTAGGCAGGAAAAACAAGAGAAGAAAAAGACCTACAAAAATAAACCCAAAACAATTAAGAAAATGGTAATAGGAAAATACATATCAATAATTACCTTAAATGTAAATGGATTAAATGTGTCAACCAAAAGACATGGACTGACTGAATGGATACAAAAATAAGACCCATATATATGTTGTCTACAAGAGACCCACTTCAGACCTAGGGACACATACAGACTGAAAGTAAGAGGATGGAAAAAGATACTCCATGCAAATGGAAATCAAAAGAAAGCTGGAGTAGCAATACTCATATCAGACAAAATAGACTTTAAAATAGACTGTTACAAGAGACAAGGAAGGACACTACATAATGATCAAGGGATCAATCCAAGAAGAAGGTAAGATAATTGTAAATATTTATGCACCCAACATAGCAGCACCTCAATACGTAAGGCAAATGCAAACATCCATAGAAGGGGAAATCAACAATAACACAGTAATAGGGCGGGACTTTAACACTCCACTTACATCAATGGATAGAGCATCCAGACAGAAAATTAATAAGGGAAACTCAATCCTTAAATGACACACTAGACCAGATAGACCTAATTGATATTTATAGGACATTCCATCTGAAAGCAGCAGAATACACTTTCTTCTCAAGTGCACACAGAGCATTCTCCAGGATAGATCACATCTTGGGTCACAAATCAGGCCTCAGAAAATTTAAGAAAATTGAAATCGTATCAAGTATCTTTTTCGACCACAACGCTAAGAGATTAGAAATCAATTACCGGGGAAAAAAACCCTGTAAAAATCGCAAACACATGGAGGCTAAACAATATGCTACTAAATAACCAAGAGATCACTGAAGAAATCAGAGGAAATCAAAAAAGACCTAGAAAAAAATGACAATGAAAACACAAAACTTATGGGATGCAGCAAAAGCAGTACTAAGAGGGAACTTTATAGCAATATAATTCTACCTCAGGAAACAAACAAACAAAAAATCTCAAAAAAACAACCGAACCTTACACCTAAAGCAACTAGAGAAAGAAATACAAACAAAACCCAAAGTTAATAGAAGGAAAGAAATCATAAAGATCAGAGCAGAAATAAATGAAATAGAAACAAACAAACAAAAACAATAGCAAAGATCAATAAAACTAAAAGCTGGCTCTTTGGGAAGATAAACAAAATTAATAAACCTTTAGCCAGACTCATCAAGAAAAAAGGGAGAGGACTCAAATCAATAAAATTAGAAATGAAAAAGGAGAAGTTACAACTGACATCACAGAAATACAAAGCATCCTAAGAGACTACTACAAGCAACTCTATGGCAATAAAATGGACAACCTGGAAGAAATGGACAAATTCCTAGAAAGGTACAACCTTCCAGGACTGAGCCAGGAAGAAATAGAAAATGTGAAGAGACCAAACTCAAGTAATGAAATTGAAACTGTCATTAAAAATCTTTCAACAAACAAAAATCCTGGGCCAGATGGCTTCACAGGTGAATTCTATCAAACATTTAGAGAAGAGCTAACACTTACCCTTCTCAAATTCTTCCAAAAAATTGCAGAGGGAGGAACACTCCCAAACTCATTCTTCAAGGCCACTATCACCCTGATACCAAACCAGACAAAGATATCACAAAAAAAGAAAATTACAGGCCAATATCACTAATGAGCATAGACCCCAAAATCCTCAACAAAATACTAGCAAACCAAATCCAACAACACACTAAAAGGATCATACACCATGATCAAGTGGGATTTAGCTCAGGGATGCAAGGATTCTTCAATATAGCAAATTGAAGAATAAAAACCATATGACCATCTCAATAGATGCAGAAAAAGCTTTCAAGAAAATTCAACACGAATTTATGACAAAAACTCTCCAGAAAGGGACATAGAGGGAACCTACCTCAACATAATAAAGGCTGTATATGACAAACCCACAGCAAACATTATTCTCAATGGTGAAAAGTGAAAACATTTCCTCTAAAATCAGGAACAAAACAAGGATGTCCACTCTTGCCACTCTTATTTGCAATAGTATTGGAAGTCCTAGCCACAGCAATCAGAGAAGAAAAAGAAATAAAAGGAATCTAAATTGGAAAAGAAGAAGTAAAACTGTCACTGTTTGGAGATGACATGATACTATACACAGAAAATCCTAAAGATGCCACCAGAAAACTACTAGAGCTAATCAATGAATTTGGTAAAGTTGCAGGATACAAAATTAATGCACAGAAATCTCTTGCATTCCTATGCACTAACAACGAAAGATCAGAAAGAGAAATTAAGGAAACAATGCCATTCATTCACCACTGCAACAAAATGAATAAAATACCTAGGAATAAACCTATCTGAGAAGGCAAAAGACCTGTACACAGAAAACTATAAGATACTGATGAAAGAAATCAAAGATAACACAAACAGATGGAGAGATATACCATGTTCTGGGATTGGAAGAATCAAGATTGTGAAAATGACTATACTACCCAAAGCAATCTACAGAGTCAATGCAATCCCTATCAAATTATCAATGGCATTTTTCACAGAACTAGAACAAAAATTTTACAATTTGTATGGAAACACAAAAGACCTCGAATAACAAAAGCAATCTTGAGGGAAAAAAACGGAGCTGGAGGAATCAGGCTCTCTGACTTCAAACTATACTACAGGGCTACAGTAATCAGGACAGTATGGTACTGGCACAAAAACAGAAATAAATATCAACAGAACAAGAAAGAAAGCCCAGAGGTAAACCCACACACCTATGGTCACTTAATCTATGATAAAGGAGGCCAGAATATACAGCCTTTTCAATAAGTGGTGCTGGGAAAACTGGACAGCTACATGTAAAAGAATAAAATTAGAATACTCCCTAACACCATACACGAAAATAAACTCAAAATGGATTAAAGACCTAAATGTAAGGCCAGACACTATAAAACTGTTAGAGGAAAACATAGGCAGAACACTCTTTGACATAAATCGCAGCAAGATCTTTTTTGACTCACCTCCTAGAGTAATGAGAATAAAAACAAAAATAAACAAATGGGACCTAATTAAACTGAAAAGCTTTTGCACAGCAAAGGAAACCATAAACGAGACAAAAAGACAGGGACATCCCTGGTGGTCCAGTGGTTAAGAATCTGCCTTCCAATGCAGGGGACACAGGTTCGATCCATAGTTGGGGACTAAGATGCCACATGCCGCAGGGTAACTAAGCCCAAGCACTGCAACTACTGAGCCCATGTGCTCTAGAGCCCATGTGCCACAACTAGACAGCCCACACACCGCAACTGAGCCCACAGGCTACAAAGAAGATCCCATGTGCTGCAACGAAGATCCTGCCACAACTGAGACCCAATGCAGCCAAATAAATAAATGAATAAATTAAAAAAAAAAAAAAGACGAAAAGACAACCCTCAGAATGGAAGAAAATATTTGCAAATGAAGCAACTGATAGGGATTAATCTCCAAAATGTACAAACAGCTTATGCAGCTCAATATTAAAAAAACAAACAACCCAGAATTCCCTGGTGGCACAGTGGTTAAGAATCTGCCTGCCAATGCAGGAGACACAGGTTTGATCCCCGGTCCGGGAAAATCCCACATGCTGTGGAGTAACTAAGCCCATGCACCGCAACTACTGAGCCTGCGCTCCAGAGCCTTTGAGCCACAACTACTGAAGCCCACACGCCCTAGAGCCCATGCACTTCAACTACTGAAGCCTGAGCACTCTAGGGCCCCTGCTGTGCAACAAGAGAAGCCACCGCAAATAAGAAGCCTGCACACCGCAACAAAGAGTAGCCCCTGCTCACCACAACTAGAGAAAGCCCACGTAGAGCAATGAAACCCAACACAGCCAAAAAACAAACAAACAGCCCAATCAAAAAATGGGTGGAAGACCTAAATAGAAATTTCTCCAAAGACATACAGATGGCCAACAAACACATGAAAAGATGCTCAACGTCACTAATTATTAGAGTAATGCAAATCAAAACCACAATGAAGACTCACCTCACACCAGTCAGAATGGCCATCATCAAAAAATCTACAAACAATAAATGCTGGAGAGGGTGTGGAGAAAAGGGAACCCTCTTGCACTGTTGGTGGGAATGTAAATTGATACAGCCACTGTGGAGAACAGTAAGGAGGTCCCTTAAAAAACTACAAATAGAACTACCATATGACCTAGCAATCCCACTACTGGGCATATACCCTGAGAAAAAAATAATTCAAAAAGAGTCATGTACCACAATGTTCACTGCAGCTCTATATACAATAGCCAGTACATGGAAGCAACTTAAGTGTCCATTGACAGATGAATGGATAAAGAAGATGTGACATATATATACAATGGAATATTACTCAACCATAAAAAGAAATGAAATTGAGTTATTTGTAGCAAGCTAGATGGACCTAGAGACTGTCATACAGAGTGAAGTAAGTCAGAAAGAGAAAAACAAATACCGTATGCTAACACATATATATGGAATCTAAAAAAAAAAAATGGTTCTGAAGAACCTAGGGGCAGGACAGGAATAAAGACGCAGATGTAGAGAATGGACTTGAGGACATGGGGAGGGGGAAGGGGAAGCTGGGACAAAGTGAGAAAGTGGCATGGACATATATACACTACCAAATGTAAAATAGCTAGCTAGTGGGAAGCAGCTACATAGCACAGGGAGATCAGCTTGGTGCTTTGTGTCCACCTAGAGGGGTGGGATAGGGAGGGTGGGAGGGAGACACAAGAGGGAGGAGATATGGGGATATATGTATACGTATAGCTGATTCACTTTGTTATAAAGCAGAAACTAATACACCATTGTAAAGCAATTATACTCCAATAAAGATGTTAAAAAAAGAAAGAAAGGAAACAATTGCCCTTATAATAGCCTCAAAAAGAATAAAATACTTAGGAATAAATTTAACAAAACAAATGCAAGACTTGTACGCTGAAAACTACAAAACATCATTGAAAGAAATTAGAAATAAGCTGAATAAATGGAAAGATATCCCATGTTCACGGATTGGAAGATTCAATATTGTTAAGTTAGTAATACTCCCCAAATTCATCTATAGATTCAGTGTGATTGCTATCGAAATCTGAGGTAGTTCTATTGCAGAAAATAACAAGTTGATCATAAAATTTGTATGGAAATACAAGAGACCAAGAATAGCAAAAGAAAAAAAAATCTTGAAAAAGAAAAACAAAGTTGGAGCATTCACAATTCTTGACTTCAAAACAAACTACAAAGCTAATCAAGACAGTATGGTACTGGTATTAGGATAAACATATAGATAAATAAAATGGAATTGAGAGTCTAGAAATAAACCCTTACATTTATGGCCAAATGATTATTGACGAGGGTGCTATTAAAAGATAAACTGAGTCATATTAAACATTTTAGGAGTTATTTGAGCAAAAATCAACTAGAAGTGGGCAGCATCAAACCACAAGTGGTTAGCAGTGCTCCACCAACAGGAACTGGGGGAAAGGCTTTTATAGAGAAAAGGCAAAAGCAAAACAAGGAAATTATTTGATTGGCTCTAGCTTAAGCCATTGCCTTATTTGGGAAACCTTAGTTGGCTGTTTGTGATTGGTTTTCCTTAAGTTTCAATTTCTTAACCTTGAAGCACTTATAGGCTTAGATTTGCTTTGCTTATATAGGCAGCTAAGATATTAGAACTACCTCAGTCTAATGGCCTCCTTCTTTAATTCATTTACAGTGCCAGATCAACTCGATGGGGAAAGAATAGTCTTGTCAACAAATAGTGTTGGACCAACCGTATACCCATATGCAAAAGAATGAGGCTGGACCTTTCCTTATACCACACATGAAAAGTAACTTAATGGAGAATGCAAACAACATACACATTTATTAGTAATGAGGAAAGCTGAAATAAATTTACAAATAGATGCAAATTTGGTCAATATACACAGGGCAATAATCAATGGTATTCCACCAGACAAAATTCATTTGCAGTTCTGTAGATAAGGATTATATGCGTGGCTATAAGTTTTCTACAATTTACTAGGTCCTAAAACAATGCAAAGACAATGAAAGGTACAAGCCCTTTCAAAATCAGATCATCCAGAAGAGGACCCTAGAGAAGACACCCAGCAACCTTTTATTTTTTTTGGAAGAAGGCAGTTCATTTCAAACTCCTTCAGTTTTTCTCAACGTTCTTCTTGGAGTGCTTTTCCTCCTGTTCTGTCCCTAGCACTCTCACTATGCAGATCGTAGCCAAAATGGCAATACCTAGGAGGGAACTCCCTTGCCCCCAAACCCAATTTAGGATTTCCTATTCTCTTATAGACCATCCTGGGCTTTTTCTTCAGATCACTTATCACATTTTATAATTTGACACTATTTGTGTGGTTATTTCTTCACTATCTGGCTGCCATGAGAACACATCTCCATTTTGCTTACCACTATTCCTAACTGTCTTGCCCTGGGCTTTCGTAGGTTCTCAGTAACCACTTGTTAGTCAGCTGGTCAATCAATCCACAAATAAATCAACTGATGGTAAATGCTACCCCAGCACCTGGTTGTCAACCTCATTTGTGAATCACAATTTTGAGAGAAAAAAATAGGTTTTCAGTTGGGGTTTCACCCTAAATTCCGCCTAATGGAAAGTTGAATATCTGACTCATAAGAAAAGATCAAGAGCTTATATACTTTTCTTGAAGATTTTGATTTGATACATTTAACTTTATTATTAGCAGAGGACAGAAGGTTGATTTTCCTAGGGCTTTGTTTTTTTGTTTTTTTTGGGGGGGGGTTGGGTTTTTTCTCTGTGGGACATTTTAGGCCAAGTTATTTATATAGGGAGAGACAAGGCTATTGATGAGGCTAAAATCAGTCTTAAAAACTACACAGTTATTCAGAGCAGCTTTACTTGTAATAACCCAAAACTGGAAATAGTCCAAATGTCCTTCAATGGGTGAATGCTTAAATAGACTAGTACATCCATACCGTGGAATACTACCAGCCACAGCCATAAAAGAAACAAATAATTAATACACACAACAACTTGGATGGAGCTCAAAGGCTTTACGCTAAGAGGAAAAAAAAGCCAATAACCCCACAGAGCAACAGCTCGTAGGGGTGTACACAGCCCTCGTCCACAGAGAGCCTCTCAGGGAGAAATGAACCACAGCAGCCAGTGGACCGCACTCAGAGCAGTTTGGCTGGTGAGCTCATGAGCCCTGGTTGTTAACCCTTTGCACTGACCGGCTGTTCTAAAGGGATTAACCCTAAGGCTTGGACAAAGGGAAGCCGAGGGGTAGATGATCATGAACAAGCCCTTGTGGGGTCAGGATAGGTGGAAAGACATTTGGGTTCACCTGCAAGACCTGAGGCAGTCCTCACTGTTTCCATGTTCCAACTCAGAAGGCACTGGCAATCAGGAAGCTGATGCCCTAGCCTGGGGTCCTGGTCTGGCCTGTCCTGCCCCCAGTCCATCTCCTCACACCTGACAGTGCTGCCTCCCCTGGCCAAGATGAATGGTGCGCACAACCAGGTCAAGTTCCTAAAGCTGCCACCTCCCTCTCCTCGACGGACGCCGGGGACACACGTTCTGTTTCCCACCAGTACCATCATTTGGCCGCCATCTTCGTCCCCTCCATCAGCCTGGAGGACACTGTAGCACACACGGAGGCCCTTATCAAATCCCCCAGCAAGCCCTGAATGAAGGCCAACAAAGCCTGTCCTTACTGAACACTGACATGTCTCTAATGAGAAAAGCTGTCTCCCAACATAGGATGGCCTTGGACATCATCACTGCCTCGCCAGGAGGCACCTGTGCCATTAGCCAAGCAGAATGTTGTGTGTTCATACCTGGTAAGTCTTCTGTCTGCTACTGTGTTGTCTTTATTAAATCACATGAGGACACAGTCACGCTCTGAGTGACCCCACCCCCAAAATCAGTGGTTCCGAACAGTGGGCTCTTGGTGGGAAAAGCTGCCACTGATTTGGGGAATTATTGTCTTAACCTGTGCTTCTCTTGCATGTGCCTGTATCGTTGCTGAGGCATCTGCCTCCAATGTAGCCTGATAGCGGCCAAGAAGGATCCACTTCCGTGCTAGTGAAACCCCTTGGTTTGGTTCTCAGGACCCTTGAGGAAGAAGGGGGGAATGTGAGATTGTCAGAGCTGGTCATGGTCACTAGGGGTGGAGTGTAGGGGGAGGTCCTTGAGAGGATTTGACCTTGAGTTTGACCTGCAAGCTGGAGCTGGGTGATCAGAGGCTGCTCACCCCCTTCCTCTGTCCTTGGAATGTGCATTCAGCTACACTTCCTTGCTCCCAGAAGCTCCCCAAGGATGCAGCCTTGAGAGACTAAGGTGGTGTTAAGACCATCTGCATGGTGCCTGTGCCTGAGCCCAGTTACGGCCTCTATAGAAACTTCTAAGATTCTGGCCGGGCAGGTGCAGAGATCTACTATCTTGCAGCGTCCAAGACGAGCCTCATGCATACATTCTCTCGCTTTTTATTGAGTTTTATTTTATTTTACTGATCACCCCTCATGGTATGCGGGATCCTAGTTGCCTGACAAGGGATGAACCCGCGCCCCCTGCAGTGGAAGCCCGGAGTCCTAACCACTGGACCGCCAGGGAAGTCCCTCCCTTGCTTTTTAAACCTGCCATCAACCAATCTGGAGCAGCCGCCTCTCTCTTCATTCTCTCCCTGCCCTCCAAGTATAGGGGCCAGTTTCAGATTACACCCTGGAGGCTCCAGAGAAGTTTGCAACCCAGCAGAAACACATAACGTTATTTTACTCATCTGTCAAATGATGAAAATAAAACAATTTAGTAACGAATCCCCACCTTCAATACCTTCAATGGGAATTCAGGGATTTAAAAATTACAAAGTACCTTCTTTGTGAATCTGTATCAAGGTGGTATCATGCCGGTATGAGTAGTATTTACCATCTTTTTTGACATGTCTTTGGGGAGAGGAAGGAGGTTGCCCAATCTGAAAAAGGGAAAAATCAGGAAATGAGCAAAGTCTGCCTCTATTGTCCTCAGCTTTCTCCTTTAGGCCCTTTTAGGGCATCTCCACAGCCCTAATCCTTAGTTGCCCAGTGCCTTTAATTTTTTTCTCACTCAGAGGCCATCCTGAAATCAGGTCTCTGAGCCTCTTTTCATACTAAAGTGGGAGTAACTAACCAGAGCATTTTAACAGGGGTTGAAAGGCCAAAACCAAAAGTCAGGAATCATCCACGAGGTGAGAACATCTGGTAGCTTCCAGGCTTTGGGGCCACCTGAGCCTTCCAGGAAGGATGGAAGGGAGGGCAGGGGAGAATGGGGTGGGAACTCTTGGGCACAGGGAAAGGTCTGATGTTGCAGGGCCAACAGGTAGATTGGGCTTAGCAAGGGAAGAAGGCATCCAGGGGTGCTAACAAAACCGGAGACTTGTAATCCTACAGACAGCCCATTGCCACCTGGCCCACCAGGAAGGGGAGACACCTGGTCACAGGAGGGAGAAAAAGGGCTTAGATTTGCAGAGCACCTACTCTGTGCCAGGTATTGTGTGAGGTGCTCTATGGATGACACCTCAGTTGACACCCCCGCCCCAACCCTTGACATAGGTTCCCATTTCTGGATGAGGGTACTGAGACCCAGTGAGGCTAGGTCTCTTTTTTTTTTTTTGCGGTACGCGGGCCTCTCACTGTTGCGGCCTCTCCCGTTGCGGAGCACAGGCTCCGGACGCGCAGGCTCAGCGGCCATGGCTCACGGGCCCAGCCGCTCCGCAGCATGTGGGCTCTTCCTGGACCGGGGCATGAACCTGAGGCTAGGTCTTTGAAGTAATGTGTCTTATTGGACAAACTCTAAGAGGATGGGCCTGCCCAATTAACACTAAGCCACTGCTGTGGGTGGCTATGCCCATCTGGTATCTGAGTGACCCATTCTGAGGGAACTGAGTCATGGCTCTTGCCTACCTGGCAACGCAGACCTGCTGCTCCTCCAGGCTTCCTCACCACAGTAAGCAGCCCTTCATCCCGAGACCCGACCCCACCCCGACTTAGGCAGATGAGCTGGGCGTCCCAGCCAATCACTGCCATCATCAACATCCTCCTTCCCATGGCCATGGCTGAGTCCAGCCTGATCATTTTCACCTGGAGGACTGCAGCAACCTCCTAACTGGTGTCTCCACCGTTGGCCTCCCTGAAACCATTCTTCACAAACCACTCAGAGTGAGCTCCCCAAAATGTAAAACTGATCACGCTTTCCCTGTTTAAAACACACCAAAGGCTTTGTGTTGTCCTCAGGATAAACCTCATCTCCATAACAAGGCCTGGTGTTGCCTGTGCAATCTGACTCCTGCCCCCACTCCAGCCCCATCAGGAACTCCCTTCCCCTGCTCTCAGGGTTCCAGCCACACTCAGTTCCTGATATGTGCTAGGACTTCCTGCCTCAGGACCTTTGCACAAGCTATTTCCCTTACCTGTATTCCTGTCTTCCTTGCTTTTCAACCTACCTAACACTGCTCAGATGTTCTCTTATCAGAGAGGCATTCTCTGAGCTCCCAATATATTCCTTTCCATTGTGTTGTTTATTCCAATGTATAAGTATCTAGCTACTTTTGTGATTATTTATTTAATGTTTGTCTCCAGGAGAACAGGGACCACGATCTTTTGATTCTTTGTGGTATTCTTGGTGCCAAGCAGAAGGCCTGGCAAATGGTAGGCACTTGGTAAATATGTATTATATAGATGGATAGATGGACAGACAAACAAGTAGATGTTCTTACAGAAAGCTCACGCTGATTTTTCCTTTTGCCTCAGGCTCCAATATGGCTTGGCATAGTACTGTTACTGATCCTGTCTTTATTTAAAATTTTGACATTTTATTAAAATGTTATTTATGTTGATTACTGAGGTTTTTTTTTTTTTTGGTGCCCCCTTAAATTTTGTGCTCAAGGTCAGTACCTCACTAACCATTCCCAAGTTCCAGCCCTGCCCATAGTAAGGAATTAATAATAACTATTGCTAAAATAATTATTATCATATAGATAAGACATAATAGAACAATCATAGGCTTTAGAATCAGACAAACTTAGGTTTCAACCTGGCACATTCATTCATCAATCATCCATTTACTTAAACGTGCTCAATGATTTTTTGAGACCCCGCTCTGTGCCACCTATCTCTCAACATGCTGGGATACAGTGTGGCAGAGACACGGTCTCTGCCCTCGGGGAGCTTCCAGTCTAGAAGCTCTGCTGCTTGTGGCCTTCTGTGAGTCATTAGGCTCCCTGGGTCTCAGGTTCTTCATCTGTAACAGAACAATAACAAACAACAACAAACAATAACAATAATATCATCTGCCTGTATTGCCCGAAGGTTGGGAATCTTAGCAATCAGCTACGTCAATAGACATGAACCCATATCCCAATACCCCCATACAATGCCCCATCTGGTATTATTTGCAGTTTCAAGGAAGAGGCCCAGAAAAGGTAAGTGTCCTGTCTGGGGTCACACAGCCTTCAGAAGCAGAAACAAGGGCAAATCTAGTTTTCCTGCTTCATGATCAAGGCTCGGCTGCATACAGACAGACCTCCCCTTCCTGTCCCAGCATCTTCCTGAGATCTCGGGGACTGGGAAATGGTGGTGACCCATCCCTATTGCAGGGAGGACAGTCTTGCCCTGTTGTGGCCCACTCTGGGCATAGTCCAGCCTTGGGGAGGGTCTGAAAGAAAGAGGAGTTAGCAGAGGAGGAAAAGAATAAATGAAAAGAGGAGGAGGGAGAGGCATCCAGAAAAGGGGCCAGGCCATACCCGCTCCAGGGTCTTGCCACCTCCCCCTCCTTCCTTTCCCCGACATTCCCAGGGACAGAGAAGCAGGTCTCAGCGTCCTAGTGGACACAGCTCAGCCTCATACCACCCTTCTCAGGGCAGAACTAGTGGCTGACCTGACCATACTCTCTCTCTTCCATCCCTCAAAAAATCCCACACAGTTTGTGCCAAACTCTTTTAAGACTTCTATCCTCTGCCCCAAAGCAATTGGGGCATCCCAGCTCAGGGTGCAGGAAAAGCAGGTGCCCGAGGCCCCTCCTACTGTTACCGAGTCCAAGCTTGTACTGCTCGCCACACGACAGACCAATAAATCTAGAGATGAGGTGTTGGGGCAAGGAATAGTGACTTTATTTGGAAAGCCAGCAGACCAAGAAGATGGTGGACTAACGTCTCAAAGAACCATCTTACCTAAGTTAGAATTCAGGCTTCTTTTTTAGTAAAAGGGGAGGGAGGGGGTGTGGTTGGTTGTTGCCAACTTCCTGGTGTTGGAATCCTTTGTCCTTGCGGCTGTCCACATAGGTCAGGTAAACCGTCAACAGGACAAACGTTATTCTTTGTTCTGAAAATTTTTATCTCTATATGAATGGAAAAGTGTTACACCCTTAAAGGTCAGAGCCTTGAGAATGGGCTATCCTGTATATTTCAGGCTATAGGCAACATTCTTAACTTGTAGCAAAACCAATAGAATACAAAGGTCAAAGTAAAAGAAACAGTACAAATATGGAGTCAGATTTGTTCTTCCCTATTATACTACCCCACCCCCCTCACCTCAGCCAGAGCTTGGGAATTGTCCTGCTCTGGATTTAACCCCAATATCACTTTCTTTCAGCTCTCACTCACTGTGCTGGATTCTGTTCTCTTCCAAAACTTTGCCCTGACTCCCAGCCCTCCAGGGCCCCAAGAAGCCAGGGGGCTCCAGGCCTTAGGGTCTATTTGGTAGCAGAGCCTTGCAGGAAGCGCAAAGGGCCATTCCATCAAAACTGTGCTGGACACATCAAGAATTTGTGTGGTTTCATTTGGGCCTCTGACAGGTCAGGAGCTTAGAAGTGAAGGCAGGCAGGTCAGAACCCTGAGCAGGACGCAAGAAGGAGTCCAGGAGCCGGGGATGGAAGCTCCTTTACTTTTAGTCCCATGTGACAGAAAGCCCACATTAAATGTCCTAGAGAAAAACAAAAATAGCTTATTGGCTTCTGTCCCCAAATACTCAAAAAGATCAAATGCCAGGGTGGCTCAGGGAAAACGAGTCCCAGGGCAAAGGACTCCTCAGCACTGTGGGGCTGACTCCACTTGCTCTTCTGCAGATGCCCCAAGACCACCACAGGACCCCCTCCCCGCCAACAGATCTGCCTCCCCCCTTCCTTATAAGCTGAGAACTACTGAGGAAGGACCACAGCTGCTGGGCTTGGGAGGTGGGTCCCCACCTGAGACAAAGGATTGACAAGAGCCCCGTGGGACTAACAGCTGCATGGGCAGAGAAGTTCCCTCAGAGAAGGAGGACAGAGCTTCCAGAAGAAAGAAGGGTGCTGGAAAGAAATAAACAGATGTAAATCTCCCTACTTTATTTTTTCTAAAAAACAAACAAACAAAAAAACACCTCTTGGTCTTAAAGTATTGATCTACTTTAAGGAATTGTCTTAAAGTATTACCACGTTAAACGTTTGTGCTCATTTCTACATTATGTGCGTGGTGTGCACACACCCAAAACGTGCGTCACATTTTATCATTTCCATGCCTTTGTCTGAAAGGGTGAGCTCTCGTATCAGGAGACCTTGTTTGGAAGCCCAGCTTTGCCCCTTTCTAGCCGTGTGAGCAAATTACTTCACTACCCTGTGCCTGCGTATCCTCATCCCTAAAAGGGGATGATGATTGTACCTATTATACAGGGTTGTAACGAGGAAAAAATGATAAAATATTTTCAAAACACTAAGTGGTTTGTGTCCTATTACAACTCTTTGTTATTACCACTATTTGCAGTTACCTCTGACTAGAACGTTCTTCCTTCTTTCTTTGCCTTTTAAAATTGGTTACAGTCTCAGTCCAATTTTTGAGACCCAGTTCAAATGCCATCCCTTTCATGAATTTTTCTCCTCCTTCTAATCAAGGGATCTCTCTTGCCTTCCTCTGAAATCCTCACTGGGCCCTAAGGCCTCACAGCTCTAGATGGCAGGGACTTTCTCAGTCCTCTTCATCTTCACCCCAACTAGAATAAAACCATCTTTACTCATACTTACAGTAGGCCTTCTTAACAAGTACCAGCTTAATTAAAAGAAATAAGCCTAAATCTCCCAACAAAGAAAAACTCTGGACCACATAGCTTCAATGGTGAAATCCACCAAACACTGAAAGAAGAATTAACATGTCAAACTCTTCCAGAAAATAAAAGAGGAAGGAAACTATCTAACTCACTCCATGAAGTCACCATTACCCTGATCTATGAACATATTTTCATATAAATATGTGTACATAATGTTCATAGCAGCACTATTCATACTATCCACAAATTATGAATCAACCCAAATGTCCATCAGATGATGAATGGATAAACAACATGAGAGACTTCTCTGGTGGCGCAGTGGTTAAGAATCTTCCTGCCAATGCAGGGGACACGGGTTTGATCCCTGGCCCGGAAGATCCCACATGCCGCAGAGCAACTAAGCCTGCGTGCCACAACTACTGAGCCTGCACTCTAGAGCCCGCGAGCCACAACTACTGAGCCCGTGTGCTGCAACTACTGAAGCCTCCACGCCTAGAGCCTGTGCTCCGCAACAAGAGAAGCCACCACAGTGAGAAGCCCATGCACCACAATGAAGAGTAGCCCCCGCTCACTGCAACTAGAGAAAGCCCGAGTGCAGCAGCAAAGACCCAATGCAGCCAAAAATAAATAAATAAAATAAAATAAAATAGAATAAAAATAAAAAATATATGAGATATAGTCATACAATGGAATATTATTCAGTTGTAAAAAAAATTAAGTACCGATCCCTGTTACAACCTGGACGAACCTTAAAAACATGAAATTAAACATTAAATGAAAGGATCCAAACACAAAAGGCAACATACAATATTATTCCATTTATATACGAAGCGTCCGGAATAGGCAAATGCATAGAGACAGAATGCAGACTAGTGGTTGCCAGGGGCTGGGGGAGGAGAGAAAGAAAGTGACTATTTACTGGGTGTAGGAAATACCTTTTGGGGTGGTGAAAATCTTCTGGAAGTAGACAGAGGTGATGGTTACACAAACTGTGAATGTATTAAATGCCACTAAATTGTACACTTTAAAAAGGATTAACAGTTAATATTATTTGTTTTACCTCTGTAACAACAAAAAGCAATAAGCCTCCTCTTGAATGAGGAAGTATTACTTTTACTTTCAGGAAACTTATACAGATTAGTCAGTCTTCATTGCCCAAAGAGGAAATTATCAGCTGGCTTTTACTCATAACAAATCACCCTAAAATTTAGTAGATTAAAACAAGCATTGGGACTTCGCTGGTGGTCCGGTGGTTGAGACGTCACCTTCCAGTGCAGGGGGTGTGGGTTCGATCCCTGGTGAGGGAGCTAAGATCCCACATGCCTCACAGCCAAAAAAAAAAAAAAAAACCCACCAAATCATAAAACAGCAGCAGTATTGTAACGAACTCAATAAAGACTTTTTAAAAAATGGTCCACATCAAAAAAATCTTTACAGAAAAATAAACAAGCATTAACAACAAGATACCTCTGCACACCTACTAGAATGGCCAAAATCTGGAAAAATAACAACATCAAAGGCTGGTAAGGATGCGGAACAGCAGAAACTCCCATTCATTGCTGGTGGGGATGCAAAATGGTACAGCCACTTTGGAAGACAACTTGGAGGTTTCTTACGAAACTAAACATACTCTTACCAAATGATCCAGCAATCATGCTCCTTGGTACTTACCCAAAGGAGTTGAAAACTTATGTCCACACAAAAACCAGCACACAGATGTTTATAGTAGCTTTATTTATAATTGCCAAAACTTAGAAGCAACCAAGATGTCCCTTAGTAGGTGAACAGGTAAATAAACTGTGGTACCTCCAGACAGCCCTAAAGCAAATGAGGTATCAAGCCGTGAAAAGACAGGGAGGAATCTTACAAGCATATTAGTAAGTGAAAGAAGCCAATCTGAAAATGTTGCATACTGCATGATTCCAACTATATGACATTCTGGAAAAGGCAAAACTATGGAGACAGTAAAAACTCAGTGATTGCCGGGTTGGGGGTAGGTGGGTGGAAGGGGAGATGAGTAGGCAGAGCACAGAGGATTTTTAGGACAGTGAAAATAGTCTATGATACCATAATGATGGATACACGTAACTATACATTTGTCCAAACCCACAGAACGTACAACACCAAGAGTGAACTGCAACGTAAACTGTGGTCTTTGGGTGATTATGATGTGTCACTGTTAGGTTCACCAATTGTATCAAATGTACCACTCTGGTGGGGACTATTGATAATGGCGGAGGCTGTGCCTTTTGGGGGTATGGGGTATGAGGGAAACCCCTATACCTCCCCTCAGTTTTGCTATGAATCTAAAACTGCTTTTAAGTGCCAGCATTTATTATTTCTCACAATTCTGTGGGTTGGACGGATGGTTCTCCTGGTCTGAGGCAACTCAGCTGGGGTTCAATGGTCTAGGATGACCCCTCAGCTGGGACAGCTCTCCATGTGGTTGCTTAACCTTCAAGAGGCTACTATGGGCTGGTACACATAATTGCATAAAGGTTCCCAGCAGAAAACTAGCACAAGTCTCAATGGGCCAGCACTTTTCAAGTCTCTGTTTGCATCACACATTCTACTGTCTCATTTGCCAAAGTAAGTCACATAGCCAAGACCAGAGTCAGTATGGGAAACAACTTCCCAAGGGTATGCATACGGGGTGGGGGGATTTATTGCAGTCATTTTTGTACATAAGCTACCAAAGGAAGGAAGAAGTCAAATATTTAAACCAAGACCGAATCTCTAATAGCCAAGCTAGAGTTAGGAGAAGTGCTTTGTACAAAACAGAAATCTCTTTATTTGACTTGATATCACCAAGGCATACAGGAAATGGTCAGAAGATATCTGAGGACCCCCATCCATGTGTGACCACAGAGCAGTTTCAGTTCTACATTATAAAACAGACTTCAGCTGTGGACTCTTTTTTTTTTCTAATTTATTTTTGGCTGCATTGGGTCTTCATTGCTGTGCGTGGGCTTTCTCTAGTTGCAGCAAGCAGGGGCTACTCTTCATTGCGGTGTGCAGGCTTCTCATTGCGGTGGCTTCTCTTGTTGCGGAGCACGGGCTCTAGGCACACGGGCTTCAGTAGTTGGGGCACGCGGGCTCATTAGTTGTGGCTCACGGGCTCTACGGCGCAGGCTCAGTTGTTGTGGCACACGGGCTTAGTTGCTCCGCGGCCTGTGGGATCTTCCCGGATCAGGGATTGAACCCGTCTCCCCTGCATTGGCAGGCGGATTCCCAATCACTGTGCCACCAGGGAAGCCCAAGCTGTGGACTCTTGAATGGAATGCTATTCTTCGGATTTGTCGTGTTTCTCTAAGGAGGGCGTGGGCCCAGTCTTGTAGACATCAGGAGAAACAAGAAGACGTGTGGGTTGGATCTTTTATTCCCCTTAGTACTTAAAAAGAAAGGCTTTCCCATGTACAATAGTGAGTCTGTTTAAGATCATACACAAGGGTGGAAGAGGTACACACGGATTATTTCCAAACACAGATATTTACAGTAAGGACACAGAGGAAGTGGTGTCGACCAGGAGTCACCTCACCAGCTACCTGTCTCTGTGGGTCCTGGTCAGGCCTGCCCTAACGTTTACGGGACCCAGGGTAAGAATCCATAAGGAGGCGTCTATGTCAGGTGCGCCAGTATTTGAACTTTATAAAAGAGCGAACAAACAGATTTAAAAGTACAACGAGTTGCTTCACATTGCAGCCCTGTGAAGCTACTGCATACACAGCCCTAGTTTGGGAGTGCATCGCCACAGACTGGAGCACAAAAACCAGCAAGAACATGAACATGGAGCACCGCCGGGGAAGAACTGCTTGTTTTTCAAGAACGTATGGTGTTCATACCATCTGCGAGGAAAGATTTTGACAAGCTAGCTGGCTTACCTTTTCTCTTACCTAAAGGCTTCTGTGGTTCAAATCCTCCCCACGGTCCAAAGGGGTGTCAGCCTCCAGCGCTGGCAGTGGCAACCCATCAGCCTTCACAGCCTTTGGACTCACAGCCTTTCAAAGACACAGGGCAGGAGAGGTGGAAAAGCATCTTCCCTTGAGTCATGAACTGTGTTTGTCCCAAGAGTGGATGTTTAGTATTGAAGGTCATGCCAGGCCAGCCCTGAGTACCACATCCCAAGAGACAGAGGTTCCTTTGTGTTCTCTGATGAATTTATTTAGTGTGTGTTTGCGATATGAAGAATGCTCCAAAGCATGGGGTCCAGGCATGGTCCCCTCCTGTCTGGGTCTTAAAGGAGTACCAGTCCTGGCACTTTGAAAGTTGGGACGTGTTAGGCAGGTGATAACTGTTGTCTGCCACCAGGAGCAGCTGTCCCAGGATGTCAACCTACGGCATGGTTTGTGCCAGAGTTGCCACAAAGGACACAACTTACACAGGCGCTGGATGGAATACTTTACTCACGTAGAGGAGAGACAGAGCAAGATGAGCTTCAACGGTGAGTGTCGTTCCTCCCCACAGGCAGTGGGTACCATCTTGCAGCCAACTTAGGAGAATGATCTGCAACCCCTCTTGGGCTACAAGTGAAGGGTCCCATTCCCTCCCCACTGGGAACAGCTGGTGGGAGGGTTGGCCAGGTGCCCTATGTCGTACACGCTTAGGCAAAACAAAGGTGCACGCGTTGAGTCCAGAACACAGAGAGATAATCCCACATGAGGCAATAAACCCAGCACAGCTGTGCAGCGCTTTATCTCTTGGGAAGGAAGTGTTCCAGCCCCAAGGCCTCTCTTCTGTGGCCCTGAAGGGGTTGAAAGATCACATACCCCAGAATGCCTTTCCCAGTGGGATGCGCACCTGGCCTGAGAGAGAACTAGATCACTACCTCACCTTTGCTTGGGACAACAACCTGAACTCAAGGGACCTTCCTTACTCACCACACATCCATCAGATGAGGCCAGACACCTGGGATGGTTTCACTTGGAAACTCAAGGAACAGCAACCAATGCAGGGAAGAACCACAACTTCAGGCCTCTCTCCTGAAAAGGGACCTGTGCATGGAACACCATCCAGATTTCAAGACCTGCCCAGCATGCAGACACATAACATATGGAGTGATGAGAAAGGAGGGAGGGGAAAGTTGAACGTAACAGCAGAAAATTCCCGTAGACTAAGTGCAGGTCTGAGAAAAAAGATGAGCTACCCCAGCGAGCGGACATCTTAGCTCAAACATGCTAACTTTGTAATAGGATAGGGCAGCTCAGCTTATGCTAGATAAACGTGTTGTGCAAGCCCAGATACTGGAATGTGGCAAGAGCAGTGTTTACAGGCAGAGATGACAAGATATCTGGTATCTCTAAGGGAAGAAGCTAGCAGGCGTCCTAAGCAGTATTGTGAAATAATTATCGTGAGTGC